>NW_012154062.1:7909936-7913658 GCF_000956105.1 Propithecus coquereli
TGCTGGATGAGGGTGGATAATTTTGGGTGGCGGCTGGCAGCAGAGAATTCTCAGCAGGCATTAACCCTCTTGCAACCCCTCCTTAGAAAATCAGATGATGTTAGTCATGGAAACAAGGCTGAGTTTTCTTGATTTTTTTTTTCACTGCAGTGACAAGGAGATCAAGCAATCTACATCATTTAAATTTATTAAAGGGCCCTGGGGGAAAAGGCTGGTCTCGGTGACCGCACGGCAGGATGGCATAACGACCAACGCCTCCCTGCAGTTGGCTGTGTTCCATATTGACTAGGTAATAATCTGCCGCACGCAGCTGGTTGGAATAGATTAGAATGGTGAGCGCAGACACTGACTAATCACGGAGAGAGACACACACCACCCTGTCAGAGTGTCCTTCGAGACCGCCCAGAGTCACATCTGTCATCCTGAAATCCTGTTGTGCCCAGGGGATGTTTTATTTCCAGGATAGTTTACGTTTTCAAAGGCAGCGTTTGACACAGCTGGGGAGATCTTATTTCAGCTATAGACCTGCATTCCTTGATAAGGCACCTAATTCATGTAGGTGTTTTAGGAGTCAGAAATTTGTGTTCTCTTCGCAGCTGTCGCCCTGAGGACGGGACCTCATTCTGAGCGTGAGTGCCTCTCAGAGAGCTGGGTACACTGCAGAGCTCATGAAAGATTTTTTTGGAGGAACGTCTAAATGGCAAAGCATTTTATGCTAGAAATATTGTCATGATTTTCCCCTTACAAACTATAGCAAGGAGAATCCATGAATGTATACAGAAGTACTATTAGTAACTGATGTCTTTGCCCCCTACCCTAGATGGCTTCCTTCTCCCCATATAAATCAAAGAACTTTCATTTTTCTTTCACTAGATGAAAATTCAAATCACTGATTAAGTGAAACAAACTCACCCTTGATTACCTCTTCATGTGATTGTGTGTCAGATCCAAATCAGAAGGCAATGAAAAGCATAATCTTTTGTCTTCATTCATCTCTTTCTTCAGATAATTTTCTAATGAAATGATTTTCAACAAGTCTATTTGTTCCTTTTCCAGAGAAATTCTTGGCATACCCATTGCCAAAACCACAGTGTGGTCTGCATCTCAGTGACCTCATGACTCATGCAGCCGCCGCCCCTCCACTCTGGGATGCCACCAGGAATGAGTTTGCTAACACAAAACACAACAAAATAACTTCTCAAGAAGTTTTAGTGATTTTTGCCATCCATCACATTTATGCCTGCAGAATTTATCAACAATAACAGACTGTGAGAGCATTTACTATGTCTCAGATATTGTACAGAGCACTTTAAATGGATAATTTCATTTAATTATCCCAATAAACTATGATGTGGACACTTACACATTTCCATTTTGCAGGGAGACAACCAAGGCTTATCCTCTACTTTGCCCAAGTTTCCATAGATGTTGTCTCAGTCAGCTCAGGCTGCCATAACAACATACCACAGACTGGGTGGCTTAAACCACAGACATTTATTTCTTACAGTTCTGGAGGCTGGGAAGTCCAAGATCAAGACACCAGCAGATTCAGTGTCTGGTGAGGACTGTCTTCCTGGCCTGCAGACAGCTGCTGTGTCTTCACATGGTGGAGGGAGAGGAGGTCAGTTTTCGGGTGTCTCTTCTTATAAAGACACTAATACCATTCTGAGGGCCTCACCCTCACGATCTCATCTAAACCTGCTTACCTCTCAAAGCCTCCAACCACAAATACCATAGCACTGTGGGTTAGGACTTCAGCATAGGAATTTTTAAGAGACAAAAGTATTCAGTTGATGGCAGATGGTAAGAGATAGAAGTGGATTTAAAGGCCCTACTTGACCTGGCTTCTACCCTTATGCACTGGGCTCCAGCCACACTGACCTTCTCTGTTTCTCATCACCATCAACTTGCCCTGCCATGAGATGCTCTCTGCTCCTGGCCTGGGACACTCTGCCCCCAGATCTTGGCTTGCCTGGCCAGCACCACCGTCCCAGACCAAGTCAGGCCAGGGGACTGGCACAGCCTGGAGCTGTGGATGGTTTCCCAGGGTGCGCACTGTGTACCCACCCAGCCGTCCCCCCATCTCCAGCACTGCAGCCCCTTCTGTGCTGATCGGGCACAGGGAGGCATCTGGGAAGGCATTAACCCCTGTTCTGGGAAGAAGCGTATTTCTCCTTTTACCATGAAGAAGGCGAGACCCTCTGCCCTTTGTTCCTTTTCTCTTTGGGCAAGATCTGTTTCATCCCATCCAGATTTCCCTAGCTGGCTACATACATAAATTTTCCCTGCTCGTCACTGAGAATGTCAATATACCCCTACATGTCCTCGTATCTTTTTACAGGTTTTCATATTTCTTGTTCCCCCTCTTTGTTTTGCAACTGCTAAAGAGATTAAACCACATTTTCTGTGTCTCCAATATATTTCTTATTGAGTACGATGCTTTACAAACCTGTATTCACCAATTAAAAAATTATCAAAAGCTTACTATTTTCCAGGCACTATCCTAGGTGCTTTTGGTGGGAGGTGTCAGCGACTGGCTAACCCAATGCATTAGAATATTAAACATTTTGCAAAGCTCTGTAGTAATAAAAACATAAACCCCTGCTTATTGGCATTCTTACGTGCTCTATTTTTCAGAGACCAGCTCTGTTTCGGTTTTTTAATTAACTTAAATCTTTATTGCCTAGGGAATGCTGAAACAGTTGAATCAGTCTTCCAAATGCCAAGTGCAAATATTTGAGTTAAGGAAAAAAAAAAAAATTCCAGATCAGAGGCATGAAACCAGAACACCATAGTGGCTTCTGCTCATCATTGCGTGACAAGTTTCAGAATCAAAATGAAGGATGTTTAGAAACTTACTTGGGACTGCATTCTTCATTGGCACCATCAAAAAAAAAAAACAAAGTCAGGGGACCAGGAAAATCAGAATTGAACTATTGCATTTATTTGGGTGTCTAGTTTATATTAGGTTGAAAATCATACAAAGACACAAACTTTGTTTAACTGATGTGTCAGGTAAATGCCTCTGGCAGGTAAACGTGGCTGTTCCCTACCCTTACACAGTCCAGGGAACAACTCTTAGCTGGTATAATCACCAGAGGGTCTCCTGGTCTGAGTCACCAATAACCAGCTCACCCCTAAGCTGAGAACTTGTTGCAACTCATTAATTCAATTACTTAAGAAATGTTTATCAAGCACTTAGGATGTAGCAGACATTGAGTTAGATACTGATACTGTCCAAAGGAGGCAACTGAGAGGATGTTATTTTTGAAAGGTGATGTCCACATAGATACTGACGCAAAGTCTTCAATGTATGACCAGGAAGCCCATGAAAGCAAGGAGTGAAGGTACACGGGGGCGCAGAGAGAAGCAGAATGACTCTCAGAGCAGCAGGAGTTCAGGAGAGACCTTGGGGAAGTTTCTGATTCCATCTCTCACTCCGAGTGGTTCTGCTGCACGTGGTTTTTGTGAATACAAATAGCATCCCACTTGAGAGGGTCTCAAAGGCAGATTTTGGTTAAGCTATGCAGGGGAAAAAATAGTCAGTTGGTCCCAAAACATTTGACGGATAGCTTTTGAACCTCTGTGGTAGGCTAGAAACTCTTGTAGGCATTAGGGTTCTAGTGAAGAATAACTCTATTATGGGCTTCTGTTTTAGTGTGATAGAGAATAAACATGTAAACAAACAAATAGAATGTCGCGTAGTGAAACATAACGAAAGC
>NW_012154062.1:7913708-7923745 GCF_000956105.1 Propithecus coquereli
GTTCTGGGGGGGGAGCCACTATCCATATTTGTGTGCAGTGTTGCAAATCTCACTTTTTGTACAGCCTTAGAATGTTCCACGTTTGAAAGCTAAATCGCAGTCACCAGCCTGTCAGTTATTTCCTTCTTTTCCAGGAGGTCTCCACTCTCCCAAAGTTGGTGTGTCATTCCCACGTGTGTTTTTGTACCTTTACTTCATATTCACACCTCTATAAGGGTCATTTAGTATTATTTTTGTGTTTTTAAAACTTGCACAAAGCATATCCAACTGTACAACTATAACATAAAAAAGAATTTTTTATCATATAGAATTGATTATTTAACTCCTTTCCAAAAAATAAAAGACCTCGAGGCATTTTTAAGACAAAGATACAATACTTAATGAAAGAAAAAATGCAAAATCAGAACCAAAGAAAAGGGAGAATGCAGACCCACTAAGATAAAGGTTAGAAGAGTTGCTGTTTGAGGACCAAGCGCTGTTCTGACTAAAAGCTCATTAAACCCATTTATTCTTGGAAAAAGATCAGCGTCTTTGGGGGAATCACATTTTGATTCACAGAAGGTCACTAGTGTTAAATGCAAAGTAAATTCATTGACTTTGCATTGATCCAGTCCCCCTAAGGAATGAGGAGACCTGCAGTCTCACCAAATGGTTCTGTAATATCCAAACAGTGTGGGCTTAGAGCCTTGTAAAGCTTGAAACAGGAACCCGGAGCAAAAAAGGACAAAAATATCTAGGAGCTGATCTAATGAGCTTTGTTTTGAGAATTAGTTCAAGGCACGCCGTGTCTTTGCAATCATATATCTGCAGCATAACTTGGCTGTCCATATACTGTGCAATGATTTTAAAATGTGCACCCGTGATTTTAAATAAGATGAGGCATTACTTTCTTGTTTATTGGGTAAAGCAACTGGCATTTAGGCTAACAGAATGTTTAAATGACTAATGAAACAATTGCTAACATCTGGAGCTTCCACTAGGTGTTTCCAACCTTTGCTATTTGTTTTTAGAAAGTAAAATGTCTGATTTACAGCAACGTACAAATAATATTATTTTACAATGAAAAATTACTGTCCAAATCTATAGCTATACTTCTTTTTATCACTTAGAGAATTATGTACATGTCGTGGGAAAGCTATACTATTTTTAAGCCTCTTTATTTTGCTGTGGAGTTAAATGTGCTAAAAGAAAATTCAACTTCAGATACAGTTAAAAAATTTTAAATCACTAAAATGGTCTTTCGACTTTAGAGAAAGACTTGACTATCCATATGTTCATGCCGGGGATAACTGTAGAGTGAGCAGCTTTGTTCATTCATCCCCCACCTACAGATTTTCAGCCATGTATCTCACTTTACAAATATTTATTGACCACCTACAATGTGCCAGGTATCGTGCTAGGTGTTGGGAACACATGGTAGAAGGAAAGAACTAGTGAGTCCTAGCACTCAGGGAATTTATGATCTAAATGTAAATAAACAGTCACACGATGAATCAATGACCATTTTGCTAAGTGTCATAAAATAAATGTACAAGGTACCAAGGAGCCATACAGGGGGGGCGTGTATCTAATTTACTCAAGTTTGAGGGAGATTGTTCCCAAGGAAGAGCCACATTGGTTAAGACCACACAGGTGTGCGGGAGGTATCGAGGAGAGAAGGGCAAAAGGAATTGTGTCTCAGGTAGAAGAAACAGCATGGGTATACAGTCTCTGAGGTGGAAAGTAAGTTGGTTTGTTTGAGAACTTAAAAAAAAATGGACAAAAAGGCTGGAGCTTAGAAAACAAGGAAGAGACTCAGTAATATTAAGCCTGAGAAGCAGGTGAGAAAAAAAATCACACAGGGCTCTTGCAGGCCGTGTGAAGAATTTTGGATTTTATCCTACGTGGATGCAGAAAAGCAATATGATCAGGTTTGCCCTTTAGAAAGATGGCTTACCCACACATAATTTTCATGCAATTTTAGAGGTTTTATAGCTTCCCTGAAAACCATCCGTGAACATTCTGGTACTCGTGGCATCGTCGGGGTTTCATGATAGAGTCTTGATTATGTCGTTAACCAACTTGTAATTCGGTGAGTCATTTCATCTCTCTTGATTCAATTTGTGGTCCCTGTCAAATGTACAGAGATGGTCATTTCCACTTTAGTATCTGTGGTTATAATTATTTTGGTGTCAAAGAGGTTATTGCTTTGAAACAGAAAACAAGAGAGATTTCTTTTTTGAAAAAACAATACTTTGGAGCAGACAGGTTAGAACCAGCTGGAGTAGCCTGTGCTCTCAGCTACTGCTGGATGAGGGTGGATAATTTTGGGTGGCGGCTGGCAGCAGAGAATTCTCAGCAGGCATTAACCCTCTTGCAACCCCTCCTTAGAAAATCAGATGATGTTAGTCATGGAAACAAGGCTGAGTTTTCTTGATTTTTTTTTTCACTGCAGTGACAAGGAGATCAAGCAATCTACATCATTTAAATTTATTAAAGGGCCCTGGGGGAAAAGGCTGGTCTCGGTGACTGCACGGCAGGATGGCATAACGACCAACGCCTCCCCGCAGTTGGCTGTGTTCCATATTGACTAGGTAATAATCTGCCGCACGCAGCTGGTTGGAATAGATTAGAATGGTGAGCGCAGACACTGACTAATCACAGAGAGAGACACACACCACCCTGTCAGAGTGTCCTTCGAGACCGCCCAGAGTCACATCTGTCATCCTGAAATCCTGTTGTGCCCAGGGGATGTTTTATTTCCAGGATAGTTTACGTTTTCAAAGGCAGCGTTTGACACAGCTGGGGAGATCTTATTTCAGCTATAGACCTGCATTCCTTGATAAGGCACCTAATTCATGTAGGTGTTTTAGGAGTCAGAAATTTGTGTTCTCTTCGCAGCTGTCGCCCTGAGGACGGGACCTCATTCTGAGCGTGAGTGCCTCTCAGAGAGCTGGGTACACTGCAGAGCTCATGAAAGATTTTTTTGGAGGAACGTCTAAATGGCAAAGCATTTTATGCTAGAAATATTGTCATGATTTTCCTCTTACAAACTATAGCAAGGAGAATCCATGAATGTATACAGAAGTACTATTAGTAACTGATGTCTTTGCCCCCTACCCTAGATGGCTTCCTTCTCCCCATATAAATTAAAGAACTTTCATTTTTCTTTCACTAGATGAAAATTCAAATCACTGATTAAGTGAAACAAACTCACCCTTGATTACCTCTTCATGTGATTGTGTGTCAGATCCAAATCAGAAGGCAATGAAAAGCATAATCTTTTGTCTTCATTCATCTCTTTCTTCAGATAATTTTCTAATGAAATGATTTTCAACAAGTCTATTTGTTCCTTTTCCAGAGAAATTCTTGGCATACCCATTGCCAAAACCACAGTGTGGTCTGCATCTCAGTGACCTCATGACTCATGCAGCCGCCGCCCCTCCACTCTGGGATGCCACCAGGAATGAGTTTGCTAACACAAAACACAACAAAATAACTTCTCAAGAAGTTTTAGTGATTTTTGCCATCCATCACATTTATGCCTGCAGAATTTATCAACAATAACAGACTGTGAGAGCATTTACTATGTCTCAGGTATTGTACAGAGCACTTTAAATGGATAATTTCATTTAATTATCCCAATAAACTATGATGTGGACACTTACACATTTCCATTTTGCAGGGAGACAACCAAGGCTTATCCTCTACTTTGCCCAAGTTTCCATAGATGTTGTCTCAGTCAGCTCAGGCTGCCATAACAACATACCACAGACTGGGTGGCTTAAACCACAGACATTTATTTCTTACAGTTCTGGAGGCTGGGAAGTCCAAGATCAAGACACCAGCAGATTCAGTGTCTGGTGAGGACTGTCTTCCTGGCCTGCAGACAGCTGCTGTGTCTTCACATGGTGGAGGGAGAGGAGGTCAGTTTTCGGGTGTCTCTTCTTATAAAGACACTAATACCATTCTGAGGGCCTCACCCTCACGATCTCATCTAAACCTGCTTACCTCTCAAAGCCTCCAACCACAAATACCATAGCACTGTGGGTTAGGACTTCAGCATAGGAATTTTTAAGAGACAAAAGTATTCAGTTGATGGCAGATGGTAAGAGATAGAAGTGGATTTAAAGGCCCTACTTGACCTGGCTTCTACCCTTATGCACTGGGCTCCAGCCACACTGAACTTCTCTGTTTCTCATCACCATCAACTTGCCCTGCCATGAGATGCTCTCTGCTCCTGGCCTGGGACACTCTGCCCCCAGATCTTGGCTTGCCTGGCCAGCACCACCGTCCCAGACCAAGTCAGGCCAGGGGACTGGCACAGCCTGGAGCTGTGGATGGTTTCCCAGGGTGCGCACTGTGTACCCACCCAGCCGTCCCCCCATCTCCAGCACTGCAGCCCCTTCTGTGCTGATCGGGCACAGGGAGGCATCTGGGAAGGCATTAACCCCTGTTCTGGGAAGAAGCGTATTTCTCCTTTTACCATGAAGAAGGCGAGACCCTCTGCCCTTTGTTCCTTTTCTCTTTGGGCAAGATCTGTTTCATCCCATCCAGATTTCCCTAGCTGGCTACGTACATAAATTTTCCCTGCTCGTCACTGAGAATGTCAATATACCCCTACATGTCCTCGTATCTTTTTACAGGTTTTCATATTTCTTGTTCCCCCTCTTTGTTTTGCAACTGCTAAAGAGATTAAACCACATTTTCTGTGTCTCCAATATATTTCTTATTGAGTACGATGCTTTACAAACCTGTATTCACCAATTAAAAAATTATCAAAAGCTTACTATTTTCCAGGCACTATCCTAGGTGCTTTTGGTGGGAGGTGTCAGCTACTGGCTAACCCAATGCATTAGAATATTAAACATTTTGCAAAGCTCTGTAGTAATAAAAACATAAACCCCTGCTTATTGGCATTCTTACGTGCTCTATTTTTCAGAGACCAGCTCTGTTTCGGTTTTTTAATTAACTTAAATCTTTATTGCCTAGGGAATGCTGAAACAGTTGAATTAGTCTTCCAAATGCCAAGTGCAAATATTTGAGTTAAGGAAAAAAAAAAAAATTCCAGATCAGAGGCATGAAACCAGAACACCATAGTGGCTTCTGCTCATCATTGCGTGACAAGTTTCAGAATCAAAATGAAGGATGTTTAGAAACTTACTTGGGACTGCATTCTTCATTGGCACCATCAAAAAAAAAAAAACAAAGTCAGGGGACCAGGAAAATCAGAATTGAACTATTGCATTTATTTGGGTGTCTAGTTTATATTAGGTTGAAAATCATACAAAGACATAAACTTTGTTTAACTGATGTGTCAGGTAAATGCCTCTGGCAGGTAAACGTGGCTGTTCCCTACCCTTACACAGTCCAGGGAACAACTCTTAGCTGGTATAATCACCAGAGGGTCTCCCGGTCTGAGTCACCAATAACCAGCTCACCCCTAAGCTGAGAACTTGTTGCAACTCATTAATTCAATTACTTAAGAAATGTTTATCAAGCACTTAGGATGTAGCAGACATTGAGTTAGATGCTGATACTGTCCAAAGGAGGCAACTGAGAGGATGTTATTTTTGAAAGGTGATGTCCACATAGATACTGACCCAAAGTCTTCAATGTATGACCAGGAAGCCCACGGAAGCAAGGAGTGAAGGTACACGGGGGCGCAGAGAGAAGCAGAATGACTCTCAGAGCAGCAGGAGTTCAGGAGAGACCTTGGGGAAGGTTCTGATTCCATCTCTCACTCCGAGTGGTTCTGATGCACGTGGTTTTTGTGAATACAAATAGCATCCCACTTGAGAGGGTCTCAAAGGCAGATTTTGGTTAAGCTATGCAGGGGAAAAAATAGTCAGTTGGTCCCAAAACATTTGACGGATAGCTTTTGAACCTCTGTGGTAGGCTAGAAACTCTTGTAGGCATTAGGGTTCTAGTGAAGAATAACTCTATTATGGGCTTCTGTTTTAGTGTGATAGAGAATAAACATGTAAACAAACAAATAGAATGTCGCGTAGTGAAACATAACGAAAGCATGGGAAGGGGATGGAGAGAAACTGTGTATCAGGGAAAGCCGGGGTGGCTGCAGGAGACCTTAGTGGGAGGGGACATTTGAGCAGAGAAGAGAATCAAGTATAGGAGCAAGAAACGCAGGTAACTGGAGGTAGAACATTCTTGGCATGGGGAACAGAAAGTGCGAAGTCTCTGAGCTGCAAAGCGTTCAGTGAGTTCACAGCAAAGAGGCCAGGGGAGCTGAGGCAGAGGGAAGGGGCTGAGTGCTGTGCGGAAGCCTGTACTGGCTCACAAGAGCCAGCTGTTGCATTTTCAGGGATTTTGAGAGCCAGTTGTTAAACACAGCTGTTATTAAACATTAAATTGTATAAACGTGCAATTGAACACATCATGTTGAAAACAAAACTCATCACTTCCTAATTATTTTGATGCATTTTACCATCATCTATGCTCCTGAGATTATTCACATCTGAATGTCTGGATGGTAAAAATACCATCTAATGGTGTCCTCGTGTGCTCCTGCACTTCTTTCTCCAGCTCTGAGTCTAGTGGTGTTGAGTTGTTAGCTTGAAATCAGTCACAGCAGGAGAATTACACCATGGACATTGGCAGATGCTACAAATGACGTCCTGACTTATGTTTGTTGGTTGTCTAGACTTAAGAAAGAGGTGAAGAAAATGTTAAAAATGTAGATTAAACTTAAAAGTGTTTCACATTACATTTTAATAGCATAAAAAATGGAGAATATATTCTTCCAGTATTTGAAAACTATTATCCAACTTGGCCAAGAAGTCCCTCGTGTCAACAACACATGGGTGAAGCTCTAACATACATCTTCATTGTTTTACTCTCATCTTTACTTGTTAACATAACTGAAAATACCAACCAACATTCACACCAGGACCATACCCAGACAGCCAGATATTAATCATTAACTGTCACATAGATGTGGTCAGAAACCTAGCTGGGAATCAGATTGTACAGGGCCTTATAGGCCAAGGTTAGGGTTTTTTATTTTAATTCCAACACAGAAAGTTGTGGAGAGTTTAAAGCAGAATAAAAGGACCCATCAGAGGAGAGCCTGAGGGTAGAAAGATCCAGTGGACTAACGCAGCTCACGTTTTAGGCTATGTCCGAGGATGACCAGTGATAAGGCATGGTAGATAACATAGGTAACACTCACAATATATTTAAAAAAAAAAAATCCCAGCAGTCCTTGGAGAATGAGAGAATTTGGTCCTCCTTGGAAGAAGTCAGCCACAGCCTGGGTTCATCATCCTGCTGAAGACAGCTTGGTCCAGGTGGACAGTGCGGTAAACAGATATGCATCACCCCACTTCGTCAGAAATGCAAAAAATGCAACAGTTTTTGGCTCCAATATTCCCCCTAGACACCCAATGTCTATGAGCCCCACTGTTCCCCAGCCACTCCCTGCTCCTAGGCTTCATCCGAGTGACGGCAAACTCAGCCATGCTGGTGGTAGAGCCCAGCGCACGTTAATGCCCAAGGCTGACTTCCCTCTCCTGAAGTCCAGACAATCGGGAATGTCTGTGAAGAAGGAGTACATGGCAGGCCCATGGTGATGGAGCTGTGGAGTATACAAAGAGGACTGCGGGGAAGGAAGGCAAAATACTGCTCAGAGACCACAGGTGTGGAATCCGCGCATCTCCTCTGCCCACGTTTACCATGAAACGCACATCAGCTTTCCTGCCCAGAGGAAACCTAGGGCACCTTTGGACCCCATCCCATCAACTGCCTAACTCGGTCGTCCTTGCCTTCATTCCCTTACCTCCCGATGCCTGCCTTGAATCTCTTGTCTCAACAGCTTCCTCTGAAATCATCCAACTGGGCCACAGTCTGGATTTCCTGCCGGAATTCTGGACCATGACTTTGGCTTTGCCTCTTCCTCCAGTTTCAGCATCTGCACTTTCCTCTCATCAGCGCCTTCTCACTCCACCAGCACTGCCCAAAATGAGACTTTCTGCCCCAGTCCCAACCCTGTGGAATTCACACCTCCTCTTCCCACTACCCCTTCCTATGAGAGAAGAACCATCTGCCACAGTGTGGAGCACCCCATTGTTACGTCGAGAAGATCAAGTCTATACAGGCAGTTAGTTTGGGGCACCCCTTCTACAGCTGGTCAGAATTGTTTTTAAGACAATCAAATGTCGTGCTACTGCCCTATGTACCCAATATCCTCCTCTTCCCTTTTCCAAAACTGTCACTCAAGATAAGGTGAATGACGGGAACATGACTATCGGGGCTTGTCTTGCTATTGTGGGGGAATGAGAGAAGGCTGCCCCAGTCGGTGTTTTTCCCTTGTATTCATCCCTTTTCTTCTTTTTTCCCATTCATTTTATTTATTTCAAGTATAATTTAGTTTGTACAATATTTGTACGACGGATGGAAAATAGACAAGAAGTGGCGGTAACAAGTAGTTTTGGAAGATGGAACAACGAAGGGTCATGTATTATAGCTTGACTTTACATTTTTGTCATAAATATACCACAAAAAAGGGAGGCAGAGGAAACTTTTGGAGATGACAGATATGTTTCTTACCTTGACTGTGGAGATAGTATCATGGGTGTATGCATATACCCAAACACATGAAACGCACGTGGCTTTTTAAATGTCAATTATACTCCAATCTACTATTAAAAAAGAAGTTGGAAATGAGCTCAAATCTTAAACTATATTTATTCTCTTATTGAGCAAGCATTTATTATGGGCCTGCTGTATACCAGCTCTGTGCAAGATGCTGGTGTGACAATGGAAAGCCAAGCATCGTCCCTGACCATGTGCATTTATCAGGGAAAACAAAATGCATGATAAGCAATTGCACTAATGTGCTAGGATGGAGAAGTTGGGCACCATGGAAACCGGAGGCAGGGGCGATCCCAGTCTGGGGGTGGGTCAGGATTGTAACTCACGAATCAGAAACTGACTCATGCAGCTATCGGTGACAGGCTGAGCAACCTCCACAGACTTCAGCCGGAGGGGGAAAAAATCAATTTTCTTTTATATCATCGTTCTATTCACACATCAGCATCCCCTCATTCCTATCCACTTATTCCTGAAAGTAGTCCCTTTTTAGAGGCTCCAAACATAGTGATTAAACAAAGGAGATTTTAGAAGGGCAGACAAAGCATTCGAGATAGCTTCATTTTATATAAATGCCAAATTTTCTGCATCAGTAAGGTTGCAGCTGTGACAAGAATTAGACTGCTTTCTAGGTCATATATTTTCTAAAGCACCATGCAGAGAAAATATTAATACATCAGGGGAAAAGAAACAAATAGACTCAATTTGTTTTAAAAACCTTATAAGCAGATATTTTTTATAATAAAAGGAATGCTGCTTATTGAATCAACAAAGACAATTATATTTTTAATATGAAGTAGAGCCACATTCTCTGGTTAAATCTGTGAGCACATGAAAAGATTAAGTCCTAAATTTAATCTCCTGTTCTGCACAAGCTTCTGAATGGAGGTCACATTAATTAACGCATAATGACTCCAACGTCATTTTCTATATAATTGTCATTCTGTACATGTTTGGCAATTTATAAATTGTAATTCTATGAATCACAATTTTAAAAAATGGACTATAAAAATATACAGTTTCTGCATGTGTGGGCTCTAGCTCTCATAGGTATGGCTAGAGCATGAATTTTAACCAATGATGAAAATATCTGATTCATATCAAAATTAATCAGCCTTGGCTGGATAATGTTTAGTCACAGACTAGACACAGATAAGTAAATTAACACCCGATTGATAATTAAAGGTGCTTCCTGGGTACGGATGACACCTCCGAATGCAGCACCAAATAATTCCTTTTGTATTCTGCTCCATGTTTTCTTTCATCCTGTGTTTGGATTTTAGTCGCAGAGGGATTGATGTTTACTGCAAAGAGCCTGGAATCAGAAGATCTATGTTCTTGTCTCAAGGCTGCTAGAAGTTAACTGTTCAGCCTTAGAAAAAATAAGTTCTAACCCTCTCTTCAGTTTGAAAATCTGCAAAATGAAGATACTTTATAAAGCAGGATTAAGA
>NW_012154062.1:7925360-7949335 GCF_000956105.1 Propithecus coquereli
AAATAGGTAATTTTCTCAGGAAATATGAAATCTGAAAGTTGAATACAAACTCATTTTTAAAAATCCTGAATCAACATTCATCAGAGAATAAATTGGAAGAGCTTTATCGAAGAATGACTCCCTATGAAATCATCAGATCTAGACAGGTTTATAGATAACATTTTTCAAACTGTCAAGGAACAGATAATTCTCATGCTATTTAAACTGCTTGAGAGTACAAAGAAAACAAAGATTACCTAAAAAAATAAAACTACAGCCAATTTCATTTATGAATATAAGTACAAAAATATTACAGAAGACATTAACAATTTAAATCCTAAGTATACTAAAATAAAGAACTCCCCAGATAAATTCAAGAAAAAATTAAACTAAGAATTCAAGGAGAGTTCAAGATTCAAAAATAAGTTGACATATATGACTATATTACTATGACAACATAGATAAAACAAAAGTCATTTTGAAGGATGCAAAAACAGCATTTGATAAAAGGCAATGTCTATTAGATGAGATCAAGAAAATAAATTTCAGGAAAGCATAGAAAGAAAGTTATTGACAAAATAGTCTGTCTAAAACTAACAGCAATGTCAAACTTATAGATGAAATGATAAACACATTATTATCACATAGAGATGGCTACAAAATCTATCAAATAGAATGTCTACAAATGCAATTTGTATTTAATATTGTTCCAAAAGGATTAGCCAATACAAAGAAGTTGAAATCAGAGTTGTTAATATGAGAAAAGATGCAACAGAAAAACCTAAGAGAATTAATTGGGAAACTATTAATATTAGATCTAACTAGAAGAGTGATTGCTTGGTTAAGAATGTTACGAGAGATGTTGCTTATAAAAACGTATTTCAATCCCACCGACTTATTTTGTGGACATCGAAAAACTGATTCTAATGTTTTTATGGGAAGGCAAAGGACTCAGAAAAGCCAACACAACACTGAAGAAGGACAAAGCCACAGGACTGATGCTCCAAGACTTCAAAACTTATTATAAAGCTATAATAATCAGGTCACTGTGGTATTGGTGAAAAAACAAACAAATAGATCAATGAAACAGAAGAGAGAGCCCAGAAACAAACCCACACAAATACAGGTAACTGGTCTTTGATAGAGGAGCAAAGGCAATTCAATGGAGAAAGGGTAGCCGCTTCAGTAAACAGTGCTGGAACTACTAGAAAGCCACAAACAAACAAACAAAAAACAAATCTAGACACTGGCCCTACAACTTTCACAAAAATCAACTTAAAATGATGGATCATAGACCTAAATGTAAAATGAAAACCTGTAAAACTTCTAGAAGATAACATAAAAGACAAGCTAGCGGACCGTGTTTGGCAATGAGTTTTTAGATAAACACCGTGGTAAGTTTGAGGGTTTGAGGGTTGGTCGAGGAAGAGACAGGACCTTGGGAAGCAGTAACGTGCAGCAAGCTTTACTGGGCCCCCTTGAACAGGGCTGCCTCTTCTCCCAGCAAGAGGCCTTTCAGCGACAGTGGCAGGAAGCCACCATCCAGAAGGGAAATAGGGTGAAGAGCCTTCCAGAAGGAGGAGGGGATATTTAAGGTGGGGCTGTGTGTGTAGGTGAAGTCACTTGTCAATAAGGTGGGAAGTCTCTGAGTCAGAAAGCTCCAAAAAGCAGCAGCAGTTTGTAGTCTTTTATAGCTATGCGGTTTATCCTATTTATGGTTAGCAGATGTTGGATGCAGTTTCATGGGGTATGCAAAGTAGGTAGGCCTTTAAAAAATATGTTTATTTGGACTATATTTAAAACAATTGGATGTGTAAGAATTTGAGCTTAGTGCTCGTGGGGTTAGGCTGATAGTCTTAGCCTGATGTACAACGTAGGAGCATTTTAAGCCAATACACAGGAGCTATCTTTAGCCCATTTATATAAGAAACACCACAAACACAATCTATTTAAAAAAAATGATAGTTTGGACCTCACTAAGATTTAAAACTTCTGCTCTGCAAAAGACATCGTTAAGAGAATGATAAGACAAGCCACCGACTAGGAGAAAATATTCACGAAACACATATCTGATAAATGACTTGTATCCAAAATATGATAAAAAAAAAACTCAACATAAGAAATCAAACAATCCCATTTAAAAATGGGCAAAAGATCTGAACAGATACATCACTAAAGAATATATATGGATGGCAACTAAGCATTTGAAAAGATGCTCAAATCCTATGTCAGTAGGAAATAGCCAATTAAAACAGGGAGATACCACTGCGTACCTATTAGAATGACTAAAACCCAAAACACTGACAACACCAAATGCTGACAAGGATGTGGAGCAACAGGAACTCTCACTCACTGCAGGTGGGAATGAAAAATGGTGCAGCCACTTTGAAAGACAATTTAGCAGTTTCTTACAAAACTACCATAGTCTTATGATACGATCCAGCAATTGCAGCAGAAAAGAAACGCATTCCCACTTTAAAAAAACAATTGAGTTCATTGCATTGGTAATTTTTTAAGTACAGGTAAAACTGAGAAACATGTTACCGATATGGTGGAAAGAGCATGGATTTGGGATTAATAGGGATTCAAGTGTAGGTGCTGCTCTTTGTAAGAAGCACTCATGTGAGTTTCTCAACTTTGATTTTCTCTGTTAAATAAAATTGTTAATGTTACTTCAAAGGATTATTATAAGTTCTCAATAGTGTCATCTCAGAACGTCTTAGCCCCACTGTACCCTAGATGGTGTCTCTCTTGTTTTCTTCTCAACACACCATACATATCTTTCATCTGATGAACAGTATTTTAATTATCTGTTCACATGTATCGTCCCCTCCCCAGGACGATAACCCCCTTTGATGAGTTCCTTTGGTCACTTTCATCTCTCTAATGCTCGCTGCAAAGTTTGGCATAGGTACTGCAATATGTTAGTAGACTCTAAAACAACTGATAATGTGGGTAAAAGTCCTCTGTAAACTGTAAGCTCCATGAGAAAGAAGGGCCATATTATTTCCCTCCTTTAACTGAAACCACAGTAGCAGTGCACTGCATTCCTAAATACGACAACCTTGTCATTTATATTGCAGATGGTGTATCTTTCAAGACATAAAATTTTTAATCTCTTCGTGGAAATGACAGCCCACATTTCAGAGCATTTTATAACGCAGTCTGGATGTCAGTGTCAGGAAAAAGGTGTCTGTGTAAAGTTAGCTTTAAGATATGCAATAAGATGAGTCTGGGGTAATATATAAATCTGTCTTTCAAAGAACAATTATTCCCGTTAGGACTTTCACTAAACTGGATTCAGGAGAAGGCACAAACTGCCGTCGCAGAGAGTTGAGAGCCATCCTTATTTCCAGGGGTTTGTGTCCAACTATTGATGAAGCTGGAAACGGTTACCATGGAGCTCCTATTTCTAGGTACCAACAATCTGAAACCGCTTTCTTCTTGAGCAGTCTCTACTAAGCATTTTATTTATTCCACATTTAGTACAGTGATGTCAAGGGCCAGAATATGGAACCCACTGCAGTGGTTTTTGAAAGTTTGGAGCTTCTGGGATGACCAGGATTTCATGTTCAAGGATCAGAATTCTTCCCCCTTGTAGATTTTGGGTGGTGCCCAAGACTGACTCTGGGCACACAATGGATGACACGGTCCAGTGTCAGAGTTCTTTCAAGGAGTCCTCAGAGTTGCCATGGGAACGGGACGGTTCTGGGAAGCAGGAGCGAGGGGCCACTGCTGGACACCCATCCACCTCCCCCCGCAGCCAGAGCACAAGCAGTTAAGCTGCTGCTGTTCCAGGGAGCATTTTTGCTGTAGCTGGTATTTTTGGTTTTCTAGGGGCTCTCTGAGTGACTTCCTCATTGGCACCGGTTCTCTGGGGAGGGTAATGACACAAGTCACAAGTCTGAGCCACAGCCGCTGGAGCACTGGTCCCTTCCCATGTCCTGCTGGTGACTTGATGACAAGTATTTGGCAGGGTCTAGGCCCAGTGGAGCCTGGCGGACTCCATGTCGGCTTCTCGGCTGTTACTATTTCAGGGCTCTCCGCAGAGCTTTTTCCTCCCGTTGCATACGCAGAGCAAAGGGGAGAGACGCAGACGAGATAGGAAAGAAGCCAGGAAACCCAACATTCTGCAAGGGAGAATTTCATGAAGGAAACCTGCTGCTAATGTCTCTGAATCATTCTGGAATCACAGGACTGCGACCAGGAAAGGATCTTGGATATCTTTATGCTGAATTCTCTGTAGGGATCAGAGACACTGCCTGGTACATTCAAGGGACCTTGCTTGGGCTTGTGGCTCCAGGGATGCACGTCCTTTCTGCTCTCTGCTGGGCAAAAAGCTTAAACGCTGGTCTCTACCTGACCTGTTAGACAGCATTCTAGAAATGCACGTCTTTTTAAAATCAAAATAACAAATATGAAAACCTGGTACTGTTAACAGTTTCTGTTTTTCTCATAGTAAGATGAGGCTGTTATTGCAATGGGAAAGAAAAAAAGAAATACTATGTGCAAGGTGGCCCTTGTACAGTAACTCCAAATCTTCCAAATTCTCCTGGTGCCATCCACAGCGTGCTACAGGGAAAAAAATCAACTGCAAGAAAAACATCTTCCTATTGAATTTCTCTTACTGACCATTTCTCTAAACTGGATGCCACATCGTCCTCCATGGGACAGTTAATCCTATCTTGCTCCTCCTCCAGCTCGACCACAATTTCCCCTTTTTAAAATATGGAAAAATAGTCAACATAGTGTGTGTGCTGTGCTCCCAATCTTAGGAACAGATGACTCTCGTTCCATGGCCTAACTCTATCTACAACGCGGGCCTTCTTTTCTCAGAAACTTTTCAGCATTTGGTAGGTTTGGGGTTTCATTAATGGGGCCAAAGGCGGGAGAGTTCCCATAGAATTTGATTTTTTCCTATGCTTAAAGATACTGTAAAAAGTTGAAAGAGGTAGGGTTGCCAAAGTTAGCAAACAAAAATAAAGGACATGCAGTTAAACTTAATTTCAGTTAAACAATGAATAACTTTTAATATAAGTATGTCCCATGCAATATTTGATGCGCGCTTACTAAAAATTTATTTGTTGTTTATCCGAAACTAAAATGTAACTGAGTGTCCTGAATTTTGTCTGCCAGCCAGAGAGGGAGAGAGGGAGAGAGAGAGTAAGAAGAAGAAGAAGGATGGGGAGGAAGAGGAGGAGGAGGAAGAAGAGAAGCAGGAAGAAGAGGAGAAGCAGAAGAAACTTCAACGATTGCAATAATATCCTCCAGAGAGAAAAAACAGTTTCAAATTACAAGATCAGTTCCCCGTACTGTGGCTTGTCCACTTGACAAAGACACCCAGAAGAGAATTTTTTTTTTTTTTTTCACCAAAGTGGTGCTCAGGTAACCCGCGATGGAAAAAACTGCTCATACTTGACCTTTCCTTCCGTTCTCCTCCATCCATTCATTCAGGGGCGGGCACTGGGGGGAGAGGCGCAAAGGAAGGGATACTCAAAAGATAATGAATTCTCTGCCCCTCAAGAACTCATCAACCCTAAGTGCCATAAGCAAAATCAAAGCAACCTGCGCCACAGGCTAGGGCAGAGGGAAGACTCACGCCTGGTGTGGGGAACAGGATGTTTGCATAGAAGGTGACACATTTGAACTCAGCCGTGCAAGACAGTGATGCCCTCGTCATACGAGGTCCTTTCTGATCTTCCTGGAGTGTTGGCTTCATGGCGGGTCTGCTCTAAAGTGAAGGATAATCCTATCAGGAGCAGACCGCACAGGCGGGAGCAGCGAGAGAGGCGGAAGAGCGTACCTGGAGGGCAGGTTAGGAGACGGGGCCGTCCTGGGTGAGCACGGGGGTGGCGTGGCCAGCTTACCTAAGTGATGTCTGAGGACAGCCCTGAATGTTAGCTGTGCTTGTATCAATTTGTTTTGCTCTGGAAACAGTATTTCTTAAATGCATCTTTTCCATAAATCGTATTACTTGCCTAGATTTAGCCCACGACTTGGCCATTTTCATACGAACAGGTGTATTAACTGTTCAGAAATTAAAAAGCAAATGGGAGATTACTAATTAATTCAGAGTATCTGCCTAGTGGTTCAGATTCTCTTTTTTAGGAATGAAACTTACCATTTTATTTTATTTTAAATATAGTAAATATTATACATACAATAAACATTATACTATATATATCATAATATATTATATATAGTAAATAACATATATGATATAGTAAATGTATATATACCATATATAGTAAATATATAGTAAAAACATTTGCTATATATTACATATTACATCATATACTATAATATTTTATTATACACCATATGATAATTTTTAAATAGTAAATAAAATAGGGGTTTTCCTTCCTGAAATAATATGTTATATATAGCATTATCATATCTAATATAATGTATATATACACACGTGTCAATAAAATTGATGCAAACAGAGCTAACTTCTATAAATAAGGTATATTATCTCCCAGGTTCATCAGCCCAGATCTCTTAAATACACCATGTTCTTGGAGAGGGTGTCTGGTAAATTTCAAATATGGAAGAAAACAGAAGCCCCGTGCAAAATCGTATATGAATAATTTCTGATTCTTAGCATTCTGTGTCTTTCCTTTTTAAAGAAAACCAGGTCTCTCTTATTGCTCACAAAGGCAGCCATTCCCAGTCCTTAAATGATTTAGTGAAATCAAGAATTTGACATCTTGTTCATATAAAGATCCAGAAATACCAACGAGGTCTCATGTTGCCAGAGGCTAAAAAGATTTAAAAATGAATCCTACTAAAGAAATATGCAGTAACACCGCAATCTCATGTCAGAAACAGAAAACGCAGGCTAAAAATGAAAGAACACAGAGATCAATTCCTAATATACCAAAAGGGGGAAAAGATAATTATCAGACATTACACACTCTGAATTAAAAAAATGGGGAAGGGTCCAAAAGACTGGTTTATACTTTAACTCTCTATAGTTCTTAGAGCTAGAGGGGAAGAAATCGAAGCTCTTATGAAAATGGCCACAGTCAATCGAAAAAATTGGAGAACTCTTATTTGGGCAACCCAAATGGCTTCGATGGAAACTGTAACCAGACATTACCAGCCTCTAGGTGCCCACACCTGAAGACTTGCTAACATTAGTGCCCGAATGGCATTGGCTCCAGCTTCACCCACTAAGACGGGGCGTGGTCCCCTGGCATCTCCCAGGAGACGCCTCGCTAGTGCTCCCAGACAATCCCATCAGCTTCACTCGTGCCCAACCCTTGTCCTGTCCCGCACCTGCTCTGGCCCACACCTGCTGCTCACAGAGCTACCTTTGAGAACCTCCATACTGTGCCGCTCAGAGCACCGGGAGGGACAGTCTGGTGGTGCCGCCCAAGGGCACCGCCTCCCCCGCTCACAGCTGCTGATCCTTGAGGTGCCCCAGTGTCACCGGAGCAGAATTGCAGTGGAACACCTGGCCAGGTCTGGGCAGCACACGCAAGCCTTCAAGCCTGGAGTATCACCAGCCCTGGTGTGCTCACTGCTTTCGTGACCCCAAGGCAGCCTTCTCACCCAAGCCCCAGATCGGGTAGACTCCCCTGCCCACCTCATTCTCCACTGAAGCCCTTTGCTCTGTCTTTGTACCAACAGTGATTGATTGGATGTATAATGAATGATATGAATTTTATATTCCTGTCTTGATTACATCTCTTCCCCGACACCTAACACAATACATGACACCAGTTGGGTGTCTGATAAATATTTAGAGAACAAATGAATGCATGTTTTTCCTAGAGACGAGTCTCTAAGCTTTTGCAGCTAAATGCTCCCTCGTTAACAACAGCAATGACAGTAAACTAGTTCTTTCACGTGCTGGCACTTCTCCTAGTCCTTTACCTCTTTATTCTTTCACTCCCCATTAAACTCTTAAGAAAAAGATACTTCCATTTTCCCCACTTTACAGCTGAGGAACAGAGAGGTTAAGAAACTTGTCCATGGTCATCCACGTAGTGAGTGGCAGGCCTGGGAAACTGAACACCAACAGTCTGGTTCCCAAATTGGTGCCCTTCCCATTAAATCACTTCTCTCTGAGAAATCCAAGAGGTCTGGGGGAGGATTCTAGCTCTCTCTTCCTAACCTCTCTCTGCTTCAAGGACCTTTACCAGAAAGTAAACCAATTAAAAACAAACCCAAATAATAATAATAATAACTCCATCTCTTCCTTCCTCCCTCCCCCTCTCCCTTCCTTCCTTCCAAGCTTTATGAAGCAATCTCATCTACCATGTCTGGCCCATACCCGGTACCAGAACTACAGAGCTGACTAACAAGATGTCCCTGCCGTAGAATCGTAGCCTAGCGGGAAGAGCAGAGGGGAGGACAACAGCATCAACAATTTAACCTAAATAAGCAAGGCCCACTGGAAGCATCTGGTAAACCTCAGTGCAGATAATGCCGGCAGAAAACAAGCCAGAGGCCAGCAGGGAACTGACCGAGTTCATCAACAAATTGGGAACAAATGTCTGGACCTAAGTCAAGACTGGCTCCCGGCTCCCAAGGCTGCAACTGAGAAGTGTGGTCTGTACAGCTCACAGGTGGGAAACAAACAGCTGCCAGCTGTTCCCAGGGGGTAAGTAAAAAGAAAGCCTCCACGTTGCCAGGCTTTGAGCAAACCTCACCAGGCTTTACAGAGAGGACGGGAGTAGGAGAACTGGTCACGTAGGCAAACAACCGAAGGGGAGTAGTTCAGCATCACGCCAAGCAGTGCCATTTGTCATTCTTGTGTGAGGAATTTTTTAAGGGCAAAATTCAAGATTCTATCTTGATCTGGTATTTGTTTAACGGCATCTGTTCTGTGCGTGGGTTTATGTTTTAAGAAAGGCCATAGGATCCCTATAAGATGAGTCTATTAGCGGAGACTCATGGAGAAAGCTGAAAATGCGTGATCCCAACCAGAGGTCAAACGAAAGCCTGGGAAATGCTTGTCGGGAGGAAAGTTGGAAGACCCCATGGCTCAGGGCTACTTCTCATCAAAGGCAGCGTCATGTCCAAGAGCAAGGTCTTTGAAATCACAAAGTTTGTTAGGACTGGCTCTATAATTTACTAGTTGTGTGACCACAGGTCAATTATACAACGGTTTGAAAACTCAACTTTTTTCATCTGCAAAATGGAAGTGATAATAATCTCTCCACAGGTTTTTCTGTAATTAAATGAGATTGTGCCTATAAAAAGACTTCCTGGTGTGTTAGATCCATGATAAGGCCAGTTATCCCTGGTTGTGGTGGTGATGGTATTCATGGAGGTGGGGTATCTATGGGACAGAAAGGGGGTAGATCCTTACTGTTTATTTCCACTGATGTTGTCTTCATCTCCCTATTTAAGTGAGCATAATAATTCGCTGTCACTAGAAACAATAATTAATATTCTAGGACCCTTTAGACATAAGTACATTCCCAAATGCCACTTTATGTCAAAACTCCAACCCATATATCTGTCTTTGGCAAGATCTGTGGGAGTTACTTCCCATAATGTTGATTTAAAAGCTTTGGTGACATGGCCCAAATATCTCCAATCTCTTCTTAATAAGGTTAGGCTCTATATTTAAACCCTCACTGAATTCATTGATATTTTCTGCTTGTCAGGGTAAGGCATTCTTAACGTTTTCTGGCTGTAAGTACATATAAAACTTTGGTTTTCAGCTCTAGGGCTGCTAACTGGGGACCTTGGAGCTTTGTCTCTTGGGTTATTGGATAAACTACAATCCAAGGACTTACCAAGGCAGAGAGGGCATGTCCTTGCTGCTAGGTGGGTATGTGAGGGCACTATGCCATCTGAGGTCTTCCAGGCAGCAGTCTGTTTCCCTCCTCCCTACTGGGGGTGTCCATAGCTTTGCTATCCCCCCAACACATCCAGACAATGCTAGGAAGAGCTGCAGCGGCCACCAGCCAGGCTGTGCCAGGGTAGCAACTGCAGCATCTAACCCCATCTGCGTCATTCTCCCTGAAATCACTTGAACCGAAACCACAGTGACAGGAAGGAGAAATTCAAGAAGAAGCCAGATTTGAGCAAAGATACCAGCAAGGGGAAGAGGGTAAGCGTTTTGTAGAATTCAATCTCATGCTTTCCTGAGCAAAAAAGTAGCAAATTTCTTAATGAGCAAGTGCTATCAACATGCGCTTTAAATTTGACGGTTTTAACTCAACCCGACGCAAGGGCATTTGGCACGGACTGCACTTCCTGTCACCATTTATTTTGGAGTTATAAGATGTTTCTGACTCAAAAACTAACTGAAAGCCTATTTCCCTACTGCCATAAATCAAATTATCCCACCCATCTCAGTAGAACCTGGACCCCGTCCAACAGTTGCCTACGAGACAGAGAGAGATGAGTAGCTTTCGAAAAGGGAAGATATATCTGCTGCAACAGGAATGAGAGAGGCCATGAATTTTTCCGAAGGATTTGGTATAAATTCCCAGAGGCTAGGGATAGCCTTTGAGTTATCTGACAGATTCTCTTTCTACTTCATGTTCCTTTGAGGGATTGGTCAGAAAGTCTGCTGCCAGTGGGATAAAATAAAGCAATCTGATTGTTTCTGCAAATGCCCACACCCATCTTGTGGCACGCTGAGGTCTGAAGCCCAGTGGAGAAAGAGAGCGATCTTACATGGCCTTCAGGTGCCTTCACTGACCCAGCATGGTGGCAGACTGTGAGTTTCTTGAAGGCTAAACGCACAGAACCCAGGAGAGTTCTGGTGCGGAGGAAGCCCTCAGTAAAAGGTTGGTGATTGACCGACCCATCATACCTGCTCAAAGTCCATCATTAAATTTGATTTCCTCAACATCATGATTTCACAGCCACGTTGTTTTTAGAGACGGGATCTCACTCACAGCCACATTTTGCAAGAAGCTACTGGCACGCCCTGCCCCATGCTTCCGTAACACCCGTATCTATACCATGTCTTACTCTGTGTTGTGTTGCTTATCAGTCACCCTTAGACTGTGAACTCCTTGGCAGGGAGAGAGGGGGGACTTGGTCTCTTTTTCGTCATTGCCACCCCAGTGCCTAGGGTAGTTGACAGCATTTCAGAATTGTCCAATACATACTCCTTACGTAAAGTCTACACCCAAAGGGAAGGCATTTCAGAAGCATTTCAACTGACCTTTATCAATTCTAAGACTTCAGGAAAAAAGGTGGTTTTTTTTTTTTTTTTTTTTTTGTCATGAATCAGAAGTAGATTGTGCAATTTGCATGAGACAGACAACATTTTAATGCTTACCTTTGCTTCCCATTATGTAGTGTTCTCCTTCATGCTAATTTTGTTGTCAGAGATCCAGGGGGAGAGTTAAACACTTTAATTATGTCTCCTTTGCAAAAATGTAAAACACAAGCCAGATTTTTTTAAGCATATGCTTTTATTCAGGTGTTTTTTTCCTCTGTTGCTTTTTTTTTTTTTTTTGAATGGCTGCCCCATTTTCTCCTGAAAAATTAAGTCTGGAGCACTTTGGTCTTATAGCACAAGAAAGCATAATACCTTCTTTCAACATTCTGCAAATATTTGTTGAGCTCCTATTATTCTATTGTTGCAGGACATCACTCCGGGAGCTAAGGAGAGAGATGGAAAGACAAAGTGGCTGTTCTCATTGAGCTTAAATTCTAATGAAGGGAAAACCAGCCATGAGCAAATAAACAAGAAAATGTCAGGGAGTTAGCCCCTGGACCTGAGGGAGCAGTGTTCTAGGTGGAGGAGTGGCTGTCACGAGTCCAAGCTGGGAACAAGCTTGGCTCATCCAAGCATCAGAAGACTGTTTTCTTCCTCTGCAGGCACCTGCTGGCCTGCAGGCCGCCATACGTAACCCTTAGGGAGCTGACCCCCAGGTCTGTGTCACCAGGTCCAGCTCTCTCTATGTTTGCAGGAAATCTTGGTTCCACCAAAGACCTTGCAACAAGAAAAGATTGAACATACTCACTCAGCCAAGCAATGAAGCATCTATGTTTTGGTAGGCATTGAGCATGAACCAAACTCAAGAGGATTTTTTCCTAAGTGAATTTCCATGGGAAGCAGCAGGTCTGTGACCCCAAAGGCAAGCAGAGTCAATGTGCACTCTCTTCCCTCTCCCTCCCTGAGCCCCACGGGACTTTTCTCTCTGAGCCTGAGGGGCTCACCCCACAGAGCACAAGGGCATCCTATGTGTCCTTGGCCACCCCTCAAGAAAACGCAGGGCCACCAGAGTTTAGTATTACCAAGAGGTCAAGTGTTCTTCTCACCCTCTACGCCTCCCCAACAAAAGCCTGTTTGCACCTCAATCTGATACAAATGCAAGAACTATTGGTGGTGCTTTCCCATGTTTTCTCGCTTCATCCTTGCAGCCACCCTATGAGGGGAGTATTGCCTTTGCTCTATAGAGAAGGAGACTGCAGTTCAGGGAGGGTATGCAGAAATGCCTCCGGTCACACCACTGATGGCTCAGTATTTGAGCTGGGATTTAAACTGAAATCTAACACCAGGGTCCACTTCTTTTTGCTTCAGGATGTGACACAAGCTTCAGGAAAAGCCTTGCATGGGACAAGGTTTGAGTCTTGATTGGTTGGTGGGATTTTGTTTGCTCCGAAGTGTCTGTAATTTGGTTCCTAGGAAATTTCTTGACTTCATGAACATAAACAATAGGGAGAAAGACAGAGTGAGAAACAGCGGGATGGACCCAGAGAAGGCAGGGAAGGGGAAGGAGGAAGAAAAGGAAAACTCATATTTATGGAGGTCCCACTACATCCCAGACACTGTGCTGAGCTCTTTACTTATATGGGATCCCTTAAGATTCCCCATTCCTGAGGCTTCAACTCCTAAATGTTACACTGATTACTCAGCAATCTGAGAACTGCTAGTCCATGCAAATCCCAGATATTAGCTTGAAACAAACAGCAACTCAATGATAAATATTTTTTAATGCCAGAGATTAAAACTCCTGGGAAAGCAGGCTTGCTGCTCTTGGGCACCTCTCTGTGGCCACCTGCAAAGACACATCCAGGAATTTGGGACTTTGAAGGAACCATTAAAATATGGAGGGCATTATGCAAAGTGAAATAAGCCAATCACAGAAGGACAAATACTGCATGGCTCTACCTATATGTGGAATCTAAAAGAGTCAAACTCATAGAAGCAGAGAATATGAACAAAGAATGGGAAAAGACTTCAAAAGCATGGACTCAAACCCAGAGCCATAAATAAAAAGACTGAAAAATTATACTTCACAGAAATAAAAATTTCTGCATGGTAAACTCTACCATCAGTAAAAAAAGAGGGTGGTAGGGAAAATATTGCCAACTCATTTCACAGATCCTACAGCTAGCAATTCAAATAATAGTTTCTATAATTTGTGTAACCTGGTTTTCCACGCTATTTTTAAGTACCAAGAAATACCAATATTTTTGTTATAGTGTTATTGTTATTTTGATGTTTTAAAAATTTGAAGCATGTATCTTGAAATAAAGATTAAAGACTCGATTTCTCAATTTAGGTAAGAACACAAAACAATTTGCACTCTAAGTCTGTTTTTTGTGTTTTCTTTTTTATTTGTATAGATTTCAGAGGTACAAGTGCAATTTCATTACACGGATATATTGCCTAGCTGTGAAGTCTGGCAATTTTAGTGTAGCCATCACTGAAAATGTTCATCATCACTATTCAGTGTACATTGCGCCCATTAAGTGATTTCTCATCCCTCATCCCCCTCCCACCAATGTCTATTATTCCAATCTCTATGTCCGTGTGTACACATTACTTAGCTCCTACTTGTAAGTGAATAAGAACATGTAGCATTTGATTGTTTCTGAGTTATTTCACTTAAGATAATGGCCTTCAGTTCCATCCATGTTGCTGCAAAAGATATGATCTCATTCTTTTCATGGCTGAGTAGGATTTATTTATATATACTACTTTTTTATCTAACCATCTATTGATAGATGCTTGGGTTGATTCCTGATCTTTGCTATTGTGAATAGTGCTGTGATAAACATATAAGTGCAGGTATCTTTTTGATACAGTGACTTCTTTTCCTTTGGGTAGATCCCAGTAATGGGATTTCTGGATTGAATGGTGGTTCTACTTTTAGTTCTTTGAGAAATCTCCATACTGTTTTCCATAGAGGTTGTACTAATTGACATTCCTGCCAATAGTGTATACGCATTCCTTTTTCTCTGTATCCTCACCAATGCCTGTTATTTTTTGACTTTTTGTTAATAATAATGGCCATTCTGACTAGTGTAAGATAATATCTCATTGTGGTTTTAATCTGCCCTTCTCTGATAACCTAAGTCTGGGTAGGTGCGAGTCCATGCAGATCTCAATAAGCAAAGCTGTCTCCTTTTGCATTGTTACTCCAGGAATGATTGGCATAGTGCCCCAGGGAGATCTGTGTTTATAAAATGACAGGTTAAAGCCCCTTCTTTCTAAGATTGCTACTATTTTGATGAAAATACTTTCTTAACAAAACTCGATTCTGTAAAGAGACTAGACACTTTGATAGAATTATGACTTGAACAAAGGCACATTCATTTAGAAAACATTCTTCTACATTGCCATAATCCTCAAGAGCAAGAAGGTAATGATGACAAAGGAAAGCTTTTATTGTAAGAATAACTTTTACTCTAGCTCAAAGCTTAACCAGTGAAATATAAATACAAAAATATTGATATTAGTACAGGTAGCATTTTAGCAAAATCTCCGGCTATAATAATGAAACTTAAATTAACAAAGATAAACAAACAAACAAAAAAAATCTTCCATTGAAAGAAAAAAGGAGAGTGGCAAGCTGGAGTAATACCCAGCCATAAAAAAGAATGAAATAGTGTCTTCCGCAGCAACCTGGATAGAACTGGGGGCCATTATTCTAAGTGAAATATCTCAGGAACAGAAAACCAAATACCACATGCTCTCACTTTTAAGTGGGAGCTAAGCTGTGGGTATGCATGGTCATGCAGAGTGTCAAAATTGACATTGGAGACTCAGAAGGGAAAGGGTGGGAAGTGGGTGAGGGATGAAAAACTACCTATTGGCGGCAATAAACTCTATTTGGGTGATGGGTACAGTGAAACCCAGACACCACCACTATCCAATTCATCTATGTAACTAAAAATCATTTGTACCCCTAAATCTATATAAAAAAAGAAAAACAAACACAATAGCTCACTTTCAATATAATGATTACATTTTCTGCTAAATAGTTGATTAGAATTATCTCAGCATCAAAGAGGTAGGCTTATTTGGAGATGAATCCCAAGGGAAAAAAATTGAAGTTGGCTTATATTTATCTCCTCCTTATTCCTTAGAGTATTAGAGAATCAGGAAGTGGTGTGGGAAGAGACTTGATCAAGGTTCACCCTGGCAACCACTCATCTTTTGACTCTTTCCATAGTTCTGCCTCTTCCAGAGTGCAATATAGTCAGAATCATGCAGCTCTTGTAAATAGAATTCTTTCACTTAGTGATATGCATTTAAGTTCTCTCCACGTCTCTTGATGGCTTGACGGCTCATTTCTTTCTAGCCCTGAATAATATCCTATTGTCTGGATATACCATAGTTTATTTACCCTGTTGCTTTTTAACGACACCCCTGAGACTTTCATCGCAGCTGGTGTGTTTTCTTACGACTTTTTACCTTGCTCTTAGGCACTTGGCCTTGCATGTCAGGATTAGAGGCTCAGGTTCTTAATCTGAACTCTCTGCTCAGACCTGGGCTCCACAACTCGTTTCTCTGGAAAGCCATTCAATCAATCTCTCTGTGCTTCAGCTTCCCAGTCTCTTAAAGGGAGGGTAACATTGCCATTTTCATCATAAGGCTGGAATAGTAAATAAAATATTACAATACCTGTAAAGTACTTAGCAGAGGGCCTGGTTCAGTGCATGTTAGATGTATCACTATTGGCCCAATTGTAGGAGGCAAAAAAAAAAACAAAACATTCGATTGATTTTCTTCTAAACTCCAAATGATATGATTCTTAAGATTTCCGGAAGTCATTACATGTGTCTACCATGTTATTACATAGAAACAAAGAATTTACGAAAACACATATCACCCAGCAACAGTACAATAATAGAGAACAGAACAAAGAACCTGTTTTGTTATTTAAAATGTTAAATTTTATATGGGTTTAAGAAGACATTTCTATGTCAGGGCAATGCTAATAATAAAAATTAACTCATAGAGAAGGAAAGAGTTAATGAAGCTGAATAGATGCAATGATTTTCCAGACTTACGTTGTGCTTCAGAAACCAATTATAACCTATTTCTATGTCTTGTAGACATGGCCCAGGTGTTCACATCAAATCAATTATGAGAAAATGTCATTTAGGCGCCATCAACATCTCCCACTGGAGCACTGATAGCACCAACTTCAGGGAGAACAGCAGCCTACCATCTTTGCAGCTGAAAAGTCTCCTCAAAATATGTCTGAGTGAGTGCATTCAATGGCTTCTATAGCAAATAAATAGCTTTAAAAAAAAAGGATTCTGTAAATGGCATGCCACTTCAAGGCTATGGATCAACGCAATTAAAATATCAGCTGTAAAACATTTGCTATGCATCTTGACGGGAAATGCAGAACTGAATAATAATTGTCTAATTTGTTGGGGATGGTTATAAAAGATAAACTCTCCAGGGCATCAGGATTCTGAAGAGCTAGTGAATAAAACTGTCTAGCCCCAAGGAACCCAGCAAACAATATTATAGAGATCCGGTAAAATTTAAGCATTAAAAAGCTCTTTCCGACTCCTTAGTGCCCAACTTGATCCACGCTCAGAAAGCCTAATTACTAAAATTGTATGTGAAGAAATGGAAAGAACATACATAGATTATTGAAAGGCAATTATCTCTCCACACAGAAGGAAATTCATCGGTGACACCTACAAAGGTTATTAAGAGAGTGTGCTAATATGCAAGATGTCGAGAGGGCAGAATCGAGTCGAAAACAGAGCCCTTGAATAAATGGATAGGATGTAGCAGAGGAGTGGAGCGTGGTAAATGAATAGTGCACTTAAAACTGAACATGAATTGGCCAATTAGCAAGAAGATTACTGTTTGTCAAGTTTAGACTTATTTAAGGAACAGATCGTTACAGCACCATCCGCGAGAGCAGGCAGTATTTCCAGGGAAATGAATCTTTGAATGTGCAGCAGTTGGTTTGTAGAACTTCAGTTAACAAAGAAGGAAATGGTGGTTCCCAAGGAGTGAGACCCAGGTCATTTCAGAGGTCAGTGTTGGAGCCAAAGAAGAATGGCACTTTTGATTTGAAGTTGATTTTGAGCCATCATGTCTGAACCAAACGTATGTGAAGACGGAATGGGTGATTGTATGGTAAAATTTTAAGGGGCACAGAAAAGACTTTTATTCCGAAAACTCTCAAACACAGTACACTGCCCGACATCTTCGCTGCATCTTCACTGATTTTTCTACCAACTAGAGATTCATTTAACTTCCCGTATGGTCTCATATCAGACACTGTTCTCTTCTTGAGAGCTTGGATCAACTGCCTACCAGTCCTGCGTGCCTTATAATGAATCAGTTCATGGATACCTTCTAGTTCCTAGCTGACATAAGCTACCATAAGGTCAACTGGGGTGGCAGCACATCTCCTGAGGGTAAAATGGGGCACAAGAGATCATTTTGGAGCATGAGAAACATTAAAAGTGAGCTAGTTTGGGTGTAATTCCATCATGGGAAATACAAGCAATTCCTGAGTTATGGATGGGATACGTTCCTGAGAATGTCTTTAGTTCAGATTTGTATGTAACTCGGATCCCTGTTGAACAGCACATGAACAGTAATAATAATAATAATAATAATAATAATACTATAATGGCTCATATGTGGTAATAATCTTAATAATAGTGTAATACTGCACTACTACTAATAATACCTCTGTACTGTAATAATAAGTTACAGAAACTATTGTGCTCTTTCTTTTAGTTCAAACAAACAGAACATAAAAACAAACAGATAAAAAGTTTAGGTAGGAGATAGGAGAAATGTCAAAAAAAGATTATATAAGGTTAACACTCACCCAATGTTGCATCAATGTCCTGCTTACTGAAGGGGCATTTTTGAAGTCAGGCTGACGTGGATCGGAAGGGGACGATGGAGATGGTGCTGGAGAGTCAGGATTTGGTTCCGGTGCTGGAGCAGGGAGCTGACCACTGAAGTCAGTTTCTTGAAAAAGGTGTCTGGGGTTGTTTGCACAGCGCTATTCTTTTTTTCATCATAAATGGCCTTGTAGCAGCTGATGTTCTCACTAACCGCACGGTAAACCTTTGCAAACCGTGCAATGTTAGGATCTTGCCCCTCGAGCTTAGCAAATCCTGCTTCGATGAGACGAAAGGCTTCAGCTCATTCTTTTGTCATAAACTTTCTTGGGTCTGGATCTTCTGATGCTTGGCGTTCTTGGGTTTCCATCGGCTGCTTCTTGATCTATCTCTGCGACCAGCCGCAGCTAGCGCAGAGATGCTGCACCAATGAACCACTTAGGCCACGGGAGTTTGTTTACATGTGCCGAAGAAACCCGTTCCCGAGTTAGTAATTTAATTATTTCATTATAAAATTATCCTTATGGGAAGATTTGGGAGCCCATTCATAAGTACAGAACACTGTAAGTCGGGTTGTCCATAACCCGGACACTGTATATAATAAATTATTAACTATAACCACCCTACTATACTATTAGACACTAGAACTTACACCTTCTATCTAACTGCATTTTTGCACCCATTAACCAACCTCTCTTCATGTCCCCCAACCCCACCCTTCCCAGCCTCTGGTAACCACCATTCTACTGTCTATCTCCATGAAGTCAACTTTGTTAGCTCCCACACTAGAGTTAGAAATGCAGTATTTATCTTTCTGTGCCTGTTTTGTTTTACTTCACATAATGACCTCCAGTTCCATCCACGTTGCTGCAAATGGCAGGATTTCATTCTTTTTTATGGCTGAATAGTATTCCGTTGCATATATATACCACATTTTCTTCATCCATTCGCCTGTTGATGGACACTCAGGTGGATTCCATATCTCGGCTATTGTGACTAGTGCTGCAATAAACATGGGGCGCAGGCATCCCTTTGATATTCTGATTTCTTTTTCTTGGGGTAAATACCCAATAGTGGGATTGCTGGATCATATGTAGTTCTATTTTGAATTCTTTGAGAAACCTGTTTTCCATAATGGCTGTACCAATTTACATTCCCACCAACAGCATATGAGAGTTCCCTTTTCTCTGCACCCTTGCCAGTATTTGTTATTTTTTGTCTTTTTAATAAGAGCTATTCTAACTGGGGTAAAGTGGTATCTCATTGTGGTTTTGATTTGCATTTCCATGATGATCAATGATGTTGAGCATTTTTTAATATACCTATTGGCCATTTGTATGACATAAGATCTTTTGTCTTTATTAAGTAGAAACCTCAAAAGAGGGTGCTAAATATTTATGAATATGCTTAGTAAAGCTTTGTGTGGTCTATTTGTTACAATTAGTGAAACATATTGATCTATTGTTACTAATTTTTTTAAAAAATTTGAACAAAAACAGAATAGAAAAAAACATTCTAACATTTTCTGTCTGTGAGCCAGTGGATTTTCTTGCATACTGCAGGTGTAATATTAATGCACGAAACAACTCCCAGAATGCACTGCTGCTAAGACTCTTTCTGACTCCTTACTCATGCCATGGGTGCAATACTCTCCCTCTCTCTCACCTCCTTCACCATCTCCTCACTGCCTTCTCCAACTTGGCCAGTGTTTTCTGGGATTTTCCATCTCTGCCTGAGTGGAAAAACCTGGTGTGTTGTAGACAGGTGGAGATGAGAGCAGGACCACACAACTCCGGGTAATTCCCGGAGAAGTGCACGGAATAGAGAACACCTGTCTGCCTATTTTAGGTTCCTCTGAGCCTGGGTCTGTGAGCCAGGGCACATTTGTCAGGGAGGTACAAACTATCTCCATCTCTGCTTTTGCAGATGGTGTCTAATTTTTGAGCCAACCCCAGGTGCACCATGAGTTAAAGCATGGCGGGTTATTCTCAGCCCTCCTCCATCTGCTTTATAATTGGTGTCACCTCTTCCAAGATTCTGGCATTGAGTTGTCAATCTTAGTTTGTAACTGGCTCCGCTGTGGCTTTGGGGGCATTTGAGCAAGAAGTTGGGAAAGGCTGCCTCGAGGCCATTAGCCAGACGCCCATTTAGAACCAGAAGTCTCTTTGTCTTGCTATGGAAATTCCCCCAAATGACTCTATTTGGGGATTGAGAGGGCCTAATGAGGTAGAGGGACTGGCTGGATGACAATAAGAGCCTGCCAAATTAAATGTGTCATAAGAAATAAAACAGACTCTGAGTAGCCAAAAAGGCACTGGACAAAATACACACTTTGCTCACCGGGGAAAGGCAGGTTTGTTCAGCTCGCTGCAGCGCGTGGGCGTGCTCCCCACAGCAACCCGGACATCTCAGTACGAGGGAGTGGGCGGGGGCTTCTCGTAGATTTTGGTCTGTTCTGGGTGATTCTAAGGAGGGTTTAAGGCAGCTAGGGCCAGGGCTGGATTGGATTTTGTCTAGAGGTAAAGGCATTTAGGTGATGGGACGTATTAATAATTGTGATCTCGGAGGCAAGAGGATGAGAGCAAGTCATCATTGACAAAAAAAGGAGTAGTAACACATTCCACGGTGCTTTGTGAAGCTACAAGTTAAGGCAAGAATATTTTATCACATATTCAGCTCAAATACCAATGAAGGTTTTTTACTTTAAGAAAAACAATAAACAGTAGCCGGTGCATACGTTGGAAGAGGGCGATGTTGAGTCTTTTTGCGGTTGCAGAGTGGCCTTATTTCTGACTTGCTTCACCTGTGGTCCTAAGGTGGCTTTCTTGGAGCATCACTCGTCCTCTGGGAGGACGTCTACATTCTGTCGGGACCACCGCAGCCTGGCTGCGGCACCGCTTTCCACTCTCTCCCATGTCATCTCTTTACCTTATTCAATGAGCCTATGATCACGGGTGCTATTTTTATCATTGCAGATTACAGATGTGGAAACTGAGGGAAAAGAGAGGTTCCGCGACCTCTGTTGCCCTCATGTTGTTAACCACCGTACTACTAGAGCCTGGGGAAGGGGAGGGGAGGGCTTCTCTGTCGTTCTTCCAGGTGTGTCAGGTACACATGACTTTGGCCCAATGCAGTCCTGATATGTTCCAAACCAATAATGGGTTTACTTTTTGAATTGTCACAGAATTGTCTGATGTCGTGGGTGCTAAAAACCTAGGCCAGGAAACACCAATGATGCATCAGGCTTCCGTGACTCTTCGTCATCATTGTGCTGCTCGGTGGCCTTGGGGATTACACTGGTGGCTCACTCACTTTATTTCTCTACCAGACAGCGCTAGTTTAGGGCAAGGAGAGTGCGATAGACTGAATGTTTATTTCCTCAGCTACCAAGATGAGATGAGATGTTCTCCCTCTATACACTCGCTAAATGTATGCAAGAGGGAAGGCTGCAAGGATGAAAGCTAAGACAACATTCATTCCTGGAAGTTCAATAACTGAGGATTTGTATTTTCTTCTCTTCTTCCTGCCTCTCCAAATCTTCTCATTTTTCATTACTTAACATGTATGACTTGCATATTTTTAAAGCATAGGCTTTAGGTGTCCACAAAGAGAGTACTTGTGTGATTTGGAGCTTGTCTCATTGATGGGAGGCCTAACCCTCTGAGCCTCAATAGTGAAGAAGATGAAGGTCATGGGCTCAGTTTGAACACTGACCCGCCTGTGCCACTGAGCACAGAGCAGTACTGCATCCTCCACCAGGAAGATGCTGCTTTAGGCTAGTGTCATTTCAACATCCTTCTGAGAGGATATTCCAAATCCTGTCCTTTGAAGTCCTTAGGGCGACACCCACAAACACCACTGTGACTTCGAATTGAGAGACATCAAAGTCTGTTGCTGTTGCCACATTGTCATCCTTTTGAAAAAATCTTTTATCAATCAATTCCCACCCCCTGCACGCACCCTTCCCTCCCCGTGTCTCATAATCCCATTAGTCAAACATGTTCCTTTCTAGCAAGGCTGGTTTTCCTTCTGTCCTCTGAGAGTGTTACCCCTCTTCTGAGGCTTCCAAATGCTCATCACCCTGTCTGGAGCGATAATACACATCCATTAAATGTAAAGTGAATTTCCTTGAAACTAATCCACCTAGTGATCGAATTGACTAATGGTCAATTTGCTTGAAATTTTGTATTCAAACTTTGCGATGTTAAACCATTTTTAAAAGCACACCTGGATTGATCAATTGTTTCAAAAATGGGATTGCTTATTGTTCTTCTGGGTAAGATTTTCCATATGATGTCGCTTTAAGGACTTTTTTTTTTTTTTGCTTGCCTAAAGGTGCTTTCTTTCAAATTGTAGGCTCCTGAAAGCAAATTCCTAGCTAAACTGAGAAATTGTACACAATATTTATCAAATTTATCCTTTTTATTCCTCGTGACTTATTTTTGAAGATCTTTTTTTACTTTCCACTGTGTGCACCTGTGCACTCATCTGTTTATTAACCAAATTGCACAAACTCATAATTTATTCTATTTTTGAGGTATTGACATTTTGACAAGAATGAAGCTGTGAAGTAGACGGATCTGAACTGTTCTAAACAACATTACATTTTTTTACAAGACACCTGGTTGATAAAATGATAGTAGATTCTGAAATATTAAATATCATTGCCAAATGTATGCATTCCCAGAAAAGTCTAAGATGTCCTCCCTCTTTTCTTATTCCATTTTCTATGCATTAAAACCTTTGTAAATCTTCAAGATGTCCCTCCTACCCTTAACTAACCCTGTTTGGCACAAATTCTTTCTTCTTTTGCTATCCTTTCAATCCTAGATGTAATTCCTACAATAGTTTCTAAGGTTTCCCTGTATTCTCTAGTTGTTTTGTGCAATGTTTCCCTTATATATTTTTCTAGGTGTTAAATTATATTTGTGATGTAATTTTTTTCTTCTGTTGTATTTGCTTCAGCACTAAACAGTACTATTTCAACAAGGGGCTGGTTAGTTTTTGCTAGGTGCAAGTATTTTATAGAAAGTCCCTGAGTTTATTTTCTTTTGAAATGAAAACTTAAATGTCCCATATGAATTTATATTTATATTTGTATTTTTCAAAATGTAACATGCTTCCTATATTAAGAAAATAAAACAGATTTTACTCTTTTGCTATTTAAATTTTTTGTGAAATGTCAAATTTTCTGTGGGACAACAGCATCCCATGATTATTTTTAAAAATAATAAACAGTAATGATGTGGAAGGCTAGAAAGCTATGCCAATGTGTAAAAGCACTGATTTATGTCACCAATATGCCTTCAGTCCTGCAACTTCGGAGTACCCCAACCTTGGCAGGTACGCAGAATACAATTTGGTATCATTTCAATATAAGTGCTGTGGTCCTGCAAGACAGGGAGAATTTGTAAAGAGCTCAGAAGGAAGCAGTGTATTGATTGGTGGAGTCCAGTCTAGTCGTGAAGTAACTGGGCTGGCTGTTCAGAGCTTCATTAGCTCCAATCTGCAGATAAAGGTTAATTAGGCAAGAGCTTATCTTGAACTCTGGGGACTTCAGTTATGAAATCAATCCTATTTACAGGGTAAGGACTTGGAATCCCCAGATGCCCCAAGGCTGATAAAAGAAATTTAGATTAGATGCCTGGGTCATGGGGGAAAATGTTCTAAGGTTTATAACTTTGTATCTTATGAATGTATCAAAATCTCTGTCCATAATTCAACCTCATCCAGCTGAGAAGGGAATCCAAATTCATTTGGGAAGATGGCCCCAGGTAGCTTTGCAAGGCAAAGTGTGCCCTTAATGCACAAGGGTCCTTCATCCAGGAAGATTAAAAATCAACCATAGAGATGATGAAATAAATTAATAAATGGAGGAGAAGGGCCAAACGTACCATGCAGAAAAATTCCAAATGATTAGTATAGATACCCTGCCTTCAAGGAAG
>NW_012154062.1:7949385-7954288 GCF_000956105.1 Propithecus coquereli
TTGGACTAGATGGAGAACTTCTATTATACTGTATTATTTTGGTCTGTGTTTATCCCTTGTTGGTGTATTATTATAATATATAGAATTAATATTTTTGTGTTTGATTTTAGAGTAATTTATAATATAATATAGATGAGAAGGTGGCATATCATTTACCTTTGAGTTTAATTTTAAACATGTGTTGAATGTGCTAGTTTCCTACCACTGCCTTAACAGGTTACAACAAACTTAGCACCTTAAAACAATACACATTTATTATCTGTGTGCAGGTGAGAAGTTCAACCCTGGTCTTGCTGCGCAGCTCGATTCATATTTGCGGTACTGAATTAAGATACAGCCGGCTTCTCAGTGATCAAAGACTTGATTCAGTCTTGTTTCCTGTGAGGCTTAGAGGAAAAGTTTTCCTCATAATCCTTAGTTAATCATAAATTTAAATTTTCCCATTCCCCAAGCACATTCACTAATTAATTGAGGCTTTATTGCAGTAAGGGGATAAAACTTCCCTGGATCTCGCAAGTCTGAAGGCTGCCTCGGATGTACTACACTCGTCTTTCAAAATGTAACATGCTCCCTATATTAAGAAAATAAGCTTGAATATCTGCTTCATATTAGCTAAACGTCAAGTAGATGTGTGTGTTTAGAGATGAGCTTAAGAGTATTAACAAGTGCTAGTTCTGGCTTTGCCACGCATTAATGGTATGGCCTTGGGCATGTTACTTGTCCTCTCTTAGCATTAATTTATCCGTTGTAAAATCATAAAACTGTACTTATTGCATAGGGTTTTGTGATATTAATGAATATTATGTGTATAAAACTTATAGCATGATGCCTGGCAAACACCTGATGATAAATATTAATTTCTAGTATTAAATATTAGTTTCTATTATTATCTACTGTAACCCCCTCCCAGAGTTCATAGTGACTTTTACACAATGCTGCTTTAGCAATTCATTCTAATAAAATGAAATGTGACAGGCACTTCCAACAATAATGGAATCTTAAGGCTTCCTGAATTGCTCTGGGCTAAAAATAAAGCCTTCGGGATTCATTTTCTCCGAATGTACAATTAGACTGTACTACAGAGAAAATACAATGGTCATTACTGATTCTTCTTGTCACCAGAGTCAGATTTCAAAGATGAAGGTCAAGGTGTTGAAAAAGACAGATCTGGTTGTCCCAACCAGAAAAATTGATTCTACCAAGGATATTTGACAGTAGGTTATTGGGTCATTTTCTCATGTGATTTCCCTTGGCTAAATGCTCTTGAACCTTTCTAGCCTAATTCTACCCTGTTTCCAAGTCTGACTTAAATGTTGCTCTTAGGTAGCCTCCAAAGTAACGCTGCTGATTTCAATCACACCCCTCCTAAAAATGGCTGCCCTCGAGCGTCTACGTGGGCAGCCGAACCACAGTCACCAGGAGGGACGTGATGGTCCACTCTCCTGTCCATTCTGTGTCATGTTATAACTTCTCCATCTCACTGGAAGCTCCTTAAGAACAAGGAAACAACAGATAAGTTGTTATGCTACCCAGCTCCTGGCCCATAAAAAATATTCAAAAAAATATTAAATTAAATTGCTAAATGAAGAAATATCTGGAGGCCCTCTTTTTTGGTGCCCTGAGGTCCTTCTCACTCACATGATGTTCAATATGAGTATTTTCCAATCTTTAGCCAAATGTTTGTTGTTCCCAGGGGGTCACTGAATAAACAGCAATGGAAACTATCGGCTTTGGGGTGGAGGATGGAGTGGGGTGAAAGGCAGAGAACAGTAAACTCTCGATTCAGTTGAATCTAAGGGTTCAAGCACGCTTTGAGAACATCATTCTCCCTGACCTTCTGCTGCCCCTATATTGTTTTCAAATACAAGTTTTCCCGTCTCGGCCCAGTGATTTCACTAGTGGGCTGATCCCTCAAACAATTTGGCCCACAAACAAATGAGGACATGGTTCACTGAGAAGATTTCGAGGGTATTTATTTCCTGGATGGATAAATCGTTTTCCATAAGCACCTAGCAAGGTGGATGTGAGATGATCTCCTGCTTTGCTGAGCATCTGCTAACAAACTCAAAACCAAAAACACAATGCTCAATGATATTATTTTGTTCATCCATCCTTTGCATTGTTAGGCTATAGTGGTTTGGAATATAGACCATCTCACCCACCCTACCTTGAAGTTCCTGGATTCCTAAGCAACCTTCAGAGGTGATAATAGACATATTTGAAGCTCTTTTAATATTTGTTAAAAAAAACAATGGATAAGACCTATGAAAATAGAACTTCCTTGAAATATTAATTCCATTGACATTACAACTGAAGATACCTACGTCCCTCTTTGTGCCAGAGAGGTCAGGGACTATGAATTAAGCATGCAAGAAGAGATATAATAAGGCGTGTGTGTGTGTAGATGATACTTTATAACAAATTGATTAAAAGCCTGGAATTCTTTGGATTAAAAAAAAACCCTAATGGAAACAGAACATTTGCTCTAAAAGCTAACTCCAAGAGTGAGCTTTCTTTGTTTTGGATGAAATCACTATCTTCAGCTAATCAGTAGCTGCAATTATCAATTCTAAATGTCTTCTATTTTTAAAGATTAAAAAAATCATATTACTTAATACACATAGTAGATCACATCTTTCAAAATAATAGGACCAAAAGGAGAAAATATTATAAGGGCGAATCTGTGTGGTAAAAAATTTGGAAACCAATGTGCATTACTGTGCCTGGCATATCATCAAGATTTAATTTATGTTTGTTGAGTGAGTGCATTAAGGGAACAACCTCCTCATTAGAAAGATTAAAAGAATGAAGTCCTAAAAGCTAACCCGATCTGGTACAATGCACACTGTCTGGATGATGGGCACACTTATAACTTTGGCTCAAACTGTAAAAAAGCAATTTATGTAACAAAACACGTGTACCCCCATAACACTCTGAAATTAAAAAAAAAAAAAGAGTTAACCCGCTCACAGTCACTCAACCGGCAGGAGGCAGAGGAAGTTTCAAAGCAAAACACAGCACATCACTCTACAAGAAAACTGCGGGCTAGATTGGGAAAGAAGAGACTTATCTTTAATTTAGTAGAGCCTACTCTCTGATCAGCTTACTTTCTTCTTGCATAAGAGAATAGCCAATGCAAAAAGCTTCGTTTTTCAACTTTAGGGGATGTCTCCTTACCGAAGTCAATGTCATTTGAGGGGTCATTTCGCTGGATGGATGCTAAATGATCACAGTAGCTAAATGAGCAGGACGAGAAAACATGGCCCTTCTTACGACTGTCAGTAGACCTCGGTACCCTGGAAATCAGCCATCAGTGTCTGCTGCCCTGAGGACCTGTGGACTGAAAAATGCCATAAGGACACGACCTCTGTGAGAGAGATATCATTTCGCTGTACTTTCTGCGTGTGTATAATTTAATTAATTCATAACAGAAGTTACACCAATGGCTCCCAATTTAGCTAAGTCTCGATAGAGACCCAGTGACTGATGGCTGCGGAATATTCTGCCACTAACATAAGATGCTGATAACGTCTTGCTCATCAGTTCCTTCCTTCCATCCCGGGTTCCTAACTAATGTAAATGGTTGTGTCCCCTGCAGGGAACACAGAGGATGCTGATTTGCTAGATTCTTTATCATGATGCCAGTAATAAGTTTCTGCTCACAGGCAACAGCTCTGTGAACATATTAAATTATATTTGCTGTAAAAGTTATATGATGTGTCATAAAGTTACATTAGGTTTTCTAGGTTCTTAATATATATCATTGTGGTTTTTTGCCATCCTTCCCACAGAAAAGCAACCGACAATAAATGCCTATCCCATCAATTAGTAATCTTGTAGCGGATCCACCGAAAATGGCATTTTCCATCATGTTAACCCACTTCAGAACCCCTGCAGAGCTTTCCTACAACTTTAGAAAGTGTTGGGATTTTAAAACTTATCCCCCAAAACTCAGCACTTCCCCACATCCAAGGGAAATTAGTGCATATAAACATCAAAAAACTAACATGGCCTTGCAGGAATTTCTCCTTGGCATTTACTGGGAAATGTTTGTTTTCCAATCCTTAGAAAAATCACTTGAGAAAAATGGGGGAAAATATTATAATTCTCCAGTGAAAATTAACACTGCACGATTAACATGGAGACATCAGTGGGTGGAAGGAATCCACTGAGAGAAGTCAAAAGCAGGAACAGGAACAGGCCAGAAGAGCAGGCAAAGGTTAAAGCCAGCGTTTCCTAGAACCAGTGCAGGAGCACCCGGGAGGAAGTGGTCATGATCTAATTAGTCGGCGGAGCTTGCACTCCCCGCCACGTTCAAGTGTGTGTTCACGGCCGTCTGCATCCTTGCACATAAAGTAAACACCAGTACATTTATGTTCACAGAATACTTTACAAATCTTGTGAGTGGTGTTCTAAGAAACAACACATTTTGGAAGCAAAAGAAGTCCTAAATTGGCAATATTGACATGTGATTCTGTGATTCTATGGAGTGCTGTTAACCTTGCTAGGAGATCCAAATGTTAAGGTATTTGAGTATTATGGAATAGCGTTTGCTGGCATTTTTGGTTGTTTGAACATTGGCTATAGGTGACAGGTCTTTGTAAACACTTTACAAAAAAAAACCCAGAGATGTGGATGTTGTGAAATACTCCAGCACAAAATCAGAAACTGATCTAAATCTGAACCGCAAAAGTGGTAGCACTTTTCAGTGGTAAAATTAAAATCACATCAGCCTGTATGAAGCAACATGAACACTCAATATCCAAATTTAAGATGCTTTTGCTTGCAATCAATGATTTAATCAGCTTTATTACAAATGAAAGAAATTGCTATACAACTTGAATATTTGTCATAATACAAAGATCAGGATTACCCGATAGGGAAATTAAGGCTTCAAATGTTT
>NW_012154062.1:7954813-7959648 GCF_000956105.1 Propithecus coquereli
CAATCAACTACAGAAAAAATCAGCTTTAAAAGCTCTACCTGCCCTAAAAAGAATGTTAATGTATAACATCCAATCAAGAAAAGGTCAAAAATAAAATCAGATCAAATTTTACAATTTCAGGATTATATTATGCATACAAAAGAACTCTTCAAGACCTGGGCGACCTCAAACTGAAAGAGGTAAGAAACCCTACTCATGGCAGTTACAAGGCAGCTTGTAAAGGATAAATGAGGAAGAAGCATAACTATTTACAGAGCATTGACATTGTACTTGGTATCGTAAGTGATCTAGAGATGATTTAAGCATACGAGAAGATGCGCATGAATTATATGCAAATACCGTGCCATTTTATATAAGGGACTTACGCATCCTTGGATTTTGGTATTGGGTGTGTTCCTGGAACCAACCCCTCAGGTATACTGAGGGATGACTGTATGTGCATACAATGAAATATTATTCAACCCTAAAAGGAAATGAAGTACTTTTGTACCAACCTGGATGGAACTGGAGACCATTCTACCAAGTGAAGTATTGCAAGAATGGAAAAACAAACGTCACGTGTTCTCAATACTAAATAGGAACTAATCGATCAACACTTACGCACATACGGAAGTAAAACTCAACGGAATCACATAGGTGGGAGTGGGGACGAGGGCATGGGTAAATTCACAGCTAACGGGTACAATGCACACTATCTGGATGAAGGGCACACTTATAACTTTGACTCTAACTGTACAAAAGCAATTCGTGTAACCAAACATGTGTACCCCCGTAACATTCTGAAATAAAAATAAAATGAAGTGCTGATAAATGAGCTTTGGAAACATGTGAAGGGAAAGAATCAGATACAAAGGTCACATATTGTATGACTCCATTTATTCCTATATGGGGTGTTCAGAAACAGCAAAGCCATGGAGACGGAAAGTAGCCTCATGGTTGCCAGGGACCAGGGCAGGAGAGAGGAGGGAATGGCCACTAATGGGTACGAGGCTTCTTTGTGAGGTGATGAAAACGCTCTGGAATTCGATAGTGGTGACAAGTGCACAACTTTGTGAATACACTGAAATATGGGCTCTGGGTGGTGAGGATGATGCATCAGCATGGGTTCGCGGGCTGTAGCAAATGGACCACTCTGGGTGACGTGGTTTCAGCGGGGGAGGCTTTGCCCATGGCGGGGCAGGAGGTCTCAGGGAACTCTCTGTGCCTTCTGCTCAATTTAGCTATGGACCTAAAACTGCTCCGAAAAATAAAGTTTACTAGAAAAAGAGCACTAGCTACATGGTGTTTTAGGAGTAATGAGGAGGAAAGCAATTTATTCTGCGTTTGAAAAAGTGGAAAACAATTCATAGAGGTGGGTGTTAGCCAAACTACTGAGTGTCCCCATTTATCAGTAGTTTTAGTTGCCAAACACTGTAATTATTTACTCGTCACCGACGGGAAAGAACGTGAACTTCAGAGGCAGACAATGCTTATTCTAAGCCCCAATCCAACCACCGCGTGACCTTAACAAATTACTTGTGCCACAGTTTCCTCATTCGTAAAGGTGGAAATAAATAATTCAGGGGGAAACATCCACCTCATAGGAGTGTTTGAGTATTAAATAATCTGTTATGTAATTAAAACTCCTTGCAGAGTGCCTGACAGAGTAGACACTTGGAAACTATTATTTCCTATGCCCATCCAATTCCCTCTCTTTGTACTTTAATGGTGCTGTTTTGAGAATAAAATAATATAAAATTTAAGACATTTCTTTAAATGTTTCAAAAAGTTAAATCTACTATGCAACATCGAAACATTTAAAATATTTCTCTTGTGGGATTTACCAATTTTGCCTTATCTTAAGTGTTTGTTTACTTCTTCCCTAAAACTGCAAGCTGTCTGAGGTATGAGCTTTGGGGTATCCAGAACACCCAGTTCCCTGTATTTCAGAGGGTGCATGATCAAGGAATAATCAGGGATTGTCAACTCTATTATGATTGTAAGTTTCCCAAGAAGAATTTCTTAAGCCAAGCTTCAGAGGATCTATATGTTCCTTGAAATGATATGGAAACTGTCGCATTATGAGCAAAGCTATGTATTTATAAGGTCAAGATACAAAAGAAGGTCCATAGCTTCCATCAGATTTTCAAAGGGGCCCATCTCTAAAAAAAGAGTCCTAGATGGTTGAAGTATCTACTTAACTAACTGATAAAATTCTCAGTGCAGTGCATGACATGCAAGCCTTCAAAATGCCTTTACAGAACGGCAATAATGATGCTAATAATGGCAATAATGATGGAAATGTCAGAGGGACACTGAGTATGGGAGGATATCTTTGCTTCCTTCTCAGGCAGATGCCATCAAATTTAAAAAAGAAAAGAAAAACCTATAAGTATTTCATTTAAGAGATAATCCCTCCCTAGATTCACTTACAGACAAAAAAAGTAGTTAGGTTTTATGATTGTTCTCTCTTTTCATCATCCAGTTTTGCAGCATGTGCCGCTGCTGAGCTCCCAGGGGAACACTTAATGATCAATCCAATGTTACAAGAGACACCAGGGGCAGAGTATGGGATAGAGGCTGTTAATCACGCCAGACTACAGAGAGAGACGGCTTGTTCTTTGCCAAGGAGACCTCACGCTGGGCAGCAAAACAGCAGACCGGGAGTGAAGTGTGGGCCTGCAGGGAAATCCTATAATTTTACGTGCCTTGGCTTCCATTTTGAATATAAGTTTAGCTTTCTCCTTCCAGAAGCAAGGCTTAGTCTCCCTTGACGGTTTCCGGTTCTCTGCCTCCTCCCGGCTCCTCAGTGTAGTCCACCCAGACGTCAGCCCTATACACCGCCTCCTGGTGTCCACCTGCCTCTGGGACAGCTGGATACAACCTATTTGGCTTGCCCCACTGACCACCACCTGCATGGACTGAGGATGTGCCGCGGCAATCACCTCTCAGTCACAGCGTGACTCGTGAAACTCATGCCTGCTTGCTGTAAACCCACCAATTAGAACTCCCCATGGGAAACCTGCTTGCGGATCACCTTGGGTAACTCCCTTGCTCCCCACCTGCTGGCTGAGTGTGATGTTGTTAGGGGAACTTCTGAGAAAAGGTATTAGGAAACTTCTGGGAAATTCCGCTAAAACCACAAAACAGTTAAGCAAAGTTATAAGCCTGTCACAAAACAAATGCCTGTAAAAACTACTGCTAATTGGCTATCTTTTGAATCCTGTTGCTAATTGGTTAACCACTTATGCTTGTATGCTACTGGATGTGTGTAACCCAAAAAGTATAAAACTAGACAAAAATAAGGAAGCGGTGATCAGAATTTGGAGACAAGTCTCCTCTGGGCCCGCCAGTGAATAAAACGCTGACTCTCCAACTCTCCGCGTGCCGCTCGATTATTCCCTTTGGGACCAGTCGCTGTAACACTTGCTGTAACAACGTACCAGATGTCTCTCCCCTTCCCACTGGCCCCGCGAGGTGTGCTGTCCTCGTCTCTCTGGGATCTGTGAGTAACAAACTGCTTCTGCTATTTTGTGTGTTTTCGTGGGTTGCCTCCTCTGTACCTCACGTGACAACACACCCAAACCCAGCTTCTTCCCCCACTAGGGCTCTCCTGGAGAATGGCTTTCTACGTAGGAATAAACTGGACACCTGGCAGTATTCACAAGTGTACACACCTGGTCACTATTTGACACTTAGGCATTCTCAGTCACCAGGATGAAGAACTATCCCATGAAAGGCACACTGTAAACATTCATGATCAGATCCCTAGAGCCCCACCAGGGCAAGGCGAGAGCTTAGTAGCCACTCTCTAGAGAGAGACTCAGACCAAATTAGAGAGACTCCAAGGCCCGATGTATAGAAACAGACGCATGTGCTCTCCCACACCCACCGACAGAGCTGAGCCATGTGGGCTCCTTCTCATGATCTCTTTGGACTGGGCAAGGTTAAATAATAATCTGCCCAACTCACCAATCCATCACCTCAATGGTCACCACCACCCTTATTATCCTGTTGAATGACAAATGGAGGACTCACTTGGCATATGCATGCTATTTAGTGCCATCCGGAAATGTTAACTTTTATAAACCAAAACTCCAGAATTCAGGTGACATAAGATCGATTAAAGTGGTGAGAACTGCAAAAGCTCTTGGCTCGAAGGACTCCATCCAAACCCCTGCACTAAGAGACGTGACTGACTCTAGCATGGCTTCTGGCAGCCTCAAGTCTGGTCACCCTGGAGCAGACCGGTCCTCCATGAGTTTCTGTGCAGAAAAGCTCAAGGCTGCCAAATGCATGTACTATTTGTTGCAACCAACACCTGAAGACAGGTCCCTGGCCTCCCTTTCCTAGAGCATTTGTTTGAAAAGCTTACAATTCTAAATCCTTCCTCTGTCCCTCTGAGTATATGTGTGTTTCCAGCAAGCCAGGAGTGTCTTTCTCAAGGACCTGGAAGCCATGTCTTTGAAATGTAACCATCAAAAAGAGCAGGGCCTCTGTCTCCCAGTCTCTGTGGGAGGTAGAGGCCTAACTTCCACAAATGCCAGTTAGCAGACACTCCTACCGATTTTGACATTTTTCACTTCCTTGGAGAAATGGCTGCTTCGAGGTCTAGAGCAGGAAATATACAAGGTGCACTTGGAGCACCTTGTAACACCAGAAAGTAAGAAAGTGCTCAAAATAAAAACAGAAAGCTACATTGTCGGAGGCATGTCAAAGGGACCCAGGAGCCAACTGAAAGAGCTTCCAGTGACCAAAGCTGGAACAATGTGAGCAACAAAATACATATAGGCGTGTTAACTTATAATCCAAAGTACAAAATAAATATCCACATGTGTATCCTGATATAAATAAAT
>NW_012154062.1:7960578-7963415 GCF_000956105.1 Propithecus coquereli
GAGCGTTTGTAATTGTTTGCATAACCTTGAAATACACATGTAGCAAAATCTGACCCAACTGCAAGGAAGCAGCAACACTATCCAAAGCCAAGCGAGAGACTGACACATCTCAAGCCCAAACGGAGTGACCAGGAGGACGATGCTGGCTCTGAGCTGTATGGAAATGTGCTAGCTGAAACCAAATGGGATCTTCTCCCCCTCTCATTAGCAGAAGGGATGCCCCTGAACTCACCTTTCCTGGCTTACTCATAGCCCCCATGCAGTGAGTCAATAACAATATCCCCAAATGCCAGGTGGCTAACATTGCCAACCACTCCTGACAGATCTGGCCCCCAAATCCAGACAGCCTGGCATCTGGCATCCTGTTTACTTCGCCAATGACAAGCTGCTTTTCCACTCTCACCCAACGAAAGGGGAAGCCACCACTGGAAGTTGTCCCCCCACTGGGGAGGAAGACCCTCATCACAGGGCAGTGGCGGCTCATCCTGCTGGGGGTGGTGGAAGGATGGGGGTGACCTCCAACTTTTCCCTCTTACTTAACCTTGGCCTCTTAAGTCTTCCAGTAAAACCTATACTTGAATCCAAGTCTTCCAGCAGTGCTGTGGAATTCGCCCTACCGCGGTAATGACAGGGGCAGATCCAGGTAAGGCCCCACCTGATTTGACAGTCAGGAACATAGACGAGATTCACCTCACAGAGCAGTCACTAAAACCAAAAGTTGGTACTTAAAGAGAAACTAATAAAATAAACAGGGCTAGTTGTAAAAGAAACACAAGCAAAAAACATAGAAAAGGCACAACAAATATATATCAAGAATGAAAAAGAGACCATAATTACAGATACTGAGAATAAATTTATACCAAGAAATATTAAAGATTTGATAAAATGGATTTTTTTTTCTAAAATACAAAATTTTTTTAAATTGCCTCCATGATGGACAGGAAGAACTGAGTAAGTCAACAACCATTTGAAAAATTCAATCAGTGCTCAAGTCTCCTGCACGGCCATCCACCCACAAGACATCGGGCCCAGATGATTTTATTAATTATGTTTTCTAAACCTTCAAGGAGCCGATAAATAATCTATCTCTTATTAAACTGTTTCAGAGACAAGCAAAGATGAGCATCTACTCTACTAATTTTATGAGCTAATTTATAAGACCAGTTCTATGTCAAAACTAGACAATTATAGAAAAGTAAATTACACGCAAATCTCACTTATATCCAAAGATGCAAAAATCCTAACTAAAATGCTTATCTTTTATCCTTTCTTGTGTCTTACCCAACCACCCCAGGAGTTCCCTGGGACATGGCTCCTGCTCACTCTCTGGGGAATGGGTGGGGGTGTGACCCCAGGATCTAGCTCTGGGAGTAAGAAAAGTAGGATAAGATCATGGGTCTTTAACTCTGGACTGTTCCCAAATTTCCTCACTCTGTTAACTCATTTGCCTGCTTCCAGGGCCTGTTTTCATCACAAAGAAGTCCCACATTAATATTAAATGACTTTTTCTCAGCCGTATGAACAAACGGCATCACCAACTTGTACTTTCGCTCTTATCTCCGAGAGCAGAAGGTTTCATTTCAGTTCAATGCTGAATTCCAAGTATTGCCCTTGGACTTCATAAAGAGGCAGCAGCATGTGGTCTATAAAGACAAAAACAGGATCAGGAACCTCTAAAATTCACAAGGCCTTGGGCGAGCACCATTTAAAGAGTTTAATTTGCCATGTGACTTCCGGAGAGATGGTATTTATTTTACGAAGATAGTTTTTCTCTTGGCATATGCATGCTATTTAGTGCCATCCGGAAATGTTAACTTTTATAAACCAAAACTCCAGAATTCAGGTGACATAAGATCGATTAAAGTGGTGAGAACTGCAAAAGCTCTTGGCTTGAAGGACTCCATCCAAATCCCTGCACTAAGAGACGTGACTGACTCTAGCATGGCTTCTGGCAGCCTCAAGTCTGGTCACCCTGGAGCAGACCAGTCCTCCATGAGTTTCTGTGCAGAAAAGCTCAAGGCTGCCAAATGAATGTACTATTTGTTGCAACCAACACCTGAAGACAGGTCCCTGGCCTCCCTTTCTTAGAGCATTTGTTTGAAAAGCTTACAATTCTAAATCCTTCCTCTGTCCCTCTGAGTATATGTGTGTCTCCAACAAGCCAGGAGTGTCTTTCTCAAGGACCTGGAAGCCATGCCTTTGGAATGTAACCATCAAAAAGAGCAGGGCCTCCGTCTCCCAGTCTCTGTGGGAGGTAGCGGCCTAACTTCCACAAATGCCAGTTAGCAGACACTCCTACCGATTTTGACATTTTTCACTTCCTTGGAGAAATGGCTGCTTCAAGGACTAGAGCAGGAAATATACAAGGTGCATTTGGAGCATCTTGTAACACCAGAAAGTAAGAAAGTGCTCAGAACAAAAACAGAAAATTACATTGTCGGAGGCATGTCAAAGGGACCCAGGAGCCAACTGAAAGAGCTTCCAGTGACCAAAGCGGGAACAATGTGAGCAACAAAATACATAAAGGTGTGTTAACTTATAATCCAAAGTACAAAAAAAAATATCCACGTATGCATCCTGATAGAAATAAATTGAATAATCAAATAAATACATTAATGAGGAAAATAGGCAAATCTCCCATGCAGAAATAGTCCCAATAATTTATGTAGATACCATGCACTTGAGGAGGTGGAGAATGAATAACTCTCTACTCCTTGCATAAGAGTACAGTTCTGGAAAGGGGAAATAAACGAGCAACTTTGTAGTCGAAAAACCTGAAAAACACTATCCCAGGCAGGCAGTTAACTCTGCATCAACAGTGATAAGTCACGCTGACA
>NW_012154062.1:7964855-7989958 GCF_000956105.1 Propithecus coquereli
CAGATACTGAGAATAAATTTATACCAAGAAATATTAAAGATTCGATAAAATGGATTTTTTTTTCTAAAATACAAAATTTTTTTAAATTGCCTCCATGATGGACAGGAAGAACTGAGTAAGTCAACAACCATTTGAAAAATTCAATCAGTGCTCAAGTCTCCTGCACGGCCATCCACCCACAAGACATCGGGCCCAGATGGTTTTATTAATTATGTTTTCTAAACCTTCAAGGAGCCGATAAATAATCTATCTCTTATTAAACTGTTTCAGAGACAAGCAAAGATGAGCATCTACTCTACTAATTTTATGAGCTAATTTATAAGACCAGTTCTATGTCAAAACTAGACAATTATAGAAAAGTAAATTACACGCAAATCTCACTTATATCCAAAGATGCAAAAATCCTAACTAAAATGCTTATCTTTTATCCTTTCTTGTGTCTTACCCAACAACCCCAGGAGTTCCCTCGGGACACGGCTCCTGCTCACTCTCTGGGGAATGGGTAGGGTGTGACCCCAGGATCTAGCTCTGGGAGTAAGAAAAGTAGGATAAGATCATGGGTCTTTAACTCTGGACTGTTCCCAAATTTCCTCACTCTGTTAACTCATTTGCCTGCTTCCAGGGCCTGTTTTCATCACAAAGAAGTCCCACATTAATATTAAATGACTTTTTCTCAGCCATATGAACAAACGGCATCACCAACTTGTACTTTCGCTCTTATCTCCGAGAGCAGAAGGTTTCATTTCAGTTCAATGCTGGATTCCAAGTATTGCCCTTGGACTTCATAAAGAGGCAGCAGCATGTGGTCTATAAAGACAAAAACAGGATCAGGAACCTCTAAAATTCACAAGGCCTTGGGCGAGCACCATTTAAAGAGTTTAATTTGCCATGTGACTTCCGGAGAGATGGTATTTATTTTACGAAGATAGTTTTTCTCCCCTGCAAGGGCAGCTAAAAAATGGAAACGAGTGACATCCCCCAGGGATGGGTGGATTATTCATTGGCAATGGCAAAAGGTGGTGTAGGTTGGAGTAAAAATTCACACAGAAGATAAACTCAGATCACGAAACCCAGAAAATGTTATCCAAATACACATATTTTGAACATGCTATATATTATGTGTATTCTATTAGGCTAAACATGTTTAAATGTGTCCTCTTAAGCTAACTAGAACTGCTATTATCTATTTTCTAAAAGGAGAAGTTTGTAGGTGGCCATAGATACCTCGGAATAAAAGGAGAGAGTGCCTAGAGCATGCAGTTGACCGCCTCTTCGATCAGAGGACTGTGCCAAAGCCCGTGTGCTGTCTCTGTTGTAGCCTGAGCTAAGCAAGCTGAAACCACACTGCTGGCTCCTAACTGTGAAACTACAATACTCTCGGGACCTTATCTTCAGCCTACAAGTTGTTGAACAAGACCCCGACAGGCCTGTTACTACTGGGGCCAGGATGTGGACTTGTCTACACTAGAACTCTAACCTCCACCCTCATGCACTCAGCTCCAGCCCAGCTGCAGACAGATAATTTCTGATACCGCTTCTTTTCCTATCTGTGTTGATTTTTGCTCACTATTTACTTTGGCAAGACATGCTAAGACCTCAGCAGCTTGGGCCTAGCAGAGATGAAAAATGCCCGAACCAGATCGAGGAAGAACTGCGGGATATGATCAAACTCCAGAGGCTGGCTCAGAAAAGGGCAGTCACATGTCCAGGCACATTTTGCCAAAAACAAGTTTCTCGGAAGAATGTAAACTCCATGAAAGCAGGGATTTTTTTTTTTTTTCTGTTTTGGGCATTGCTGCATCCCCGGAGTCTGAGTAAGTACGCGGCTCACTATGGGCACTTGCTAAATATTTGTTACACAAATTAAAAGTCCAATTCTGGAAGCAAGCAGGGCCGGTGTCCAGTTAGAAGTGTGAGACGGACACTGATGAGTGTGTCGGAGACAAAGGATTAGGAAGGAGTCTGACCTCTTGCAGGATCCCATCCAGACAGCCTCTTTGTCAGTGTCAGGACACAAACCACTGAAAATTCCCCTGGCCAAGGAAAAACTTGAATTGCAAAGTAAAAAGAAAACTACACAAAGATTTAGCCTTATGACACTCTGCTACATTGCAAGTATACATTTTTAAAAATCTCACAAATTCCTATCAATATACCCCCATGTAAATAGCACTGGGATGTTAGATGGAATATATTTCTATTGCATTTAGCCAATAAATTTTGAAATATGTTTGTTATAGCAGCGAGTATCACCTTAAATGTTAAACTAAGGGATATAGAAGATAGGTGATTGAACATAGGGAGGGACAGTGGGGATTCTCAGGGGAATTTCAAGGGAGGTCCCAGCATCACAGCTAGACAGTGGGTTTTAGTCCAGATTAGAAATGACTACAGAGGACTCCAGGAGGGATGACATCAAGGAAAAAAAAATAAAGGAAAAAGAAAAAGTAGGGGTGAGTGGGAACTGGTGAGATTGTGAGAAAAATTAGAGCAACGGGTATTTTGCATTGTTTGCAAAGGATACACAAATGTCAAGAAATTCTAAGAAAGCCAAGGAAAAGAAAATTAGAAGAAATTTACTTTGGGAAATAAAAAGTTGACGCAGAAATGTAAATATAATATCCTACTTGGCTCATCTGGGAGCAATATTTACATAGTCACAATATTGCACACACTGAGTGCTGATCTAAGCAAAATGTGTTCGAATTCTGCTGTGAGGACGTGTGTGTGTATGTGTGTGTGTGTGTATGTGTGTGTGTGTGTGTGTGTGTGTGTGTGTAAAATGATGTAAGGATGCTAAGTCTCTGGCTTCCATCATAAGAAGCCATCATATAATTTTTATAAGATATAAAACTGAAAAGTCAGGAAATAGTAGTTTAAGTATCTGTTTTAGAATAATCAAAATAAATAGCAAGAGAAAAAGAATTTACAGCAGTTGCCTCTAGGAAGTATCAATAGTTACCTGGGGAGGGGAAAGAAGGGTTAGGGGGTTGCTCTTTGTCATTGTAAACATTATACTACTGTTTGACTTTTAAAAATATGTACATGCATGACTTTGATAAAAATGAATAAATATGCAAAAAATAAGAATAGAATCCAGTTGTATCAAGCATAGCAAATTCTCAGCCTAGATGCAGCACACGTTTAAGATGCCTTATGTTCAAGAAAAGGATACATTTACCTTGATTGCAGGAGGTAAAAAAATCGATGTGCTCTCACATTGCCTTTTGCAGAATCAAATGATTCTTTGGATTTGGGAGGTTTTTGTCCTTTAAAAAAGACTGCCAAGAGAATAAGAAGGGACTATTTGCTGAATCTTAGCTAGAATTATTTATCATGGGACTAGAATCTAAGACGCATGCATTTTAGTCACCGAAATGATCATTCAGAGTTATCATTGAGAGCAATTAGATGGGTCTGGGATGTGATAATGAAATGCTACCTCAGCCTATATTTTTAGGTGTGAAAAGTCTTTTTCTATAAAAACCTGTCCAGTGGGCACATTTGAGCTATGGCCAAATCCGCATCTGTTAGTGAAAAATATAAATAATGTACACACACTTTGTCCCTCGTAAAAACAGAGTGAAGAACGCATGAATGGGGCGTCATGAGCTTGTCAGCCATTTGCCCCCTATTCCCAAAAGAACCCCAAACTCACACATTCCGTCCCCCTGTCAGACTCTGTGTTTGACCGTATGTCCAAATAGCAGACTCAGGAAACATGGCTGTGATGAGCTTTGGCGGTGAAAGGAGAGGACAGAAAAAACCAGAATTAGTTGGGCTTCACTGTCTCTCTCCAGCCAGCCAAGTCCTGCTCGAATTCTCCCCACTACCATTCTTTTATTCACTTACCTGTCCATCCCCTCCCCCTCTCTTAGGGCCTCCAGCACCCCAGCAAGGGAGCTCTGAGAAGGCTGAAGATCATTCCAGACCCGACTTCCTCCCCCCAGCCCCACCCGTGGAGCTCCTGGAAGGAAATTCTGTTACACATATGAGAAGGTGGATGTCCTTATTGCTTTCTGGGAAATTCAAACATTCAAACCGTTGCTCCCAGGCCGTGCTTGGCAAATGCTCGAGGCTAGTTTTGGAATTCGAGCTAAGCAAAATCAGCGGGGTGAACGAAGAAGGCCTGTACCAGCCTTTCGTGAGGCGTTGACAGCGTGCTTTGCGTGGGTCACCTGAAAGTCAAGCAGAAAGGGAAGCCATTCCATCCCGGCCCGAGCCGGCACAGGCTGGGGGTGAGCAAGTTGTCACCCTGTGAGACAGTCCCATCGCAAGAGAAAACGCGTCCTCACTGAAATCTGAGAAGCTATATTAATCCAGAGAGACTGAAGAACTTGCCTTCTGCTCTGGGTCTGCTCTGGGTCTCTTCCTCCCCCTCCTCTTCCTCCTCCTCCTCCTCCTCTGTAAGAGTGAGTTAGTAAGGGGGGAAAAAACTGCTTGTGTCCCATCTGCTTACCCACCCCTGCCCCTGAGAGCAGGAAGGCAACAGCGTTTCTAGGCTCATTATGTGAAAGAAAGAAAGAAAAAGAGACCACCCAGTAGAGGGAGAGATTTAAGCTTAAACCGACACAGGCTTCATCCCTCTCTGCTACTTCCCAGCCTCACACACTCCATAGCGGGGCAAGGATGACTGCTCTCGTCCAGCCCTCTGAAGGTACACTGTCCTTCCCTTTAGGGACTATCGAGTGACAAAACAAACTGAAAATATTTCTTTGCAAACTTCACCCCCACGAGTGAGACTCTGCAGATCAGAAAGTGCCTCCAGATGTTGTGCTCCGGGAGCTTAAGCGGCCTCTGCACTTAGAGTGAGTGGCTTTCATGGACCCTTGACAGATCGTCAAGCCAAGATAGAGGGTCAAGTCTAAATTCAGAACTTGCAATCTGATTTTTGAAAGGCACTTGCATAGCAACAAAGGTTTTCCTTCTGTTAAAACCATTAGAGGCAGGGATTAAATGTTCCAATCCAATTTTGCGTATCGAATTCTGCTCTAGTTCCAGCTCTTCGTCAGAAGAAACCATCTTCAGCCAGCAAATACTTTTCCTTTTGGGTCCTTTGGTTCAGGAGCCCAAGAGTGAGCCAAAACCCTGGTTATAAAAGGAGCATGTGATCGAGCACCCACGCAATTGTGGCAAGCCCTGAGTTACCTGTTACTTCTGAACAGGCGCTTCTGAATTTAAGACCCGTGTCTCTTGAACTGAGGTCCTGGAAAATCATAAATTGTTTTAGTGCTTCCAAATTGGCATTGATAGACACATGCTTAGACATACAGGGGACACTACAGGCAAAGAAATACTCTATTACTAGTTAGAGCTTTGGGCTCGAACCCTGGGATGGGCTCCCAGCCATGGAGAGCTGTTCCCATGCAGTGTCTGCAGCCTGGACCAGTGGTTTGCAAACTTTTTGGTCTCAGGCCTATTTATGTTCTTAAAATGGATTCACATTTCTGAAAAGTTTTTGTTTATGTGAGCTACATTCATCAATATTTACCATACTAGAAATTAAGACTGAGAAAAAATTTTTAAATATTTAGTAATTCCTTTAGAAAGAACAACAATAAACCCATCCCATGTAAACATACATAACACATTATTATTAAATGTAACTACAGTTTCTAAAACAAAAGCAACTAGTGAGAACAGTGACATGGTTTTACATTTTCACAAATCTCTTTAACGTCTGGCTGGAAGACAGCTGTAATCTCATGTTTGCTTCTGCATTCGATCTGTTGCAATATGTTGTTTTAGTTAAACTATATTTTAAAACATCGGAACTCAAACAACTATTTAATCGGAAAAGGAAGATGTGTTTAATATCCTTTTTAGATAATTGCAGTTATTCTTCTTAATTCTACACAACAGTTCAATAAACAATATTTCCTTGAAGCAAAGTAGGATATGAAATTATGCCAATGAACTTTTTGTTCGTTGCCATGGCTTAACTTCCTTGGGTCTATTTTGCATTTTGAATGGATCTTTTACTCATGCTTGATTTTGCAACATCACGGGAGTAGTTGTCTGGAAAATATTGATTCACTAAGTTATGCACATCTTCCAAATGATGACACATTTCAGTATTACATTATCAAAAATAATCACACTTGTCAATATCACCACTGATCTCATCAGGAATGCCTTTAAGGTTGGGAAACTTGAGCTAATTGTCTCAAAAATGTCACTTACATTTGGTTGATTCAAATCAGAATCCAAACAAGGTCCACTCATTACCTTTGGTTATTATGTCTGAAGTCACTTTTAATATCGAGTTTTCCTTTCTTAATCTTTTCTAAGCCAGTCATTGACACGTTGCAGAAACCAAGCCAGCCACCGCTAAAATGTCCCACATTCCGCATTTGCCACCTTGCGGTGTTAACTTGTTTCTCCACCTTTGTGTTTTCTGAAAATGAGAGTTAGCCCTGTAAGTTTGATTAGATTCAGTTTCAATTCTTTTTTTTTAAGAATCTTTCATCGGCAGTGCTATGAGCTTCATATCACATCACACCAGGAGGCGCACATTGTCTGGACGTCCCTTAGCCATGCGTGATGGATCGATGAATTCAGAAGGCGGCAGTCCGATCTCCTCCCCTCCCCGATTATAAAGCTTCCCATCACCCTTTCTCCCGGCGCTTCATCTATCGGAGATCATTAACTGCTGCAAAATGGTGATTTTACAGCTCGGTCATCGGCGACACATTTTTAGCGGCAGCTCTTCTATAATAAATGACTTTCTCTCAACATCTAAGGCTTTGTCATCACCCTGAAATATAACTCATAAGAAAAGACAGAATAAATGTCTAATCCTTTCCTTTTAGTTTCCAGTTTTTGAGAGAAGTTATTTTTGCTTCAGTTCCTTCCTTCCAGTGAGGTTTTCTTCTTTTTAGTATCATTTTGAACTCCTGGCTTTTTATATAGTCAATATGTTTCAACCAATCGCATTATTTATTCTTTTTAATAATATTCAAACATCCCATCTTTGGCCAATGGGAACCGTTTTTTTTGTTTTTTGTTTTTTTTGGTTTTTTTTGGCCGCTGTGGTTTTTGGACATGCATTATAAGTCTTTTACACCCTACTTTCTGGTCCAGTGGAACACCCCAGGGTCATAATGTATTTTCCTTCCCCAAAACTGGACACAAACATTCTCTAGAATTGTTGGTTTTTTTCAGTAGGAATAGTATTTAGAGATCACAATCTCAATCAATGAAGTGTGCTCATTGCTTATGGGCTGTCGTGTATTTTTAGCCTTTTAGTGGACGAAGCTAGAAAATGTAATTTTGAAATAAAAAATTCAAAGGTTCATGCTAATATTTCCTATTCAGATATTATAGAGCTTTTCTTACATTCTCTAATTTTTACACTTGTACCTCCTTCACCTTACACTAAAACGTTGCCTGCAAACATTCTTAACACAATTATTTACTTGCATTACCTTATAATATGCATAAAAGAAACTCAAAATAATACTTTCAATAATACCACTAACAAACCAACCACTGAATGGAACTTAATATAATTTTGCTTCTTTATGTCTCCTTACTATAAATGTAGAGTCAAAATACTAAGTTTTGTAATAACTTGAAATAACTGTTTTTCTCTCCGTGGTTTATTTAAAAACTGTTTGTTAGAATTCACTTTACCTTGTTTTTTTAATTTTTAGAGACGGTTCTTAAGTATGTAATACATTTATAGGTTTTTGAAGCCAAAATTACATGACAAAAGATATATTCAGAAGGCTTTCGCCTCCAATTCTACCCCACGCAAATTCCCATTTCACTTGAAAGTTTCGTAGTATTTGGTTTACCTTTTCGGTGTTTTTTTGCATGTATAACAAGGAAATAAATATGTATTTGTATTTCTCCTCTTTTCCCTCTCGAAAGATATCATACTGTATGTAAAATTCTTCATCTTACTTATTGTACCTACCTATAAATCCTGGTTATCACGTTATATTAATTTTTAGAGATTATCTTCATTCATTTTTATAACTGCATAGGTTTTCATTTTATGAATTTGGTGTTTTTTATTGAACTAGTCCTCTATGCTTCATTTTTTTGGTACCACAAATATAGTTACAGTGTGCAACCCTGCTCATTAGTTAATTTATAGCTTTGCCCATAATGTCTTGGAGATAGACTCTTAAAGTTGGAATTTCAGGGTCAAATGATCAGTGGGTGTGATACTTTGCTAGATACAGCCAAAGTCCACAGGAGTTATATCATTCTACATTTCCATTCGGAATGTGCTAGACTGCCCATTTCCCTACAGCTTACCTGACAGGGCATGCTGTAAACATTTTTTAGTTTTTCAGATCTTATTGTTAGAAAGTAACCTCTCAGGGTAGTTTTAGTTAATATATTTTTTCATTTTCTTCAGAGATGGGATCTAACTCTATGTACAATGGTGCGATCATAGCTCACTGCAGCCTCAAACTCCTGGGCTCAAGTGATCCTCCCACCTTAGCCTCCCAAAGTGCTGGGATTACAGGCGTGAGCCACTGCACCCAGCTGCATATAATTTTTTATGAGTGAAGTTGAGCATTTTTTGTTTATGTGCATTTCAGGAAAAACTCTCAAGCCATGTTTGTCCTCTAAATTCCATGACAATCAACACAGAAGACTCTTGTGACCAAATGTAGGGACACCAGCTGGGTGTCCTCTAATTCAATTCCTCTAACACTGTCTACCTGGAGATAGTGTCAGATCCCACAGGATGAGGGCTCAGTCCCCAAAACTCCCCCCAAACCCTTCAGACACAAGTCACAAGTCCGGGCCTCCAAACTTCTGACCAACTGGCTTCAAGTTGGGGTTCCCAAGACCCCCTCTTTGGGTTCAATTATTTGCTAGAGCATCTCACAGAACCCAAGGAAACACTTTCTTACTTACCCTCACTGGTTTATTATAAAGGATATTGCAAAGGATACAGATGAAGAGGTGCATAGGATGAGGCATGGGGGAAGGGGTGCAGCGCTTCCATGCCCTCCCCAGGTGCACCTCCCTCCAGGAACCTCCGCGTGTTCAGCTGTTTGGAAGCTCTCTGAACCCTGACCTCTTGGGTTCTTATGGAGGCTTCATCACATACGCATGATTGACAACCGTGTAGAAATGTGATTGGACAAAAAGCACATGATCTAAACCCAGCAAGGCCTGTCTGTCCAAATTCTTCCAGGCCTCTCTGTGCAGCATTCCTTCCTCCAGCATATGGGGCAGAAACCTTTCTAGAATGAGGGTCTTTTGACCTCAGCTTAGAGTCTTGCATTGGGCAAGTGACAGGAGGATGGGAGAAGGTCAGAGAGATTGATTCTGTCTTCTGTGGCCTAAAGCAGCCAGCACTATAACAAGGATTACAGGAGTTATGAGCCAAGAACCATAGATGAAAACCAATATATTAATATATGTCATAACATCACAGCATGTTAAACACCAAAGTCACTTTTGTGAATTGTCTGCTTAGATCTTTAGCTCATTTCCCAGAAGTTCTTTTAAAAGATACTAATTACCATTTCACTTAAATTTACCCCCAAATCATATTAGATCTTAGACCAAGAAAGCCATCTCAGTCACTTCCGTTCTCAAGTTTTGTTACTATGCTACCCAACAAGTGCAAAAAACAGGCTCTTGCAAATTGCACAGCTGCAGCGAGAAACAACAATGTCAGCAGTTTCAAATGCCCACTCTATTAAATTCCAGCCTCGCAGCAGCTCTCTGAAGGGAATAGTACAATTACCGCCACAATAATTTGAGGAAATTAAATTTTAGAAATATTAAATAACACATCTAACATTACACAGCTAATAAAGGACAGGGCCAGGACTCAAACCCACTTCCGCTTTGTGCCAAATCCTGTGCTCGTGACATCAGGCACTGCCTGTGCCGTCGGCTTCACCGTTGTCTCAAATTTTATTTGGTAGCTCCATTATTTTTAATTATTTAAATTGTTTTTATATCTTATTTCCCCAACTACACTATAAACTCCATGAGGTGGCATTTTACATATATAGTTGTTTAATACTATCTGTTAAACTCAAGCCCTCTATAAGTAGAGACATACTTCTCTGTACATGGATATTAATATTGTTTTTTATTGTCTATATACAAATATAGACTTACATACATATATACACATATATATTCCTCTCTGTATTACCAGAGAATGGTGCATGTATGGAATGTGACTAAGCAGATAGTTTTGGAAAATTAAGAATTGCAGCAAGGCTGTATAAGTGCTGGCATACACTAATTCAGTATGAGGAATGAGTTCAAAACGTTAGATTAGGCAAATATCCCAAGAGTGGAGTTGACAGTCCAAACTAGATCACAAACTCACATGAGATGAAGCTTCTGGAATTCTACTAATTTTGAGAATGTACAATAAAGTATATGGTAAGTTGAGCAATACACCCTGTGATCCCAATTTGATGCACTAGAGTAAATTCTGGGGGCTGGAGGGTGTCATTGAGAGCAGAGGCATCCGAGGAGTGAAAGCTGAGTGTATTGTGTACGTCACTGAGTCTGGGAACAGTTACAGGCACATCGAGATGCAAGGGGCCAGAGTGGGATAAGAGTAAAGGCCATTTCAGATCTAACGACAACCATCCTTGCGATACTTCACTTAGAAGAACGGTCTCTAATTCCAATCCAGGTTGTTACAAAAGGTATTAGTTCACCATGTACCTGATATGATTGTCTAACTGGAAACACCCCCCTCCCTCACCAAAATAACTAAACATATTTAAGAATTAGTGAGAGTTTATGCTCAATTACAAAATAAATATATGAAGATATTTTTCCAAAATATTAGTAACAAGCTAGAAAAATAATAGATAAAATACAAAATACCCGAGTACTACATTACAAAGTATCTATAAAACCTGTTAGAAGAACTTTACTTAGGGACATAAAAGAAACTTGAATAATTGTAGGAAAAAAACCATACTATTCCTAGATGTAAATTATTCAATGAGTCAAAATTTCAGTTCTTCCCAATTTGGACTATAAATTTTATTCAATTCCAATAAAATTTCCAATATAATTTTTAGAAACTGATAAAATTGTAAAACTTCATGATTGGCCCATAATAAATTTGAGCCAAAATAAAAATTATTTTATAAAATTTATTCTATTTGATTTTTAAAGCATAAAAGTAGCACCTATTAAAATAGTACTGGAACATAAATAAAAATATAGATTAATGGAACAGAAAAGGAAATCCCAGAACAGCAATATATGCACAAGAATGTATCATATGTTAAAGACATTTCAGAACATTCAACATGGAAAGAATGGATTACTCAAAAATAGTATCAAATAACTAGTTTGAAATAATTTAAAATTAGAATCTTACCTCAATCCATACATCCAAATGAATTCCAGATGGAGTAGTTAAATGTAGGGCAGGGCATAAAATCCAAAAGAAACAGAACAGATAAATATTTGTATAACTTCATGGAAGGGGAAAACTTTCTAAACATTAAGCCAAAGGCAACAACCTTAAAAACAAACACTAGCTTTAACTAATAAAATTTTTAAAGAACTGTGTATCAGAAACAACAAAACAAAAATAAAGAAATATAACAAAGTACAGGGAAAATTTCCTAAACTATTTCAAAAGTTAAATAGCCTCATGATTTTAAGAACCAGTATAAAATTAATAGAAAAACAAACATTCCAATAGGACAAATAAAGAACATTAATGGGCAATTCACAAGGTAAGAAATATAATGCAAAAGATCTGTTTTTACTGTGCTTATACTCACTGATAGTAAAAGAAATACAAGTAAAACCAATGAAATACAATTATTGGAATCTGTGTTTGAAAAGATGATACTATCCTGGAATGGTAAGGGGAGAGAATTAATGAGAGTTTATGTCCAATTACATAATAAATATATGAAGATATTTTTCCAAAATATTAGTAGCAACAAGCTAGAAAAATAATAGTTAGGTACAATACAAAATACCCAAGTACTACATTACCAAAATATCTATACAATCTCTTGGAAGAAGACTATAGAACTTTACTTAGGGACATAAACTTGAATAGCACTGGTATGAGTGTGAAGTTGACTAAATGTATGCATGGTAGTTTGGCAGTATATCTCAAAAATCTTACATTTTTATATTGTTTTTGAGCTAACAATTTTTCTAGGAATATATTCTAAGGGACCAATCATGAACATATGCAAAAAACTTGACCTCATAAGTAAACATTCCCTCACTGTTTTTGTATTGAATATAAATATCAGTACACACATTTTTTAAAAGAAAGAAACAACCAAATATTCATTGATCAAAAAATTAATTTGATTAGTTATGATATGTACTTACAAATGAATGTTAATACAGCCATTAGATTTTCTATTGTAGAAGAAAATTTAATGACATGGAAAGATGTTAGTGATATATTTTCAAATGAAAAAAGCAGATTAGAAAACTAGAATCTATAAAGAACTCAAGCAAATCAGGAAGAAAAAATCAAACCCCATTAAAAAGTGAGCAAAAGACATGAACAGAAATTTTTTTCAAAAGAAGATAGACTAATGGCCCACATACATATGTAAAAATTCTCAGCATCTCTAATCATCAGGGAAATGCAAATAAAACCACAATGAGATGCCGCTTAACCTCAGTGAGAATGGCTTTTATCAAGAAGTTTCAAAACAACAAATGCTGATGTGGATACAGAGAGATAGGAACACTCATACACTGTTGTTGGGACTGCAAACTCGTACAACCTTTATGGAAAGTAGTATGGAGATACCTCGGAGAACTAAAAGTAGAACTACCATTTGATCCAGGAATCCCACTATTGGGTATTTACCCAAAGGAAAAAAAGACACCTGCACTCAAATGTTTATAGCAGCACAATTCACAATTGCAAAGATGTGGAAACAACCCAAGTGTCCATCAATACATGAGTGGATTAATAAAATATGTTATATGCATACCATAGAGTATTAATTACTCAGCCAAAGAACACATGATGAACTAATACCTCTTGTATTAACCTGGATGGAACTGGAGACCATTCTTCTAAATGAAGTATCACAAGAATGGAAAAACAAACACCACATGTACTCACCATTAAATTGGAGCTAATCGATCAACACTTATGTGCACACATGGAAACGACATTCATCAGAAATCAAGCAGGTGGGAGGGGGGCGGAGGGGATGGGTATATTCACACCTAACAGGTACAATGCGCGTTATCTTTGTGATGGGCGCACTTATAACTTTGACTCAAATGGTACAAAAGCAATTTATGTAACCAAAATACTTTTACCCCCATTATATTCTGAAAGAAAAGAAGAAGAAGAAAAAAAAAAAGAAAACAGTATATGCCAAATGATTCACTTTTAGAAATATTTTAGAATATATATACAAAGATAGGTATGCATACATAGAACAAAAATTGGAAAGATGGCCAATAAAATGTTAACAGTTTTCATTTAAATGGTTAGATTATTTTTAGTTTCTTCTTTTTGCTTATCCATACTTGCCAAATTTCACACAATAAACGTGTGCTGCTTTTCTAAAAAAACAGGAAAAGTTACTTTAAAATTTTAATTCGATTGAAAAATCTCTTTCCTAAGATACTATCTATGATAATAATAGCCTCAGAGCAGGACGAAAAAGTTGGAACACCACTTGTCCAAACTGATTTTTCTTAGAATGTAGAATTTACATCTTTGTCTCCTGGGAAAACTTAGACATTTTCAAAAAATGTGAATTCCAGTCTCCAGGTCTTTTTTGTTCAACTCCCATCCCCAACTCCTTCTATAATTTAAACTCTTGATTTTCCTTTAGATGTTCCTTGGGTCCCTGTGTTCCAAGCATAGACTGAACATGAGTTTTGTCCACAGTTCTAAGCCTGAAATCCGCACTTGTGAAAGTTAACTTTCCAAAGAAATTGGTGACCACACAATCCCACTTTCCAACGTTCATTTTTTTTTTTATTTCTCCATCCCAAGGCTCTCTCTGTTCCTGTGCAGCTACTGTTGATGCTTCTGAGATTTATAAGAACAGTCGATAGACCAAGAATATCACTGGACTCATCCTTTCCCCCTTTCTCAGGCATCGTTACCTTGTGCTGCCTGGCGTCCAGTGTCTGAAAACCACTGTTGCGTATATCTTGTCCAATTTTTTAGTTATTTCAAGGCAGGAGAGTAAATCTGATCTCAGTTACTCCCTGTTGACCAATAGCAGAAGAATCCACGAGTTAGCTCAGCAGTGCTTCCATGTATATATTTTCATGTAGCTATTTCAGTTGTTTTTACTGGGAAGATTCACCGTGGTTTGGAAGTCCCTTATCTCGTTCACCATGATATTAATCTCCCCTTTTTCTTACTAAGTGTAACTGCCTAGTTCATGCCGTGACTTAACTCTCCTAAAATTGCTTTTCAGCTATTTATTTTGACCTGAGTTACGTAGCCAAGGGTTTTATCAGTCCCATAGGCTCTCTCTGGGACATCTCTCCCAGTACATAGCCACCACAAGAATGGCAATCACATTTATCCTCCTAAAGGCCAACCTCTGACTTTTTGTAGCCTCCTTTTTCCCTGTACTTTTAAACATGTTTTATTAAAATAATTTGCTATATCAATAATCTTCTTTTCTTTTATGTCATATTTGATTTTTATCTCCTTTTTTGCCTCTTTATGCACTTCTGTATGCCTGATCCTGGTAGTATTCCCACTGTAATCTCCACTATCACCACACAAGCCCAGTGTATCCACCAATTCCAAAGTTTCCTGGCACGTTCCCACAACTAGAGACCAGCTGAGTGAGAGAGAAAAAAATGCATCTTTTTCCCACCAATATCAGAGAGCTTGAGAACCTCCCTTAATGCATAAGCCATGCTTGCTCATCGGGGACTTCGTGCATGTGATGTATGATTATTTTTACAGCTTTAGTTACTTACACGATCCTTCTCCCCAATCACCCTGGTCCTCTCTTTTCATAGCAGCCCCCTCAATCTGCTAAAGTCCTTTCTCAAATAATAGTTCTTCTTGTTTCGGGCAAAAGAGAATCCTGAACCCAGTTCTGAACCAGCATCCTTCATAACTATGTAGAACCCTAAGGCATATATATTTTTATCCTGGAGGACATTTGGTTAAAAAAAAAGAGCATTATAATCCAATGTGAGACTTGACCAAACTACTTTTTATATTTCTATACTCTACTCAGATCATTTGGACTGCATTTTACTGGGGAGAATTCCTTTTTACCTGGTTTATAGACAGGCCTAAGTAGTCTGCCGTGGGATTCCTTTCCCCTGGGCCCCACCTTGAGTGCTGCTTTGTCTCCTGAGAGTTGGAGGGAACCACAGGGTGTTGTTGCCTTCTTGAAAGTAGGAGAAAGTACCAAGCCGTCTTACAACGTCAGCCAAATCAGAAAAGAATTAGAAAGAGAAACAATCCAAAAAGGGTCATGGACTCAAGAAAAACAAGGAGGCAATCCCAAGTGGGAAGAACTTTCAATTTCCTGGTTTTCTCCCTTGAGAGCCTCAATTTCTAACTCAAAGTCCTAAACGTGTCCCCATGTGCCTGATGTGGGCTCGCAGCTCCCAGAACGAGAGGGAGGGTGGAGCCCAGGAGGGAGCCTGGAGCTAGTGCTGCTTAAGGTAGTCATTTCATCAGACTCGTTCTGAGACTGAGGCACCCCTTCCATAATTTCTTCCCTTCTTCTCTCTCGCCTCTTCTTCTGAATGATAGAAAGAGGAACAAGAAAGTCTTAGTTTTCAAGGATATCCAAAGGAGAAAAAACAGAGAAGAAGGAAAGGAAGAAAAAGGAAGACAGAAAGGGAAGGAGGGAGAAAGAAAATAGTGGAAAGAGGAAGAAAGGAACCAACGATGGAAGAGAAAACTAACCTTCCCAAAATGTGCTAGTAACTTTGTGTACATTATGTGGTTAACACTTCCTATGCTCTTATAAAGAAGTATCCGTTGTTATTCCCACATACTAGAGGGAGCAACTGTGTCTCAGACAAAGAAAATAACAATTTCGTTGATGCCAAGGCAATGTTTGTCCGAAGCCAAGTAGCCAGAAGGTGGTGTGTGGGTAAATGACTCCCTGGCGAGGCATGTGGCCGGCCATTCAGGAATGATGGCTGGATAGTAAACCCTGGAGGAAAAGCATGAAAGATCTTAGAAATTTGGAGGCTCTTTAGGAGGAGAGTGGAGAGAAGCCACAGCTGATAGTAACCGAATGGGAACTGGGTACCCAGGGACGAGAGATGTGCCCTCAGAGTCAGCAAGCAGATCCGGGGTCCCACTGAGTTCGGGATGGGGCCACTAGAAGACCCCCAGCCTTGGGCTGGGAAGTGGATGGGAACATGAAGATGTAACAGACAGACACGATGGACTGGTTCATTCAATTAATATTTACTGCAGGTGCAACCACATGGGCTGGATGCCTTGCTACAAATTGCGCTTCGAGAGTAACGCACCTAACTGGGAAATGAAGTAGAGATACTTAAGGTAAGTCATAACTGAATATAATCAGAGCTGTAGACACCAAACTTCTTTATAATCTTTATCCCCAAATTCTTTCAGATTGCAGTAAATTTGCTCGTAAACTCGAAACAGCTAACTGAACAAGATCCTGGATATCTTTCTCCCTCATTAATGATGGGGATTATTTGCATAAAAATTGAAGTGTATGTCTAGAGGATTGTGTATGGTAGAATTAAACATTAATGACTTTGGAAAAATCGTTTTATCATTATACAACTCTCTCTATAATCCAATAAACTGTTAGAACAGTTGAATGTGTGGATCATTGATTCTTATTTAGACTGGTGATTAAAGTCATTAAGCAGATCCACTAGGTATGAAAAAAGTAATTCATTGATTACCAATGGAATCTAGTACAAATATTTGTGTAACTAAAATACCCTAAATAAAAACCAGCTGTCTACCTTTGGGTAAAATAACATTGGAGGCTTGATCAAAGCAAAACTGTGAATTTAGAATCAACTGGAGAGACAAAAAACACACATACTGATGGACAAATGCCAAGAGAAGTCAGCCCACATCATAGGAATAAGGCAAAATGGTAACTGAGAGAGTAGATGTTAAGGAATTGGATACTAGCAGCTAGCTCACAAAAATAGATGAACATGAACATGAACATTAATCGCCTAACAAAAATTGGCCAGTGAGCATGAACCACACGGTAAAATTGTGCAAGTTTCTATTTTATAATGAAATAAGCCTCCACCTATGTCCCTAGGAGCACTGCCAGCTGAAACACCTTGGCTCCATTTAGATAGTTTTGTGAGCCTAAAATACCAACACTTGTGTGTGCTAGGAAGCTATAAAGCAGAGAAAGGGAGGTGGAAGGATTTGTCAACTCCAAAAATCTATCAAATAGAATTTGGAAAGAGTAGAGACTTAAAAGTACAGATGCTTAGATCCTCTTCTAGATGTTGGTGTCTTTCCCCATTACTCTCTCCTCACCCCACACACCGGGATTCCACCGTTTTTTATTGCCAATGATGTTGGGAGAAAGGAAAACAATGGGAAAAGAAGGTTAAGGGAGAAATAGTATTTACTGAGTGCCTAGCTACATGGCAGGCACCTCGCTGCTTGGTTACAGGCATTATTGTACTTGATTCTCAAAGTAGCCTATTGGGTGGATTTTATTATCCCCATTTCAGAGATGAGAAAACGAAGGCTCAGAGGTAACTCCTCCCATCTCGTGCAGCTTGAAAGGTGCAGGGAAACATTTTTGAGCCTGGGTCTTTTTAAATCCAAAGCAGAGGCTGCAATATTTGAAGAAGAAGCCCCCTCAATGGAAACAGCATCACATCACCCAGAGGAAACGAGTTGGGACACCTTCTGCGTAGTGTCCTGACACACAGGTTTTGACAAAGAGCGTCCCTCTTAGGTGCCATGGCTCTTGTTCTTTTGCTAGCAGGAGGAGGTCCAAACATACATGACACTTCCCCAAAAAGGGTGGAAACACAGCAAATCACACACTCACGTCATAAAATGTGAGTAAGGATGACTGAGTGTTAGCAAATACTTGGTGCTTTTTCATTTTCATGATTTTTTTAAATGGGTTATATTTTATGATTGATCACAAATTGTTCACAAGGTGAAAAGTGTCTTTTTGAAAAATTGCTAGCAACACATTAATCTTAAAATATCGGGGAATGTGTGACAAAATAGAAAATAAATGGCAAGTAGAGGCAAAAGTTCTTCAATCTTTTGTCTTTTTTCATGGACATGGTAACAACCCTATGCTAAGTTACAAATGACTTATTGCTAACGTTATTGACCATGTCTTGGATGTTGGATTCATTTGCCCACTAAAACTTATCATTAAAGATCATTTATAAAAAATAATTGCAATCAGTGGTATTCGTGGATAGATAATTCAATTGAAAAATATTTCTTAGGAGCCCATAAATAACCATTAATATTTATCGAGACTCCATTTTGCATTAAGTCTTTGCTAGCTTAGTGCCCAAGAAAAGAACTCACCATCTTGTTGGGGAGACCTACATAAACATATTAAATTACAACTGAACCCATTTTTAACAAAATACTTATTGACATTTTAGGAACAAAATAGATTCCCCATGTGTTAACAAATATTCCATTAAAATGGTTTCAATTGCCATATGACTTTTTGTAAATAAAACAGGAATTCTCATGGATTTTAATATGCTGTTGTGCATAGTGAATCTCCGAGAGCATTAGCATCTTTCTCAGACTTGTTAGACCAATGGGACCTTTCATCATGGAGCATTTGTATGAAAATCATATTGAGAGATGCTATGTTGGAGATAAAACATATACATAAAATGGCAAAAATCCAATGTTGGATAAGATAAACATGTTAAAGGAAGTATGTTCTGTCAATATCAAAACTCCAGTTATAGCCCATAAATCATAGAACATAAAGAATAGTGGCCACTGCAGTTTACACAATCTTAGCAGATTCTCATGACCTTGCTATGCCAGCATCGAAAGAAATAACCTGATGTCTCATAGACATTGGCTCTTGCCAAGCCATAAACACCCCAAGACCCCCGTCACCATAGCAACCCTATCCCAGTTACCAATTGGAACAGCTCTGGTGTAGCAATCTCTCCTGTAAAAGTATTCATTTTTGCAGAACTGGAGCCCAAGCTCCCAAAATGAAAACAGCCAGAGCGCCACCTGGTGGGCACAACTCTCTCCTGCAAGCGCCTGGCCTGTTTTGGTGTGCAAAGCAAGTCAACCGCAGCACCAAGGCCAGGGTCTCCTTGCTGCGCAGATCTTCCCGCTTTCCAGAAACAAACACGGCATGACTGCATAGACTGGCTTACGCAGGGTTGCCACCAACATCCAACTTGCAAAAAACACACTATATGCAAAGCACAATAAAATGAGCTTCATGATGGTAGCGTCTTTGTTTTCCCCCATATCCACCATCCCAGTGCTTTGGATGCGTATATACAGTCTCAGGATGTGGGAAAGGTGAGAATTTCACGTGAATTTTGGTAATGAGAAAAGAAATTATATCCAATAGGATGAGATCCAATTGTAACTGACAAAAAAAAATTGTCTCAAAAAAAAAAGTTTATTTCTCTTTTATAAAAGCTGAGGTTGCAAGTCCGAGGTGAGTTTGGTGCCCGTGGGATTAGACATCCGGGCTTCCTCCAGCCCGTTGCGCCTTCCTACACACCACTTTTCTTATCTTCACCTGCAGATGCAAAATGGTCCCTCCAACATATCCACATTCAGTCCAGCAGAAGGCAGGTGTGTGTAAGTTGTACATATCTTTTCCATTTCCATCCCAGAAATGGGTAAAATGACAGGATCTAGCAGAAGGGGAAGCTGAGAAACACAAAGTCTTCATCCTTATGGTTTCGTTGTGCAGATTAAACGCACACTCATGAAACAAAGTCTCTGCAGCCATCTCGACTTACATCTGGAGTTGTGCTTAAGGCAAGTTAAGGTGCAATATGTTTAGCATTCATGAGTTACGCTACCTTCACGTGTATACTTTCCTAAGTATTTATAGCTAGGACATAAATTTAACTCAATCACGTGTTAGGATACAACCACAGTCACTGCTTCTGAGACTCCATGTGTCTGCTTTTAGCAGGTTGTTCTCCCAGCTTTGGTTGTTAAACACAGAGCTCCGTTACTCCCTGATGGTGTTAATGAAAAACAACTCCTGAGCAAATTATATAACGTAACGGTGATCAAGAGCTTGGCTTGGTTACATTATCTAAAGAAATCACATCTTAAGTTCCCCATTCCCTGAGCCGAATTCTTTCCTACTGAACTTTCCCCTCCTCCCATATTCTCTTCCTGACAGTAGCAGCGGCATCTGCCCGGCAGGTCAAGCCAGAAACCTGGAAATCTCTCCATCTGGTCCCCAAGTTCTGCGGATTCTTCCTGTTCCAACCCTTCCCTTTGGCTCCACCGCAGTCAGAGTCTGAGTTCAGGCCCTCGCCCCGCCTGGCCTGCTACTGCGCCCTCCCCACCCGCGCTCCCTGCGTCTGGTCACAGCCCCTCATCGCTGCTATCACGATGTCTGCCACTTGCCCATGTGTGGCTCCCCTGCTTTCCATCCTCCCTGCACTCACGGATTGGGGGCCCAGACTCCTAACTCCCACCCCTGCTGGCCAAGGGAAGATTCAGGATCCTGCCACTCCCCCTTGGTGCCCTAAACCCTCCTTTAGGGAGCCATTCTCACTTCCAGAATTGTCACCTTCCCACGTGCTATTCTCTCTCGGTCTGGAAGACTCTCCGCTCCCTTCCCCTAACCCCTTCCTTCCCGTTCTCTGCCTGTCTGATCTGGTTGTCCTTAAAAAATCAGCCCAGACATCCTTCCTCTGCGACTCCTCCTCTGCCTCTCCTCCCCCACTACTGAAGAGCGAGGCCCTCCCTCCACTCCACTCTTACTTTTATTATATGACTTATCACATTATTTTAAAACTCTACTCAATTATCTCACCTAGACTGCGAGACATTTGAGAACAAGAACCTTTTCCTTGTTTATATTCAGATCCTTGCACAATCCCTAAACACACAATAGATTCTCAATCAAATGAAAAAAATAAACAAATAAATTAGCAATTTTGTGTGTTTATGCCTGCATTATTTTATATGGTTGAGAATTACTAGATATATAATTTCATTTTCTGGTTTATTCCACTTACAGTTATATAATAAACTTTTAAAATTTCATACAGGCTGGTGAGTCAAGCTCACTGTAGCCTTAAAATTTATCGTGATGTATTGTAGAACTGTCTCATACTTTTAAAATGTTTTCCCTATTACTAGAAATTTGCATTAGTTACATTTTTTGATATTGTACTTAACACTTTGATGAACATTATTGTCCATAAAGCTTCGTATTTCAAAACCCATTTATTTAGATTCCTAGAAGCAGAATTCCTAGAAAGAGAATAAATCAATGGGTGTGGACCTTTTTGAGGGCCGTGCTATATATTGCCAAGTGGTTTGCTAAAATGTCCAAACCCATTTGGATTCACATAAACATTATATGAGAGAGAGCATCTCATTTTAAGAAGGTTATAGGCCAACCAGAAAGCATCCACAACAGAAAGAAAAGAATCTGAGGGATTTGTAAAGCATCACATACAAGTAATTATTGAAAATACATGGAAAATTTACCTGGAGAGAAGAAATGGGGAAACATGACCGATATTGTCAACATGCACAAGGCATGAAGCAGGGAAGGAGGCCAGACTGGAGTTCTGAAATGACTCGGACAAGACAGAAGGATGGACTGGATCTAAAATCCAATGTGAAACTTATTAGGGATGAATGTAAAGTTAGCACTTCTGTCCAGAAAGACCAATTGAAAGGATGAAGGACTGCTAAGCCCCAGGCAGGATAAGAATTCTATACTCTCTAGGCAAAGAGTAGTCGAAAATGGGATAGGAGGCTCTTCCAGAAGCCCCCAGGAGTCCCACGGCTTTCTTTCAAGGCCTGTGACCTAATGGTATTTTAAAAAGAGACAGAAACCATCCTATTAAATATGTTATGCCTTTGTGCCTCCACTTCTGTATTTCTCCCTGAGTTTTGAATATTTTGTATTCTTAGCATTTCATATTTTTTAGTCCCCCTAATATGTGATTTTATATAATTAAAATGCTTTTGAGCATCTGCTTGCAATTGGTAAAGATATATTAAATAGAATAATTGACAATGGAATACATTCTAGCCATACAGGAACTAGGAGGATGAATACCCTCTACCTGCTTTTTGCAGGCTGCCTGGCAACCCTAATATTAGACTTGGATGTTTCAAGAGTAATTTACAGTATAGCTGTAAGTTCTTAACACCCAGTTCTTTGCTATGGCTGTAAAGGACATCGTCCCTTAGATTTTTAATAGACCCTTGCAGCTAAAAGCAAGACGAGAAACCAGAATCCCCAGGAACTGTTTGATCAGGCAGCAGCATGGTTTCAGCTTGTAGCAAGACACTCATAAACAATATACTTTTCCTTTTGAAGCTACAGCAAGACTTTGATTTGAGGAGAGATGATTTCCTGTACATGCATGACATGTCTCATAGATTCCTAATTCCCTTATCCCTCATGGAGCTAGCATTCCCATAGTGGAGCTGAGGTTATATTTTTTCCATATTAATACATTTGCTACCCAGAAGTTACTCAACTTGCCCAAGTTTTTATTAAAAATATAGACCAAGGAAATTTTTCAGATTTCAAATTCTCCAAGGAGGAGGAAAGATATTATTCTGATATTATTTTGGTTTAGAGTTCTTCTTTTCAAAAGAAATTTGTTTTCTAAGATCAACACAGCTATTAATTAAAGCATATCACATCTGCCCACCAAAAAACCTGTCTTTTCTCTAAATTAGCACTATAGTGTACTAAAAGAAATTAAACATGAAAAATTAAAATTTGGGAAGGAAAAAATGATAATAATCCTATTTGTGGATGGAGGCCAAATTTCGAGAACATTCTCAGTCCAAGTTTGAAGGCCTGAGTACCAGGGAAGCCAATGGTATAACTCTCAGTATGAGGCCGAGGGCCCAAGGGCGCTCACATGCCAATCTCTTCTGGAAACACCCTCACAGACACACTCACCAGGGCAGCGCAGTAATTCTGATCAAATTAAATCCACTTGGGGTTCCCTTTCAGCAGAAGAGGGTTGGGCTCAGAGCCTACTGAAACAATTGAGATCAATTAATGCAATGATTGAGAACAAATGATGCTTTACCAGCTACCTGGGTATCCCTTAATCCAGCCTAGTTCACATCCAAAATCAACCATCACAGACTTTGAATCTTTCAAGGCTTGCTTTTAAACTTTGTTAGGGTGGCTCCAATGTAGGCTTTCGCCTGAGAGGGAAGTCACTGAGCAGGAGAGCAGAGTTGAATCCAAGGACTGGGAGGGAACAGAGAGGTTTAGGACTCAGGTCAAGGAGAGGGCACAGAGAGATGAACCCAACCAAAGGCAAGGACCAGAGACTAGCAGAGCTGAAGGCTTGCATTTCTGGAAAAGCTGGTGTAGATTTACACTGGGGGGAAACTGTGCCTACTCTTCCCAGACGATGAATTCACTCACTCCTGCGGCTACAGCTACTGCCCTGATCCCAAGGCGGTGCCCGCACCCACGTCTCCAGCCCTGCCTCTCCCTTTGGGTCAGCCCCAAGTCTGCTCATCCTAAAACGCTCAGCTCCAGGGCTCACTGCTCCCCAAAGGCTTCTCAGTGGATCCCAGCTGACAGCGACCTACCCCTCCTCCTGCCCTTGGAGACGCTGCCTAAGCCTTGGTTCTTAATCTTGCAGAACTGTGCAATCAAACTGTGGTCATGATTGGCTCCCAAAAACATGGAATCCGATTTCCATCCTTCCACAATGTATACATACTTCAAAACATCATGATGTACACAATAAATGTGTATAATTTGATCTGTCAATTGTAAACAAATAAATATTTAACCAATAGAAGGGATGCCAGCTACAGTGCTGAAGTGAGGCTCTGAGGCCCCTTAGGGTGCCAAGCTTGAACCCCTTAGTTTCTGAATTGTGGGGATGCCCCCAGAATCCCCGGGAGAGGCTGCACAGCTGGAATGGCAGGGGCCCTGGCCAAACAGAAGGCACAGATAATAGCTGTAAACAACTCGTTTGCCCATCCTGTTGCATATTAATTTAACATATTTGTCGATAACCAAACATAATTGAAAATAAGATTAAATCTTATTAAATCTTAAAAAAAAGAAAAAACCACCTGGGAAATAGCTTTCTAAAATGTAGGTTGCAGGGCAACACCCTCAAAAGATGCAATAAGTCCGGTCAATTATTTTCATTTGCAAACATCTAAAACAAAGAAATCTACACTTTAACAAGCTCTCAGAGGGATTTGGATGTAAACTGAAAATTTAAGAACCATTGCCTTGATCGTTTCATGTGTGTCCCAACTGCCTTGTAAAATCCTTTAATGCAGGAATTGCTTTTTAACGCTTGGAAGCTGGCCCCACGCTGAGCATATAATTGGAGTTTTCAGTTTTTACTGTCACGCGCTGGGGATTAGTGGGGGCCCCAAGCTGGGCTGTCTTGGAGGTGGGTTTTAGTCGCCTGCATAATCTTGATATCTCCATTCTCCATCTTACATATACATACAGTGTTCAAGTAAAGTGCTGTACAAAGGAAGCTTCTAGACGAGTCCCCCGGCCTCTCTTTCCACGACATTGCCACTCCTAATCCCACCCCATACAGAAATTCTGGAGAAGGGACTGGCATGACATGAAGATAAATAAAACTGGTTTCTGTTTTCATTCATTCAGGGAATGGATGAATGGCCAGGTGCAGCAGTTTGGTGAAAGAGAGCGGCAGGACTGGAGCTTCCTCCCGGCCTTGGGTCTTCCAGCGGGAGGATGGAGATGCCCATGGGGTAAATCTGTGAAAATAGACCCTTGAGGCCATCCGTTCTCGTTTCTGTTTGCTCAGAAAAAGCTGGTTGTTGATGGCTACACTCACTTTCTCAAGCACAGCAGCTTCCTAAAGCATCCAGGGCTGCAGCCTGCACATCCTGGCTCTGTCTCCATGCTCGTGCTAAGGCAGTGACTTTCGAAGAGTTTGAACTGCCACGCCCAGTAACAATATATATA
>NW_012154062.1:7990093-8020471 GCF_000956105.1 Propithecus coquereli
AAGAAAGAAAGAAAAGTGGAGTGGGACCCACTAAGTTGCTCTCAACATCCAATGAGTCACAACTCACAGTTTGAGGGACACTGCCCTAGTACTCACAGCCTAGTTTAGAAGGGTCTAGAAGCAGCACAGTGAAAGGGCTAAGACTACGGACTCGGGGAGCAAACCCCCAAATTCAGGTTGCTGGTCTCCCGCTTATCACCTGTGTGACCTTGGGCAAGTTAATTGCCCTGTTTATACCTCCATTTCTTTGTCTGCAAAACGGGGTGATGAGAGAACCCACCCCTTACAGCTGGTGTGAGGATTAAGTGAGATAATAAATATGTAAAAGCCGAGAAAATTGTCAGGCACCTAGCAAGTGCTAAGTCGGCTGCCATTGTCACCATCATTATCATCTTTTTTGTCATCTTTGATCCCTCCTGTGATCTTCTCTTAAAATAAAGCTAAATTGCAGTAGACTGGTGAGGGGGAAAAAAAAAACTAGCAATACCATAGGATTTATTTGCAAAGCCGTACAAAACTACACAGTGTGCAGGGCAGGATGGAGCGATGTCCCCGGACCTGCTTCACGCCCGCCCTCACTCCTGTTTGCAGGGCAAGGCAAGGACAGGGCTTCTTGTCCAGCCGTGGTTCCGTGTCCTGGAGACCACAACTGCTGGATCCGAATGCCTCTTCTGTCTTTTACTAATAAGCACTTTATGTCCCTGCTTACGTTTTGTGACCCACCTAGAATCCCCAACCCCTAAGTGCTGAGGCCTTCTGCTATGGTCTGAATGTTGGGGTCCCCTCCAAATTCTTATGTTGAAACCTAACCCCCAATGCTATAGCATTAAGAAGAGGTGGGGCCTTTAGGAGGTGATTCCAATGGGATTAGTGCCTTATAAACGAGGCATGAGGAAGCCTCTTGCCCTTTTTTACTGCCATGTGAGCACTGGGAAAGAAGGTGCTATCTCTGAAGCAGAGCCAGAGCCCTCACCAGATACGGAATCTGTGTGCGCCTTGATCTGGAACCTCCCAGCCTCCCAAACCGTGAGCCATAGATGTCTGTTGCTTACAAATTACTCAGTCTAAGGTGCTTTGTTTTATCAGCCTGAACAGGCTAAGACAACTTTCTTACACAGTGTCCTGGGGACCGTATTAGAATGTCAGTCCGCAGAAAGGAAGATTGAGTTTCTTTTCTCATCACTTCAGTGCATTCAATCCAATAAAGGACAGCCCACAAGGGGGTTTTAAAAAAAAGAGAAAAAAAAAACAACCTCTCCGTTATGCCAAAGGCTGGCTTGATTCAACAGAATTTTGCTCAGATGGCAAAATTAAGGAAGGGAAGGGCATCTGCCGTCGGGTGGGTAAAGGCTAAAATTCCAGAACGTTCCAACAATCCCCCAAAGGACAAACTCAGGAAATAAAGAATTGAGACGTGGAGTCAATATTTCATTGGTCGTGATGATCAAAAGAGAATGGATCACACACACACAGAGACCTCGTCCCACCCGCTGCAGGGCGGAAGCCGCAGCTCTGGGCCTCGCAGCCCCTCCGGGCCGGGCTTCTCCTGCGGGCCCTGCAGCCACCGCCCCGCCCGGGACTCGGCCCTTCACTCCGAACCTTTGCCGCCCGGGCTCTCGTCTTCCCTCTCCGTTCTTCGCCCGGACGCCCGGTGCCGGGCAGAGATGTGGAAACGGAGGGCTGGGCCCGAGCCTGCTCCGGACCGGGCTGCGACGTCAGCGAGCTCGTCTCGGTCTCCCCTTCCCAAACTCTCTCCTCCTCTCCCGTCTCCCACCCCATCATTGTTCCCCGGAAACAAATAGGATGGCTTCACTGCTCAATTCTTTACATGGACAAACACCAAAAGCAGAGGAAACGCCCCGTGGCCACCCCCCTCCCCCCGAACCCCAGTGCTGGGAGCGCAGCCGCGGGCGGGCTGCCTGGATCGCGGCGCTGCGGGCGCTGTCCGCCGTCCTGGAAACTTCTTTGGCCTCTGGGCTTTACCTGGAGGCCTCTTCCTTCAGCTCCTTGTTTTTCCGCACCTCCTCAGCGTGCTTGTCCTGGGAAGGAAGGCAGGGAAAGGCCAGGTCACATAAGGCTGCCCCGGGGACAAAAAGAGCCGCCCGAGGGGCAAGAGAACCGAAAGCAAAGAATGACCACGCAGGAAGTGAAGAGCTGTGTCTGCAAAGACGTCCTGAGAGGGGCAGAAGGCGGCAGGTGAGACGGCAGGAGGCAGGTGGGGGAGCCTGCTGGTGCGGCCCTGGGAGCTCCTGGGCTGGTGCGTCCCAACCTCCCGCCAGGGACACACTCAGAGGCAGCCCGAGGACCCTCGACCTCTCCATCCCTCATTTGGCCATGCTGGGTTTGGACTGATTTCGTGGCTTGACTTAATACAAGGAGCCACTGCAGGCAGCTCGCGCCAGAGGAGCAGACAGAACAGACAGGCCTCGCTGCAAGCTTCCCCTGCAAACCCCATGCCCCGCTGCTTTCATTTCTCCTCTGTGTCCTCAGCGAGAGCCACCTTAATCCCCTGGTGGAAGATGAGCACTCTTGAAGTACAAATTCACAGCAGAATTTCGGGGAATGTTGCCCAAGTCCCAAAAGGTGGGCTTTCTCACATCGACTGTGAGAGAACCTTCTTTTGTCTCACTGCATAATGCAGCCAAAAGACGGGACCTGCCTTCCAAGGCCCACTCGCTGTGGGACCTCGGCCAGCTCACTCCTCCAATCAGGCCTCGGTTCTCTGATCTTTAAAGAGAGGGGTGTGGGTGGGAAGCTCCTTCCCCTCTTGAGTTCTGTGATTTTTAGTGTTCACCTGCTCACTGTGCACATAGCTCGCTCTTCTATTAGAAGACAACCTCCTAATGTATTTGCAGCTCCTACTATGGCCCTTGCACCTGGCAGGTGCTCCTAAATGTTGTCCCTACTGGAGCCTGGCATTATCACACTCAGATGACACAATCAGCCCTGAGTAGACCCACTGAGGCAGTCCAGCTTCCCAGAATATATCTTACACTATACATCTGTCTCTGGAGAGGCCCAAGAACCCACATGGCCTGGGAATGGGGCAGTGGTTCTAGAACTTTGCTATGTATCTTCGTGACCTAGGAAGCACTACGCCTAGAGAGTGGGGCTAGTAGGTCTGGGGTAGGGTTCGAGTAACTGTATGGTTGAATTTTATACCGAGTGAATCTGGTACAGGTGGTCAGGGACCTGCACAAACACTGGCACAGGAGGCATTGTAGCGGTGTCTCTGGCCCAGTGCACAGGTGTGCATGGCGGAAACCACATACCTAGCTCTCAGCCCACCTCCTTCCTCCACCAGTGGGTAAAGGGGAGTAAGGATCAAAGTCCCAGAGGGATGATGTCCTCTCCAATGTCTTCTCTGACATCTTGCTTCTTGGAGTCCACGTCCCCTCCACAGCTGTTACTCTAGAAGGTGGACCCTTCCAATCTCTCCACTGTGAATCTACCTCCATGCCCAGGTGAGCTCACTGGGCAGTACCCTAGATTTCTGGACTCCCTTTCCTTGGCCTCCAGAGTCCCCCTCAATGACAAAATGTTGGCAGGACAATCATGGATGCTCTCCCTGAGCCACCTGGCTTGGAGCCAAAGAGCTGGGTGCCAGTCCCAGCGCCATGGCTTGTTAGCTATGTGACCCTGGGCAAGTCATCCACCTTGGTTTCCTTGTCCGCAAAAGAAGGATGACACTTGTCCTGCTTACCTCATGGGCTTGTTGTGAGGCTAGTGGGGTGATGGAATGGAAGTGTTTTGCAAACAGTCTTTCAAACACCGTATCGTGAGTCCAGCCTCAATGATTTGTTTTGGGTTTGGCCTGAGAGCCTACATCCCATCCTATCCCAACCCCAGATTTTCCTTCTTCTGGAATTTGCTCCAAGTCATCCCTCGATAACTGTGGAAGCCTGAAGACAGACCCAGATCTCTTCCCTCCCAGGTGACACCCTGCTGAGTGTCCCGATGCCCCTGTGCATCAGAGAGCAGGGGCCACCACACGCTGGCTGGCTCTAGGGCCTGCACAACACTGATTCTTTGTGCAGAAACCAGATCTTTCTAGCAGCTGTTGCCCAGGGCCTGAAACTCTAGGTGGATGGGCAAGGAGGAGTGGGGACCACTCTGCTCACCATGGGACGAGGCCACCGATCAGGTCCCGGGAGTCACCGCGCAGCAGGCGGCTCCTGGAAATAAAACACAGAGCTGGAGCTCTCCCAGGAGCTGCAGGAGAAACTGGGGCGGTCTTGAGACCCAGGAAACGAGGCCAGCGTGTTCTCAGCAGAACGAGCTGTTATTCTGCTGACACGGAACCAACCCAGCCTCTCGTGTTTCTCATATTTAGGTGACACCATTCAGTTTATTGACAAAAGGCAGCATATTGGAAAGACCTGTGACTCACTGGGTCTCTGTCAAGAGGTTTGGAGAGAATCATGTTTCCTGCTCAATGGGCAACTCAGCGCATCATACCCTTGGCTTAGAGCCAAGAGTTCAAGAAAGCATCTTTCATTAAATCAAATCAGTCTGTTCAGGGGTGAAGCCAGGAATGTAGAACTGCTTGTCTGTCCCTACACCCTTGCATTAGACAGGCTTCCTCCAGAAAATAAGAGGTGTTCTCTCCCTAAGACAATGAAAACTTTCAGTTGTGTAACTGTGCAGAATATCTCCCAAGGAAACCCAGAGCTTGGTTCATGTTTCTTGCCTATGACTTCCCAAATCATCCCCTTGGAACTCTCCAAGGGTCCTGCCTAATAGAAACATCCCCATTCCTGCCCAAGGCTGCTCCCTCCCAGACGTGATATGCAGGTCCATGCTTCCATGCATACTTGCCACGGAAGTACGACAGGTGTCCCAGGAGCCTCCTCTCTGGTCCAGGGTCACTCACCTTCTCTTGCAGCCGTTCCAACATGGCAGCAAGGTGGGCCTCCCGGTTCTCTTTGTTGGATTCCATCTTTTGGGCCAGTTTTTCCTTAGCCATCTTGATGAAATTGTTGTTTTCCTCAATGGCTTTTTGGATCACCTCCCGTTCGTGTTCCCGTTTCTCTGCTAGGTGTTTCAGGAGCTCAGCTTCCTGGTACTGGGGACGCACAAGGCAGAAAGAGGCCCTTCAGAGTGAGCATGCCGGGGAGTATTTTTGCCATCATAGCTGAAAAGCTGCACACCAGGAACACACGCCTCCCTGGGTCTGGTCCCCGTCCCCTTAGCAGGAAGCTTCCTGGATTTTCCCACCACCTGCAGAGCCTTCCACACCCTTTGATTTTTTTCCAGTCTTTTTCTAAATATCCTCAGGGTCCTTTTTCTAATTGCCATATTCATTCATTCGTTCACAAATACTTAATGATCTTGTACCATGTGCCGGGCACTGTTCTAGCAACCTGGGGGAAAAAGGTCTAGGAGAGATAAGACAACATATAAATAACTAAAACCCAGGCCAGCACGTAACATGTGCCCTAAGAGGCAGAGAGGCTGTGCTAGAGGAATTCAGGCTAGGAGAATGTTCTGCTTGAAAGATAAAAGCTGACACGAAGATGGCATCAGTGTTTGGCCGTGAGAATCAGCAGAAAGCACAGAGGGTACACCAGGAATGGAGCTTTCCCTAAATCCTTAGCATTTGTCAACATCTTACTCTTGCCACCGTGCATTTAAGGCCACCTCTGGGAAGTACGCAGTGCACTGCCCTGTCCCCACAACGAAACCGTCAGCTCTTAGAACCCAGGGCTTTTACTTCTCTGTTCCCCTCAATGGCACCTCATCCTCTGCCCCATACTCGCGAGATGCTGCCTAAGTGTTTGCAGGTTGACAGTGACCTCCCCCCAGCTCAGGACCACCCCATGTCCTCTCTAGCCCGTCCCCCTTGTGCAGAGATGGAGGGAGGAAAAGGGACAGCATTTACCTTCCTTCGTTCCTCAGCTGCTTCTAGTTTCTTCTGGATCTCTTCCAGGGAAGGGTCTCGCCGCCGGGGCAGGGAGGCGTTGAACTCGGGCACCCCATCAAAGGAGGGCGGCTTCAGAATGACTTCGAAGGACTGGCCCGAGGTGCATTTGTTCAGCTCGATGACTTCCATGTCAGAAATGACGCACCAGTTCAGGTCCACCGTGTCCGCTGCAGAGGGCAGGAAGGGGGCTGCTCAGGTCCTGGAGGATGTGGGGGCGCCCAGCAAGCATGCACAGGTGCGCACGGGTGTGGGGGGCTGGGGACCCCAGGGCGAGCCAGGGGCCCAGGGGGCTGGCTCCATCCTGCACGCTGGCATCTAAGGTCAGGGGACTCTGACAGGGTTGAAGTCTGCAGCCACCGTGGGTGGGGGCCCCAGGACACATGAACTCCCAGGACGGCTGCAGCTTTTGCTTTTGTTTCTGCCACCAGGCTCCTCGATGGTTGAGCTTTGGCTCAGCTTGTCGTCTGTGGTGACAGACAGCGGAGCACTTCACCCCCCCCCCGCGCCGCCCACCCTGTCCACCCTCGCCCCGCTGCCCGTCTGACGCTCGCTGCGATGCCTCTCCCCGCCTCCCTCCTACCCTGCGCTCCTCTCTCTCTCCAGTCAGCACTGTCTTCCTGCTGGCCTTGATCCTTCCTCCTACACTGTCTCCCACACCAGCCTAGACGGAGAAAACAGTCTCAGGTCAGCCGAGCTCTCCCAGCCCTCGATGCCAGACCAGACACATCCCTTCCTTTTCATTGGGAAATTAGGAGGCCGCCTGACCCCCGGACACTCCTGGGGGGACGTGGCCATCCGGGACTCCCTGCTGGTGTCTCAGGACTGTCCCCACCGCAAGCCCCACATGGCGCGGCTGTCACAGAGCCTCCTCTTCCCGCCTCTGGACACCCCCAGAACATGCTCTGCCCTTCCCCGAGGAGACCTGCCAGCCTGGAAACCATGGTTCACACTGAGTCCGGTTTCCTGTCTAGTCTAGATGTTGTCTGCCTGGGTCCCCTTTGCATGTCTGCAGCCTCGATTTGTTAAGCGCAAGCACAGAGGTGACACTAAGATCAGGGGCACCCTGAGGAGGCCTGACTGGGCCCTTCAGGGACCGTGCGCAGTGCCCGGGACGCACCCCTGCAGCTCAGCCCCTCGGGGCCCGCAGCCCTGAAGTCACTGGCTCTGGGAAGGAAACCGGGCCAGGGTGCCGCACCCAGGGGCCCGGGACACAGGAGCCCTCGGCCCCCATCTCCCTGAGCCTTCACTGACCTTCGTATTTGTAGGACGACTTATTCAGAGGGTCAGCCAGGAAGCACGAGCAGAACAAGGACACCAGCGGGAGCTCCTTCATCTTCTCTTTGTAGGCTGCGGGGACAGCGGCGCGTGAGGCCGGGACGCCCCCCGCACTGGCCGGAGCCGCCCTGCAGTGCTAAGAAGCCGGACGGCGGGGCATCCTCACTGCCGTCCCTCTGGCCCGGCCCCTCACAAAGTCAGCCCGGGAGCCTTCCCGGGGGGCCGGTGCCCACCAGGACTGCAGTGTAACCCTCCGCCCCGGCCGGCGCTGCCCTGGCCCGGCCGTGCCCCGCCAGCGCCCCCCACGGCCCCGGTCGCTCAGGCTGCAGCCGCAGCCAACTCCAGTGGGCGCGCTCCCCTCATCTCCTTTCACAAATCTGAAGACACAACTAACTGCAGAACCATTACATGGGCATCGTCAAACCATATTTCAAAGCACCACACAGATGAGCAAAAGGAAAAAACCTCAGCCGTGACCCCACCCGCCACTAGAGATGACTTCCTCGCGCCGCCGGTGTGTTTCGCGGCCTTTCGTCTCCCTGCGTCTGTGAGCGCACACGTGGGGCAGGGAGGGGGACAGTCTGTGCCACGGCGCCCGCCACACGCGCAGCAGGTCTGTACCTACCAGCGAGGGTCATGTTTCTGGGCTCTGGTGGCTGAATCCGACTGAGAGTCCCAGAGTGGGTCTGTCGCCAGCTCAGGACGCTGTCACACGCCTGAGAAAAAGAGAGTGCAGGATTTTACTGCTGACAGGTTATTCTCAGAAGGAAGATGTTCATACACCAGAGGCACTCTGGAGGTACCTCGTTTACGCCACGTCCAGGCCCTCCCCCAACAAACCCCAACGGGGGGGCCCCCAACCTCCACGAACCTCCCACACCACCGCAGCCAAGCTCGGTTCCCCTGCACTGATGATGCCTGGTAACGTCCTGGGCTCGGCCCCCACAGTATGCAAACACGGGTTTCCCAAAACTGTGGGCAGGGGGTGTCCACCTGTCTCCCTGTGCCACTCAGTGGCCCGACCCAAAGCGAGGCTTAGGGTGAGAGACAAGTCCTCAGCCAGGATCGGCTGGGCGGTGTTTGCAAAGTAACTGGTGTGTCCCAAATGTGTCCCTAGACACACCCCAGACCTCTCCAGCATGGGGTGAGAGAGAATGGGGCAGAGGATGCTAAAATACCCCTTCAGATACGCTCTCCCTTCCCCTTCCCCGAGATACTGACCCAGGCTCTCTTTGGCCCCATTTAAGACAACCCCGGACTACGAGAAGAGACGAGCATTAGGAATCACGGCATCATAACGTGGCTTGTGCAGAGACCGAACTCAGCATGCAGGGTTGCTGCTGGACACAGACGTGGGCTCCGTGCCCAGCATGAGGGGTCCCTGGTGTTAGTGGCACACACAAGGGTTGGGGGAGAAAGCTCGGGGTCTGTGGGACCTGTCTCCAGCTGGTTGATGCTGGACCAGACAGCAGGAAGGGAGGAGGGGAAGCAGAAGGAGTCACAGGAGACGCAGGGTAGGAGCAGATCTGGGAGGGCCAGCGGGCAAAGGTGACAGGCCCCACTGAAGGCTGAGGAGTGGGTGGCGGTGAGTGTCTGTCATCAGGACCACTTGATCCTCAGCCACCCCCGTGGTCACTGTGCCCATGGAGGGTGGCGTGAGCCAGCAGCCCCACTGCCTGCATCCTCACCAGGCAAAGGGACTCTGAGATCGACTTCAAGCCCCTTTCCTTCCATAAAGAGGGTGTTTTCCCTCTGGGGACCAGAGAGGGTGCTCGCTGGGCAGGGAGCTCATGGGAGCTATGACCTCAGCTCAGGCTTTAGGTCTAGACCAGGGTGGGGTCAAATACAGATGCCATCTCTCTTACTAGCTGTCCCTGGTCATGTCACATGTCTAAACCTCGCTCTCCCCGTCTTAATTCTGCACCGAGTTGTACAAATAAAATGAGGAAAAGCACGTGCATAGCATCTGGGAAACAGGAAGTGCTTAATAAACATTAGTCTTCTTTCCTCTGCCTTTTGCATCAGGGCAGCTTCCAGGTGCCACACGCCTGCTTCCGAGTCATTACCTCTGGTCCTCACCACGGCCTGCAAGTAAGGACTGTGATTTCTGTGTACAGGTGGGGAAACTGAGGCTCGGAGGGTTCATGTGCCCGGCTCAGGGCTAGAAAGTCAGAGTGCAGATGTGACCCAAGGTCTCGCTGGCCTTAAAGTGCTTTGTTCTTCTTGTTGTTGTTGTGCTCTGGAGCCAGAGGCCCCTGCGCACCCTCCCCTCCCAGGACAATGGGTCTTCTCTCCTCAGAGTCGAGCTGGTCCTGGCAGCACCAGGGAGTCCCTGAGCAGAGTGGCAGGCCTGGTGCCTGGGTGTGACATCCCCGGTCATGAGGCCCCATCCTGCATAATCTCTGCTCAGGGCCAGGCTGACTGACTAGTCACTGGAAGTGAGTAAGCCTTGGCCAGGAGAGGCAGTGGCCTGGATTTCAACCTGGGGGACAGAAGGGAGGAAGAGAGGGACACCCTAGAAAGAAGCAGGGGTGACACCCACAGTATCCCAGTCGATCTCCACATGAGACTGGGCTGGACTGACAAGACAGGCACCATCAGCTTTGCCTGCAGATGAAGAATCTGAGGCTCAGAGAAGTTAAGACGTTTGGCTGAGGTCACACAGTTCTAAGGCAGCAGAGCTGCCTTAGGCTGTTAGCTCTTGTGACCGATGGAGGGTCTAGATGTTCGTCGCTGGTTCCTCCATGGTCCTGAGGACTGAGGGAAAGCCAGCCTGGCCTGAGGATACAACTTAATTTTAAAATATGCAGTAAGTGCTTTCCACATGGAAGACATTGTGCTAGGAGTTTTAGCAACACAGAGAAGGTCAGAAATCCAGAGAAGGAAGACCAGGGCAGGAACAGGAGCTGGACAGAGGTGGGCATGGTCAAGGGATTTGTAACTGAGACCCTCTGTGCCCCAGGGTTGGAGCCTGTGTAGATAAAATTGTGCTTCACGTAGAGCACCTGCTGTGTGACAACGCTTTCACTTTAATTTTCACAATAACCTTGTAAGGTAGGATTTACTATCCCCATTTCACAGATGAAGAAATGGAGCCTCAAAGAGGCTAAGTGATGTTTCCAAGGCCATTCAATATAGTGGGTTGAATGGTGTCCCCTACAAAAACACATCCACGTGTAATCCCTACAACTTGTGAATGTGACCCTATTTGGAAAAAGGGTCTTTTGCAGATGTAATTAAGGATCTCAAGATGAGATCGTCCCTGACTACCTGAGTGGGCTGAAATCCAGTGGCAAGTGTCCGTATATGAGATCCGCAGAGAGCAGGGAAGGCCGTGTGCAGAGAGAGGCAGAGACTGGAGCAATGCGGCTACAAGCCAAGGAAAGCCTAGGGCTGCCAGAAGCTGGAAGAGGCAAGGAAGGGTCCTCCCTGGGGTCTTTGGCAGAGCACCGCCGCAGACACCTTTATTTTGGACTTCTAGCAAACTGTAGCCAGCAATGGAGTGGGGACCACCAAGCCTCTCTTGGGACAGCCAGAGAGGAGCAGTAAGGGGCGTTATGCCCAGGGTCAGAGCACACAGAGTGCCAGGAATTCAGGTGAGTGGGATGAAGATTGAGAGACAACAGAGGCCACAGTGGGCCTGAGGCCAGGAGTTCAGGACATCGGTAAGAGATTCTATCCGAGGCGTTAGCCATCAGAGCAGCGCAGGGCAGACCCCAGTGCTGGGGCAAAGCTCTGGCCCACCCGGACGCTCCTCACGTGCTTTCTGTTAAGATGGAAGCCAAGCCTCGCCCTTGGGTGCTCCCTAGGAAAGACCAGGAACCTGCCTGCACCTGGCGGTAGCAAAGATCAAAGGAGCCCTTGACGCCAGGTCGCTGTGACTGACATTCATGAAGCCGATCATCGCGGAACCGGAGCTAGAGCTCAGGACAGCGGGCTCGGGCTCCTGGGGCTCACTGCCCAGCACCTCTGATGCTCACAGACTTGCTGGCGAAGAGGCAGCCCAGGCCCTGAGCTGTGGATCGTGCCAGCACAGCAGGTGGCGAGAGGACTCAAGCTTCAGGTGGCAAAGGTGAGAGGGGCCTCACCCCAGGTTGCGATGGGTGATTGTGCGATTGCGGGTCCGCGATGCCTGTAACCTTGCAATGGCTTTGAACCTGCCTGTGTGCTGGGTGTGGGCTGGGCCGCACACAAGGTGCATTGGGACAGAATGCTCGCAGGGGAACGGGAAGATCGCAGAGCCCTCCCGACCGGTGAGGGAGTTTGCACTTTACCTCCCAATTCGGCAGGAAGCCACCGAGGGGAGAGGAGAACGGGGATGCTGATGATAATAGCAGTGACGATCGCCACCACTCTCAAGCACCTACTTTGTACCAGGAAAATGCAGACATTGTCCCAATTTATTCTATGAGGTTCTTTGAGAACAAGGAAGCTCAACAGCTAGGTAAATTATACCAGGTCACACAGGCAGCAGGGGCAGAGCTGGGATTTGAGTCACCTGTGGCTCTTTCTGAAGCCCAGCTGGCTTTAGATTCTACTACTAGCGCAAAAAGACTCACCTGGCAGCATCAATGTGGGGCAAAGATTAGGTAAGAGGGAAAGGCTGGGAGCCGAGTGGGAGCTCTAGGGACACAGTGTTGGGGACCTGCCTAGACCGGATTGTTTGCACCCCGCCCAGCACTGCTTTCCCGGTCACAAGCTGGTCGACACGTTTCCCCCAGCTCCAGCGTCGGAGAGTCTGTGGATGGGAAAGCAAGTAATTGCACCTTTTTGTTGATGAATTGAACCACTAGCATAATGAGTAAAAATTAATGTGAGAGAGTGATAACCCCACCAAGCCCAGAGCCGCCACGAGGAGCTCAGATGTAGGACAAGCAAGTCTCAACTGGAGGCGGGCATGGCTGACAGTGAAGATGTGGAATCTGGCAGGGGGTCTCACGGTGGGAAGGCGAGAAGAAAAAGATGCCTAAAGGGAGGAGATCAGAGCCCCCAATTTCCCCTGGAATACCAGAATGTCAGAGAAGAGAGAATGGACGATTGCAAGCCAGTGGTTCTCAGGGGCTGGGTGGTCTAAATGTCCTGCCTTGCACGACAATCCCACACAATAAACAATTGTCCCTTCCAAAACCCCTGTGTCCTCCTCCCTGGGGACTGGAGATCCTAAGGTCGCACAGCGAGCTACTGGCAGCTCCAGACTCCAAAACTCTGGCTTCTAGAGTCAGTACACTTCCCCTTTGTACTGGTCCCTTCTCTGCCCCAAACACCAGCCTGGGTGGGAGGGAACAGCCCACCTGGGTTCACCAGAGCACATTTCTATGAAAAATGGGTGTGCAGAAGGGATACCCCAGCAGGGCACTCTTATGTAACCCGCACTCCCGGGCTTTCTGTAATGCAGTCGATGACCGGGGGCAGACAGAGAGGTGCACCAAGCTCACAGATGCCACCTGGCCACCTGCTGGGCACATGCCTGACCCCCACAGGTGTCTCTGACAGCACGTACAACTCAGTGAGCAAGCATTTTATTTGTCGCTGTAAGAAATGCCCAGACAATGCTCTCGGGATGCGTCAAATTCCATGTGGACTATTTTTGAGAGATAAGCAGCTAGTGCACGTCCAAGTGGTTTGAATAGAGTTGTCTCTGGCAAGGGCTTTAGAAGACAAATATAGGATCCCTGGCACGGAGTCAGGATGAGTACTTCATGGGTGTGGGAGCAGCGAATTCTGACTAAGATCCTCTAACCACAAGCAGGGCAGAAAGACAGCTCTTTAAGTCTGTGCCCTATTAAAATCTTCTTACAAGTCCAGTCGAAGTTCTATATTTACCTGAGGTAAGCTTCATCAGCCACCTAAATGTCATGTTTCTTTGCTTTTGGCTGGAATCATGTCATCTTTCATGCTGATCAGAAAGCTCTGATTGGCAGGCGTGTGTCTTATTTGGGTTTAAAATCAAAAGAAGATAAATTATTTTTTCATGAATGTGGTTTTCATTCTTTCTTCAATATTTGTTGAATATTTAATTCTATGCCAAGCCCTCTGCTAGGTCCTAGAATAGCCAGAGGAGTTTTTGCCGGTGGGAAAGTGAAACAGGTCGCTGGATGGGCACCCAGAGCTGTGGAGGCCTTGGGAGTTCTGCGGGGGCTCTGGGGGCCTTGGGCAGGGGCTTCCACAGCAACGTGCACAGAGTCAGAAAGGGAGGAGGAGTGGGAATTAGGGCAGAGACCAAGAAGGGACCCAGGGGACATACAGAGGAAAACAGGGCACAACAGAACAGTCTGTGTCACTGGCTTTGGGGGACTGGCATTGTCTAACCACCCCTTAGGTTTGCTTCCAAGGGTGTCTGTCAAGAGGAAGAGATGGTATAGGCCAAGGTCAAGAGTACCTAGCACCTCTCGGGATGAACATAGCTCCAGTCGTGCTTCTAGGGAATAAGCACCTGTTGGCAAAAGCAGAACTCAGAAGTCTCGAGTCTGAGGAACCTCTCTTAGCTCTAACAGCCATGTCACAAGGCAAGTTGGAAAAGGAAAATTCAGCTGGAGAATTAACTGCCCCAAATAATCCAAAGCTATGGAACTTTGGGGGCTATTTTCATTGCCAATTTAAATATCCAGAAAAATCAGCATGTCAGAAGTCAAGTTCAGGGGTGTGGGCTTCCATTCAAGGTTGCTGGAGGGAGTTAGTTGAAGGGTGTGACCCAGGCACCGTGTGAGGTCCAGGGGTCACAAGCTGACAGAGGCGTCAACGCACACAGCAAGCCCTTGCAATCTTGCTTCTAATAACAGCAATGTGAATATTTCATATTTTATAGTTCTTTACAGTTTACCAAATACTTCCAAGTGCAAATGTATGCATATATGCATTTTAAAATATATGCGAGAGAAAAAAATAATAAATCCCCGTAGTCTTGCAAATTCATGTTATTAGCATTTCCTTCTAGGTTTTTTTTCCCCTCTAATATTTTTACATAGTTGTAATCAGGGTATATACATTTTATCATTTCATTCCCCAAAATCTTATGAAATAGATATTATTATACCCATTCAACAGATGATCGATTTAGGTAAGTGCTTTGATTTGCCCAAAGTCGTACAAATAGAAAGTGATAAAGATGGGATTTGAGCCAAAGTCTTCTTGTATCAAAGCCCATGCTGTTTCTGATAAAGCCCCATGCTATGTCCTCGTCCCCAAGGCTGCCCTTAGATGTAAGCATGACTGCCAGTGACATGTGGTTGAAAGGCAGGCAAATGCCCCAAATCTGCCCTCCCCCATGAGTGGGCTCCATGCTTAAAATTATCACCACTGAGCTCTCCTTTGGGTCAGGCATTGCCTCAGAAAGTCCCTGTTCAAATGCACACACATGACCTATCAAGTGTAATAAATTAACTCATTTGCATATCATCAGAAGACAAGCAATGACACTTGTAGACATTACCAAGGGATCAAGCTTTCTGCCCATTCTGCAGGCCCAGGGATGGAAGGATCCATGAAGACTGCTAGTGTTTCCATTTCCTACCTCTTTTTCAGAGGAGGAGACAGAGGGCCCAAGAAGTCCAGTGCCTTGCCTAAAGTTTCAGAGGAGGAATAGAACCAGGCTTCTGGCCCACATTCAGCTACACTGAAAGGAGTCCCTTGTCTTCTGGTTTTGTTAGAACGATCTGGCTTTTCAGTTCTGTGTTATCATTATTGATTTCTTTCTTATGTTATTCATTCAACAAATTTTTAGTAAGAATCTACTATGTGCACTATGCAAGGTACTAAAAATATAATGAAGAGTTTAATAAACATATTGCCTCACCTCGAGATATTTGACATTTGCATTCAGCTTTATAAATATGTTTTTTTTTTAATTTCCGAATATTATGGGGGTACAAACCCTTTGGTTACATATATTGCCTTTGCACTGCTTGAGTCAGAGCTACAAGCGTGCCCATCCCCCAGACAGTGTGCACCGCACCCATTAGATGTGAATTTACCCATCTCTCCCTCCCCCCCCGCCCCTGCCCGACACTAATGAGTGTTATTTCCATATGTGCACATAAGTGTTGATCAATTAGTGCCAATTTAATGATAAGTACATGTGGTGCTTGAGTTTCCATTCTTGTGATACTTCACTTCGAAGGATGGGCTCCGGCTCCATCCAGGATAATATAAATATGTTGATTATAACTAGACAATGACTATAATTTCTGGTGTTTTCTTTGTTCATGACCATTACTGATACCATATCCTCTTTTTACTCGCTCTCTTTAATTTGATAAATTTTTTGTTAGATAGAGTACTTCTTGGAGTAATTTTTTTTTTTCCCAGGAAGGGTTCATGGTATGTTCCTTGAGTCCTTGTGTATCTGGTGGGATGGCAGGTGCAGATGCTAGGCAGGCCTGTCCCAGGATCCAGACTCAAGTTGGGTCTGTGCTGTGAGTGGACAGCACCTGCCTGAAATGTCCTACTCCCTATCCACCTGTTCCCACACACTCAGTGTGGACTTTTCTCCCCACCCGGCCCAGATGTCTGGACACAGACTCCCAGATGATCCACTGACACTCTGCCCGTCCTCCTCCCCGCCTGGGCCTTTCATCCTAACATCTGTGCTCCAGCTCCCTTCTCTGCAGTCACATTCTCCTGTGGTTTATTCCTTGAACTCTTGAGTTACCTGAACCCCGTCATGAATCAGGCAAACCAGCCCCAGCCTCCTGCATCTTCTGATCTGTCCTGTTCTCCTGCCTCCCACCACCCACCTCTGTTGGCAGGGCCCTAAGGGAGTGGACACACGGCTCTCAGTTCTAATTGAGGGAAAAGACCAGAGAGCTTTGGGCTTTGGTGGGGGAGAAGGACAGGCGTGTGCATGTCTGTGTAGGGGGTGAGGTGGGAGTCTACATATGTTGGGGGGCACGAATGTGCATGCATATGTGGGCGGGGAGAGAGGAGGTGCACACATATCTATGTGTCCTCCTAGAGGGGCTAGAAATGGAAAAAAATCTGAAAAATATATTTTTTTTAAATGGCAGAGGAGGTTTTTGGTCCCTACTCCTCCTCAAAGAAAAACAGAAAAAGCAACCTTTCCCAGACTGTCACATCTCTAAATACAGCAAATGCTAATTTAATAAGCAAACCAAATTACACATGATGCATGTTTATTTCTCAAGCTAAAAAAAAGAAGAATTTGCTTCTCTAAAGGGCATTATAAAAATTACATTTTATATAATTCCCCCAAATTTCTATGCACCTCCAAAAGTCTCATTTCTCCCCATTCATGACTTCAAAACCTCTGGGAATTCTGAGTCTTCAAATAAGAATCTCCAGGTAAGTAGGAAATAATATAAAGATGTCAAAGGGCACTCAGGAGAGGATCTCAGGGTCTCTAGAAAAATTCAGTCTTTCTTTGGCTATGATCTTGATAATTAAATATCCTATTATTTAAAATCAAGAACACGAAAGATCTGATTTTTTTCCCATTCCTTCTATATGGTTGGTTTAATATAGACATTACCTCCATGTTTTTTTTTATCTTTCCCTTACCTTCCTTTTTTTCATTTTTATTTTTATTTTTATCTTTATTGTTTTGCCCCATACTCCTCTTTTCTGTTCAACTACCTTATTCTCTGGACCTCAGTTAGTCAATTTTTGTTGCTCCATTCTAAATGCTATCAATCAGCCCACCTCCTTCCCAGAGGGCCAGTGTGGTTAAAACGGGTAGTCAAAGGAGAGAAGGCGGCCAGCCTCACTTGGCCCTTGGATTTCGTTCACTGAGCCAAAGTGAAACCTACATACTGAGCATCCACCCAGGCAAAAATGCAAGACACGCCTACCACCCCTTCGCTACTGCTCAACAATCTGCTGGTCTCCAACAATATTAGACCCGACTTCTCTATCTTTGATGGATCCTTTAGAACAAAGTATCCCCCCAGAGAAACATAGTTTCCCATTTAAAACAACACTTGGATTTAATTGTAACGTTTAGGCACTTATACCTGGTAACAGAGACACAAGGTCTAAGACATGGATTAAATTTAAGGACATTATGCTAAGTGAAATAAGCCAGTCAGGAAAGGACAAATACTACATGATTCCACTTACTTAAGGTATCCAAAGGAGTCAGATTCATAGAGACAGAAAGTAGAATGGGGGTTGCCAGGGGCAGGGTAAGGGAGGATGGGGAGTTAGTGTTTAATATAATAGATATGGAGTTTCAGTTTTGCAAGATGAAAAGATTTCTGAAGATTGGATGCACAACAATGTGCATCTATCTTAATACTGCTGAAGTGTACACTTAAAAATAGGACGGCAAATTTTAAAACTTTAAATTAAAAAAAAAGGTTTATAGTCTAGTGGGAGTTTTCCATAAACTTGTAGTCTTAGGGTTAGAAGAGGTAATCAGAGGTGATTTAGCCCTGTGGTCCCCAACCCCAAGGCCACAACCCAGTACTGGTTCATGGCCTGTTAGGAAATGGGCCACGTATCACCACCTGAGCTCCGCACCACCCTCCCCCACCCACGACACCCCACCCCCCACCCTCGCTCCGTGGAAAAATCGTCTTCCATGAAACCGGTCCCTGCCAAAAAGGTTGGAGACCGCTGATTTAGCCCCATGTTTCTCAAATGTTTTTGACTGGGACCCACGACATTTTATATCATGTATATAAAAAAACTACATTTTATATCATGATCCAGTATGTATATGTCATGATACAGATACATACATACATGTATGATTACTGATACATACTGATACATGTGAACACACACATGTATATCTGAAATGAAGATGTATAACTAAAAAACATACAGGAAATATTATTTACCTCATTATAGGGTATATGTTCTGATTGTTTTCTACTCTATCTTATTTTATTAAGACAAATATCATTTACAATCTACAAATTGATTTCATAATCTACGAAAAGGTCTCAGTCTGCAGTTTAAAAAACACTAACCTAAACCAATCTCTCGCATAATGCCAAAATCTCCTCCAAAGCCTCCCTGCTGGGTGGTCATCCAACTTCTGCTTGAATGCCCTTGTTGACAGGGAGCTCACTCCCTTCAAGGCAGCATGCTTTATGGTGGACCCATCTAGCAGGTCCTTGCTCACCACAAAGCTGCTCCAGGAGTGGCCTGGGTGGCGCTGGGGATCCCAAGAGGGCTGGGACCAGCTGACAGGTGCTCACTGGCTTCCAAGAAGGGTGAAAGCACAGCTCCCAGCAGCAAGGCGGGGGTTGGGTGAGCCAGAAGAGAGGGCAGGGTTGCTGGGAGACTCTGGCTCCTTTCTGTGGAGCTGCTGATCAGACCTTTCCCCCTCTGCCTTCTCACCGCTTCAGCACTGTGATTATCTCCTCATCTGGCGGATGATCTCATCCCCCCCAGCACCCGCCTGTGGGAGAGGTTTCCTCCCCCTGGAGGGGGCCTCAGCCTCCAGTTGAGACAGATTCCCCCACGCTCCCTCCCACCCCTCAGGACTCCAGCAGGACACCTCTGGCCATCCCCACCTTGTACTCTCTTGGTCTTGACACGTGGGGGTATCCGAGCCCAGGGTGTTGAGACAAGGGCCGCCTGAATCTTTCTGACCTCCCCCCGCCACACACACACACACATTCTGGAGACCTGCCCGGGTTCAGGACAATGAGATTCTGCCACACCTGACTGTGTCTTCCTGGAGGAAACAAAACAAAGACAGCACCACCACGTGGGTTCAGAGCTGGCCACTGGACATCCAAACCCTGGTCCCGGGATGAGAAAAGGACAATGTCCAAACTCCTGGTGAGGGCGGCGGGCTGAGCGAGGAGGGGGCCTGGCCCGGCCACAAGCTAGCGCCAGGGCGTGGCAGTGCTGTGTTTGTGCAGTTCTCAGCTTGCCAGCCAGCCCGCCCAGGCCAGGTAGCATCAGGCTGACCTCAGGGTGGGGCGGGGCGAGGAAGAGGTGATGATCTCATTGCCTCCTTAGAAGCAAGAGAAAGAAGTAACCCGCGCAGAGATAAAGGAGAAAGAAAAGACAGATGCTAAAAAATGGGAACAGAGTCAAGAAAAGCTATGTCTGAGGAAGAAAAGGTAAAACACCCACTTGAAAGGGGTCTCCAGGTCAGAGACAGCTCCAGGGGAAGCCGGTCCCTGCACAAAACCTTTCTCCCTTGGCAACAAAATATTTTTATGCAGAAATAACTCACCATGGACATCTGGCAATTCCCACCCATCCTGGCCCTCCTGAGGTCTGGAATAAAAGTAACACCCGGAGCCCACCCTCGCCCCTCTGCCAAGCGCCATTCTTTTTGCTTCATGCTATTTTCCCCAGGGTTCGACAAAGTTTAATTGATGGAGTGAAACCAAAGGCAACATAATCGGTGCCAGGCCCCCAAACTTCTCCCCTGCCGCGGTTGCTGTCTTATCTTTTCCTTTTGTCTGGGAAGGCTGGAATCATTTGCATTTCATTTCGACTCACCTGCAGTCCGGTTAGAAGCGAGCCCCGCTCTCTTCCTCACTCCCTCAATTAGTGGTACCCTGGGCTTCTCTCAACATCAGCACCACCGCTCGCTCTCGCCATGACATCACCTCCGAGCTCCGTGATTGGCCAGCAGCGGGTTGCTTGGCAATTGGACAGTCTCCTCTGGTGGGGCAGGGATTGCCTGAGTGAGTAACTCCTAGCAGGCCGGGGAGTGGAGGATGATGTCAGACAAAGAGCCTGCTTTCCTGGCTGCCCAGGGAGCAGGAGGACCAGCGGGAGAGGGTGGCAAGGGAGAAAAGGGGAGTGGTGCAGGGAAAGTGGGGGTGAAGGCACAGTTTTGTGAGCTGGGGCAATGATGAATGATTTTGAAAATCTTTAGGTCTTTCAAATCTGGGGGTGGGAGAAGATGGAATCTAAAGGAGAAATAAAAGAGAACAGATGAACCCTAAAAATAACTTCCCGGAGGGCTTGGTGCCTGTTAGAAGGGCTGGTGGGTTTGAATGCTGGACTCAGGAGGCAGGATGGGCTGCAGAAATCCTGGGCCCTGGAGCTGGGGAGGGCCCCACACAGGGGTCTCAGGAGAGCAGGGATTCCCTCCGGCCACCCTCGCAAAGGTGTCGGCCACATCTCTGCTGTGGCATCGGACCAGCCCTGGTGGGTCCTCACACTCCTTACAGCCCACCTGGGCCTTGCAAAGGGAGCTGCCGCAGGGAGGAGGACTGGCTGGCCACCACGCTGGCGACTCCTGGATGTGGTGGGATCCTGAGGGCAGGTGATGGGTCATCGACTGTGGCTTCTTCGGTTGCCCCAGGGAATGGGGGTGCCCCTGACGCGAGCTTTGCAGGCTACTCACCCTCAGCCGGTCATCAGGGTGGGGCATGTGAGGGGTGGGCTCCCTCTCCAGGACACCCCTCCTGACGGAAGCCCCTGTCTCCACACTCCACCGCCCAGCCTGGCCTCGCTCAATTTTCTTGGGGAGGGACGTAATCGTTCTACTGTAGTAAAACACGCATCACATAAAATTCACCATTTTAACCGTGTGTAAGTGTGTAGCTCAGTGGTGTTAAACACCTTCACATTGTTGTGCAACCATAGCCACCTTCCCTCTCCAGAACGTTTGCATCTCTGAGGATTTCCATCCGTAACCATTAAACAATAACTCCCCTTCCCCCTAAGCTCTGATCCACTTTCTGTCTATGAGTTTGCCTACTCTGGGAGCCTCATATCAGTGGAATCAACCTGTATTTGTCCTTTCGTGTCTGGCTTCTTCCACTCTGCATGTGGCCTTCGAGGTTCATCCACACTACAGCATGTGTCAGAATTCCATCGCCTCCCCCTTTCCAAGGGGGGTTTGTTCCACCCTCCACCACCACGCCCCTGTTGAGTGAGAGCACACATAATGACAAAAAGTTACCTTGATTTCAGCCCATGCTTTGAAATTATTTTTTCACTGTAATAGCGTGAACGAGCATCTGACAATCATGGTTGGTGCATAGATATGATGTACGGTGTGTTCTCTCTGCAAACTGTGCTGAGGTGAGTAGATTCTCAGGCCCTGGCTTGAGCCCCTGGCTGTGCCTCACTGCCCAGTGCCCTGTGTGGTTCTCCAGGGGGTCCCATACCGACATAGAGCTCCAGCCCCCACCTCACATCAGGAGGGAGGGGACGGTGAGGCTGCCCGCCTCTGGCCAGCCATGCCTAGGGGCGGCCAGAATGACGAATGACCCCTGACAGCCTTTGGGCTCTTCAAAGCACATTGGCACCGGGTCTATGGTGTGAGCCCCTCAGTAGTGCTGCGAGGGCGGCAGGATGAACACCGTCCTGCTTGGCATTCGGCGAGTGTCTCTGAGCCACATGCTTATCATGCACACCACACGCCACTAGCCCAGGCCCCATGGCCCCCACACCGGCCCCTGCAGAGGGAATCAGGATACTAAGGATGTCAGAAGTGGTTCCCTGAATGTGTGGAGACAACAGAGGGCACACTGCACACCGGGCTGGGATTCAGAGTCCACAAAAACCCAAAACATGTGGCCATCCTGGCTGCCAAGGGGGCCTTTTCTCCCTGCCCCCGGAGGCCCGAGAAGTCTGGAACTCCACAGATCTGCTGGCTCCGAAAAGTGAGGGATGGGGAGAGGAGACAGTGGGTTGCCATGGTGACGGCAGCCAATCAGAGAGCCTCTGCTGCCAGGGGAGGAGCGAGTGCGGCCTGAGTCCGCCCAGCTGACCGTGAAGGGTCAGGGAGAACGGGACAGGACGTCAGAGCCTGAGAGCAGAGGCCAAGGTGGGGGAGAAGGGTGGTGGAGAGGGCTGCTCCATTTCTAGAATTATCTACTACCATTTGAGTACTGAGCTGTGATGGGCTACACACACACACACACACACACACACACACACACACACACACACTCAGCAAGTCTCACAACTGCCCTGTGGGGAAAGGATTACCCACCCCATTTATAAAGGAAGCAGACTCAGGTGGGAAAGGTAACCTGCAAACAGCCTCGCTGTCAAGTGGTGAGGCCTAGATTTGAACGCGAGTGGGAAGAGAAAATAATATTGGCAAGAGAAAGAGCAAGGCAAGCCGGGTAGAGCCTCCACCCCGAAGACTTACTGGGTGGGAGAGTCCCAGGGGTTTCCCTGAGGTGGCACAGGGCAACACGGTGATGAAATGAGGAAAGAAGCACAGTTTTTGTAGGAAAATGTGCCAAGCATCAAGTCCGAAGGACAAAGGGTGAGGAGAGACGAAAGGCAGAAAAGAAAACAGCAAGGTGGGAACTAGGAGGTTCAGAGGGGTGCGAGAAGGCTGGATGGGCGTTATGGTCCCACACCTCAATACTCAAGGCTCAACGCCTGTGGGCCTTGCTGAGAAAGGTGGGTGACCAGAGGCTGTTCCTGGGTAGCTTTGGGTTGGGCCGGCTACTTGTGCCCAGTCCAGCTAAATGCAGCAGCCGGATCTCAGTCAAAGGGAGTGTGGGGCCCACCTCTGCAGACGTCAGCTCTCACAGCTCAGGTGGCACTATGGCAGTGACTCTGGGACCAGGCATGTGTGGCCATTCCCTGAGTTCCCATTCTCTGCCTGGCTGCACTGTGGGCACCGATTTATTCATCTCTGCCCAGGGATCGAAGAACAGTCACTGCCCAATGACTCGACTCAACGTCCAAGCCCCTTGGGCACAAAGGAGCATGCCCTGTGCCCAGAGGGGTCCTGGCCCTTGGCAGACGTGGTCCTACTGTAGGAGCAGCTGGGCAGGCTCTCTAGGGACCCTCATGGAACCTCCGCTCTCTTTCCAGCCCTCAGGAAGCATGATCCTAGCCTCACACGGGAATTCAGAATGTCTGATCAACATTTGTGTGTCTGTTTCACTCACACCAATGCAGTTTGTAAAGATGATGTAATATAAGTGGGCATTTATTTTCTGCCTTTATTTTAGGAAACTAAAATTTGGGGGATTTTCTTCCGTAGAATTTGCTGAACTCAACATTGTCATATATTTGCTTAAAACATGTATGCACTATGTCTTTTTTTTTTTTAATGTGAACACTCTTATTTCACCTGAAGAGTGGTTGTCCTGACTCACAAGCTCTTGTGACACCAGTGACTTAGAATTTCTTTCAACCAATTAAAACCCAAATCAACTCAGCCAATTCGAATTCAAGCAAAGCCAATTGCTGAAGCTGTTTGTTTATGCTGATGATTAGGTTTGTAAACTAAATAGTAATGGCGGTTAATATTTATAACAGCAACATATGATGTTTATAAAAGCAACATTTATCAAGTGAGCTAAAACCTGTAAATCACCAAGAACATTGCCTGGCACAAGGTACGAGCTCAACAAACGTGAGCTATTATTATGACATCCTTAAACACAAGAGCAGAATACCCAGGAGTCTTAGCTTTGCAAGTAACAGAAGACCATTTCAAGCTTGTTAAAAGAGAGAGAGAGAGAGAGAGAGAGAAAGAGAGAGAGAGAGAGAGAGAGAGAGAGAGAACATATATTAAAATTTTAAAACACTCAATCCAATTAGAAAATGGGCAAAATACATAAAGAGACATTTCACCAGTGATGTTATGCAGACAGCAAAAACACACATGACAAAATATTCAACACTACTACCATGAGGGAAATGTCATCTAAGACCATGATGAGGTATCACTCTACACCTATGAAAATAGCTAAGATAAAAAACAGTGACAATACCAAATGCTAGTGACTATGCAGAGAAATTAGATCTCTTATGCATTGTTGGTGGGAATATAAAAAGGTACAACCAGTCTGGAAAGTAGTTTGGCAGTGTCTTTAAAATAATAAACATACATTTCCCAGATCACCAAGCAATTGCACTCCTGGGTATTATTACCGGAGAAATGAAAACAAATTCACACAAGAGTCTGAATACAAATGTTCATAGCAGTTCCATTCGTAATAACCCCAAACTGGAAACAACCCAAATGTCTCCCATAAGTGAATGGATAAGCAAACTGGCACTTCCATATCATGGAATGCTATTCAGCAACGAAAAGGCATGAACTATTGATACATGCAACAACTGGAAAGGATCTCAAGGAAATTATGCTGAGTTTAAAAAAAAAAAAGCCAAGAGGCCACACTGTATGATTTCATTTATAGAATATTCACAAAATGATGAGATGATAGTGGTGGGAAACAGATTGGTAATTATCGGGGCTTAGGAATGACGGGGAAGGAAGGGGGTGCCTAGAAAGGGGTAGCGGAGGGAGTATCTTTGTGGAACGGAGCTGTTCTGTATCTTGATTGGGTGGTGGTTACACAGATCGACACCTGTGACAAAGCGACACAGAGCTATACACATACACACTGTACCGACTTCCTGGTTTGATGGTGTACTATTGTGTCTATTGTAACCATGGGGGAAACCGAGTGAGGGATTCAAGGGACCTCTCCGTACTGTCTTTGCAAGTTCTTCTAAATCTGTAATTATTTCAAAATAAAAAGTTACCAGGAAAGAAAAGAAAAAAGGGAGTCAGGAATATTTGCTGGAACCCAAAGCGGAGGGTTCCTCCCAAGAAACAATAGCCAGGAAAGCAATTGTGGATCACTTGCACGCTCGTGCTCTCTCTCTCTCTCTCTCTCTCTCTCTCTCTCTCTCTCTCTCTCCTCCCCAACCCCTGCAAGGCTGCTTCCTCCTCCTCTCTCTGCAGACCTTCTCTGCTGCTCCTTGCATGTCGCTGCCTCACAGCCATGAAGGATGTCACTGCTTTCTGGTGGTGCTGGTATCCTTTGCAGCTGGGCCACACAGAGAAATCCATTAGTTTTCTCTTAGATTCAATACAAAATTCTCAGGAAAACAAAATCAACCAGCGCTCTCTGTGCCTGGAGTCCACGCCTGCCATAGCAGTGGGGGAGCACAGGGCCATGGTACCCGCTGCCGGGAGCACCTGCACCTCCTCTCATCCTGCACGGAGGGGAGGCCCTGATCCCAGGCAATGCCCCTTTATCCTCCAGCTCAGTCTCAAACAGCCCCGGTCTACAGAGGAAATGATAAAAACCCACCCTCTATAGCCCACCTGATATAAACACTGGAGACAGGCCGGCTAATAGCCATGAAGCTGTCCTGCTTTCCCATGTGGGGGTCGGGGGTCTGAAGTGCATACTGCCTCCTGCTGGACACACTGGACAACACTTGTGGCCCTCCATGTGACGACACCTGCAGTGAGTTCCTTGCTAGCCAGGGGAGCCACTCCAGGTTCTGCCCACTGGGATAGCATCCTCATCCAGGGTCCTCCCGGCCACGCTGGGAGGAGACTGGGGAGGAACTGTCCGTGGTCCTGCCATGCCTGCAGAAGGGAGCTGGCAGCCTCTGGGCTTGGCCTGCGGCTTGCCCCAGGGACTCAGACACCCTGTATGGTTGATTTGTGTCGATCTAAAGACCCTGTTCTCCAAGCTTAAGGTTTTCTTGGCAGCACAACACCTATAAAACCTTAATTGGCAGCCCGTTGATTTAATTTAGGGAGACTCCATTTGCTGAAAGCCGTTTCTAGACAGCTTGCTAAGCCGAGCAGGCAGAGCTGTCCCTGCCTCTGGGGCTTCGGTTTCTTAGAGGGGAACCTCAGGGCAGCGCCCATGTTCTCTGCTTAATGGGTTTCGCCTTAGGGTGTAGAGGGCAGCTGAGAAAGTCTGCCTTCGCCTCGTTCTCGCACCAAAGTGCGCTTCACGGTGGCAGGCATGCCTTGCCTGTCCTGCAGGAGGGTGCGGCAGATGGACTTGGAAGAAGTCTGGACGGATCAGGGTTCTCCAGCTCCCCTGGCCTTTCTCACATGTCCTTGTTCCAACAGCCAGAGCCTCACTGTTTCATAATTGGTGCACCAAATTTAGTTCTCGATGTAGGTTGCTGCAGAGCGTAACTGCTGCAGCTCAGTAAGTCCTGTGATTAACTTCGAGAACAGATGCTAGGGGGTCTCAGATCCTCTACTGTGATCAGAAAGGACTTCAGGGGCAAGGTTGCATAGCTGACCTCTTTTTTCCTATCCACTTTAAGCCAGACTCTCAGACTTGACGTCTTTCCCGTGCACCTTACTAAAGTCCCCGGGAGTCACAAGCACAGCTTGGCATCCTTCAACACAGCCTTACAAGACCCTAAAGCCTCAGTCTCAGTAGAAAAAATTGTCCAAGTTCCAAAAACCAGTGACAATAATTTCCCCAGCTGTTTCAATCTGTATGTCACCAACAGCCGGTTTCCCAGAATGGTGGAATCCTTTTGTCTCCACCCTCTGGAATGGGTCAGTCCTGTGCAGCTTGATTTCCTAGTACCACTTTGCATCTTATTCAGAGTTTGTTTGGCTGCAAATTAATACAAATCTACTCCAAATTACCATGAGCAAAAACAGGAAATTCATTCAAGTTTAGAGGGATGTCATAAAGAAACCAGCACAAAAAGGACAGCTGGTTGGAACCAGGAATAATGGAAAGCCAACAGAACCTGGGTTATCTCTCTCCCCCAACCTCTCTCTTCTTCCCCTTTCCCCCTACACCCCTTATTATGCATCCTCTTCTATCTAAAAAGCTATTTCCTTCCAACTCCATAATAGACTCTCTGCTTCCAAGCACTGGCCACCCCATGTTTCTTGGGGTGACAGAGAGACAGACTATCACTTTATCAATCCTAATTTTAAGATGTCCAGGCAAGAGAACCCATCTGGCCCCATTTAGGTCAGGTGTGAGAGTGAGGTGACTCTGGCTAGGGGGTGGGTTGCGTAGTGCAAATCTGCATGGAGTAGGGGTACTGTTCTGGGGGAGGATAGCAGAGAGCCCAGCAGACAACCCACATGTGTACTCATCGACGTTGGCAACCAACAAGGAAACAGTAACATTGAGCTCATTACAAAAGTGTCTTTGAACAAAAGGTCATTGTCAATGGCAGAACACTTGCATTGAGCTAGACAAAAGAGAGAGAAGCTGGGATGGGAGGAATGTTTGCCTCCTTACATTTGTGTCCTTACACATGTCCTGGCCTCTTCCCCATCACAGAATCTCCAGGGGAAGACACCCAAGAGATGTTGCAGCAGGGAGCTCACAGAGAAGGGCTGGGGACAGGGAGGTGAGGGGCCACCTTCTCCCCAGCCGTCCAGCTCTGTCTGCTGCACACTTCTGTGTGCAGAAGGTGCAGGATCCAGGGAGCTAGCATCCCCTCTGGGGTCATGCTGGCGCATCCCCTCCCTGCTCCACTCAGGAGCCCACAGAGACCAATGCGGAAGGGGCAACTTGCTCCCTCACCTACAGAATTGAGGTGTAAGGACAGGAGGGACTAGGAAGATCATACAGTAGTGTTAAAAGAAGGCTGGGTAGGAAGAAAGACATACAAGCCCTCCACCACGGCCAGCAGAAAGCCACTGTGACTTTCATTCACCTTCCTTTGTAGTTTAGGGTCTGCCTCTTTCTGCTCAATGGGTTCCCTGGGGTAGGTGGGTGAGTGGCTGATCACTGGTCCTCTAGCAGCCCCCGGATAGGGGAGGCAGCACATGCCAGCATCTTCATGTTGAGGTCCCTCCCCCTCAAGGCAGCCGCCTTGGGCAGAAGCTAAGACAACTGCAGGCAGCTTGTCACACAGGATTCTCACACACCCTCTGTCCTAACACACCTTGCAGGTGCAGGCAGGCTGTCCCTGAGGCTGCAGCCTCCTTTCCCCTGCGGAGCCAGCCAATCCCTGTTGGATTCCTCAAGCACCAGCTCCAGAGGTCACATAGGAAGTGTTCCAGGTAGTTCGTTATGTTGAGGGGGTGGGCTGGGTCAGATCCAAAGCCTTTTTCAAGAGCAATCACTGTAGCTCTCAAAAAGTCCAGAGAGAAGAAAGAAGGAAGACAGGGCACTGTCTCCATCTGCTTCCTTCTTTCCTTGAACTGGATGGAACATTCCAACAGAAACCCACGTGCAGGTATTGGGAATTAATCCAGTAGGTTTCTGAGCCCAGAAGGTAGGAAACTTCTCAGGACGAAGGGAAGAAAGGAGAGAATTTTTGGGGACAAGAGCTGCCGGTGGATTCATGCCAAGCCAACAGAAGCAAGCTTACTATTACCTGAGTTATCTGTTTCAAGTTTTGAACACCTTTCCCCAGATGAGCTGTCGGAATCCCACCCATTGTAATTCAAGGTGCACCTTCATGGACTCCAAGGGAGGCTCTAGCAGAGTCTGCAGCAGAGAAGCCCACAGAGCTGAAAGGGAACAGGACCCATCTCAGAGCTCTCTCTTTTGGGAGGTGGGAAAATTGGCCGGAATCAGAATCAGTAGACGTCCTGGTCTGTTTACTTTGTTGTTGTGGGTTGATAACTTTAGTGTCATTTTTATGGTGTCTCAGAAGGAGGAAGGAAACCTGGGCCCAGTCTACCACCTTGGACCAGAAGGGCCTAACATCCCTGTGTTCATTCATGTTCCCTGCAAGAACTGATCTGGGAAGTGAAGAGAACCGAAGCCTCGGATCTCAGCTCACCACCCATGCCTGCCCAGCCCGTGGGCATGCGCTTTCTGCCTGGGGAGACACTCACTAGGATCTGGTGCAGGGGGTGTGTCCCTGGGGCAGGAAGACGCAGGTCACACGGAGCATGACATCACCCTGGTTGGCTGAGGCCCTGAGGACACCAACGATGCCCTGAGCTCCCCAGGGGTGCTGCTGGGCAGGTGCTCCAGGGACCACGCACGGCTGCAGGTCTCTTGGCAACCAGCACCACGGCTGTGGAAGTCAGGCCCTTCCCATCGAGCTTTCCTCATGCAGAGAATAACTTCACGTGGCTGGGGGATGAGGAAGAGAAAGAGTAGAAACCTGCTCTTGACCATACCTTGACCCTGCTTTAAAGCCTTCAGTGGCTCCCCAGCGCCTACTGGAAAAAGTCCAAACCTCTCAGCGTGGCCCTAAGGCCCTCCACAGGAAACATTCTCCCTTCCTGCCCTCTACCCTCCACCCTCCACCCCTGCCAACACATGCAGACCCACTGCACTAGTCAGGGGTCTCCAGAGAAACAGAACATGGGATACATATATGCATATGGATATGGACATAGACACAGATACTAATACAGGAGCTCCAATGTCCAAGGGCAGGAGAAGATGAATATCCTGGTTTGAGAAGAGGGAGGGAATCCACCCTTCCTCTGCCTTTTTGTCTGGCTGGGGCCCTCAACACGCAAGGGCGAAGATGGATTTTCTTTACTCAGTCTACTGATTCAAATGCTAATGTCTTATGGAAACACTCTCACAGACCCACCCATAAATAAAGTGTTACCAGCTATCTGGGCATCCCTTAGCTCAGTCAAGTTGAAACGTAAAATTAACCATCACACCCGCACTCATTGAACTCATTTTAAAGCTGTAAGAAAACACTATTGGTGCCCCGAAGATGCCACACCATTTCCTGCCACTCCCCTTTGAATACACTATCATTCCTCGTGTCCAGGGTGACCTCCCTCAACTCTGTGGCTGGCTGGCTCCTGCTCACATTTTAAGCCCCAGTGCACACACGATCCCCTCTGGGAGAACTTCCTTGACTTGGGGAACAGTTATCTCATCTCTGCGTTTCCCAAAGCACATGATAGTGATAGTAATTAAGAACAGCTAACAGAGAGCTGGATGTGAATCTGGCATTTTTAAGGGGGAACACACAGGGAGAGTGGAATTATTAAGTTATGGAAAAGCATAATGTTGGAGTTTAGATGCTGAAGTACAAACATGGAAAAGAGACTTTGGAGATGGGTGGTGTTTCCTGAGGTCCTCATTTCACACCATTGTATGGTCACTGAGTTGCTCTGCATATTTTTATTATAAAGCTTAGTGTTTTGTTTTCTGACTTTAAAAGTAGTATGTGTTCATTGTAGCAATTTTTTAAATGTGGATTTACAAAATTAGAAGAATAAAGTCACTCATAATTCTGGCTCCCAGGTACCTTCTCACAAGCAGAGATCAGTGGCCCATCATAGAGCAATCTGGCATGAGCAGCCACCAGTCCCAGCTCATTTCTGATATGCACAGCCACACAAAACACAGACATGCAACACTTTCGCGCAGAAACAAAACGCCAGCTGTGACTAACTAGGACTCTGGTTCCTTCCTGAACCTGTCACCCAAAGCTTCTGGTCCTCTCAACTGGGAAATAACATATAGAATAAATGAAAATGTTCCTTCTCTCTCTTCATTTTGGTCTGGGATCTAGGCAGAGAACTATCCTAGAACCTATATTTATTTCCTCATATATTGTGAATCCAAGCCCTTTGTCAGATCATATGTATG
>NW_012154062.1:8021789-8023811 GCF_000956105.1 Propithecus coquereli
GTCTCTGGTTCTTTAAACTTCCCAGGAACCTACTACATAGATCTCACAGCACAGATAAAATAGGGAATGCTGGCCAGATGCACTACAAAAGTAGCAGAACACTGAAACAAAAGCCTGACTAAGATAGTGTAATGGAAGAAAACTGTACACTCACTTATGTACATAGGAAAAATATTCAAGAAAATACTGTCAGATTGACATTAAAGATCTTGCAAATGGATTAGAAAAAGATAAACATTCCAACATAAAAATGGGCAAGAACACAGATAATTCAGAAAAGAAATATGAGGCCAATGGATACATTAAAAAAAAAAACCATGATCAACATCACTGGTAATAAGGGAAATGAAAAAAGTCAAAAAAATTCATGGGCTATCATTCTGTACAAGATTATCAAAGATATACAAGATTGGAAGCACCCAAGTCTGTTTAGGATATGAAGTATCGAACACTCTCATGGACTGCTCCCATCATTTCTGAAGGGCAATCTAGCAGCACGCATTTTCATCTTTGACACAGGGGTTTTCCTTCTAGGAATTTATCCTAAGGAATTAAGTGGACAGGAGTCCTACAATACAATGTGTACCCAAGTGTGTTCATTCCAGCAGTGCTTTATAGTGACCTGAGCATTTTTAAATGAATTATGATATACTCAGTACAATTCCTTGCAGCCAGTAAAATTGATGACATAGATTTATATATTGGAAAATAATGCACTTACGAAATGTCCATTTAATTGACAATTTAGCGGCCACTGAATACTATGCACTTGAAGACTATTTAACGTCAAAGGAAAATTCTCACCATAAGTGAATAACAAGTGCTACAAAAAATATAGTGTGAGCTAATTTCTGTACAAATCTCACACTTTTGAATTTAAAGATATAGGAAGAAACAGCATCAAAAGGCTTAGTATTAACTCTGGTGGAATTCTGGGTGATTCTTTTTTCAAATTTCTGAATGAACATACGTTACTTTCATACCTTAAAAATAGATATAGTCCATACTTATATCTGCAAAACCTTGCACTAACTGCTCTCATACAGTTTATTTCCATTTCCACCTCCTGGCTCCTCTCCCAACGCAAAGAGTAGCCAAAAATGCGGAGGGCATTGTTTCTGTTGGCCCCTAAGGCTAGGAAGAGTTAATTAACTCCTAATTAATTCCTTAGCCTGGGAGGGGCAACTGACTTCAGATTGGATGATGGTGACATCATGCCGGTTGCAGGAGCCAATAGTAGCGTTCCTGCTCACTAAGTGTCTTAGGACCCGGATGTCCCCAGTGTGTTAGAAGTGGTAGTTTCCCCCCGTGGGCGCCCGCCCCGCCTACCTGGCCCTTCCCCGCGGTGCCTGTTCAGCCCCAATTCCTGTCCCCACCCCTGTATTCCAGAGCGTCACCACTTGTTCCTTCCAGACACCTTCGCTCCTTGTTTTTCAGCAGGTGACTCTACATCCTGCTAAGAATATCCAGGATGCCCACTGAGTCCAGATGATTGTTTCCTTTTGTCCCCTTGTTCTTCTCATCCTGTCCTTTGGGACCCAGCCCACCCGCTCTCGCTTGTGTGTTAAGGCTTCCCCTTGATACCCTCATAGTTCTTAAAATAAAACCCTGTGTCCAGGGCACCGAGAAACATTACCCAATAGCCAAATCTAACATTCTCTGTTTGTCGTGATGTTACCTTTTTCTTCCTGGAAACGTAATGCTTTCTCACTTTGGAAGACAGGAGGAAAAGGAGTAGGGGAGGGAGCAGAAAAGGAAAATCCTGTGCAAGCACATCATCCAAAGATATCTTTGGTTAACAATATTGGGTATTCCCTTCGAAAATATGACAGATTTCCAAATTTGGCATTGCACTGATTATAGTTTTATTTAGCTTTAGTCAAGTAAATGCTTCCTCGTGTCTTTAAATATTCTTAGTTTTTTGGTTGTTTCTTTTTTTAAAGTGGCTTCATAGTATTCCAGTATATGGGATAATTGATGTAACTTCTTCCCCTACTCTTGGATATTTAGATTATTTTCACT
>NW_012154062.1:8025594-8044533 GCF_000956105.1 Propithecus coquereli
CTGCTCCTGTTTAAATACAGATGACTCCTGATTAAGGATGACAAAGCTTTCTCCCAGGTGCTGCAGATGGCCTTTTAAAGAGAGCTATTCTTCCAACAGTCTTCAGGATAATTCCTCCCCTTTGTCCTCATGTCGTTTTTAATTAATAGACTCCACATCAAAGAAGGTGAAATCTAATTAGATTCCCTCAACTCCACAAAAGACCCACATTCGTGGATACAGCTGAAGGCAGTTGTGGTGCCCCAGCTCCTGGCTCTCTCCCAGCTTCTCTCATCCTCAAAGTGGGGTGGTCCTGCTGTCTGGAGGTAGGGAGGTGGGATCCTTTTTTTTGGGTGGGGGGCAGGGTCTCGCTCTGTCACCCAGGCTGGAGTGCAGTGTCATCATCATAGGTCACTGCAGCCTCTAACCCCCAGGCTCAAGCGATCCTCTGCCTCAGCCTCGGGGTGTAGCTGGGACTACAGGCATGAGCCATCATGCCCAGCTAATTTTTTTTTATTTTTTGTAGAGGCAGAGTCTCACTATGTTGCTCAGTCTAGTCTCGAACTCCTGGGCTCAAGGATCCTCCCACCTCGGCCTCCCAAAGTGCTAGGATTACAGGCGTGAGCCACAGCACCCGGCCTGGAGATGGGATCTTCTATGCCTATAGCTCTCCTGAAACTGAAAAAGTAAACTGACAAAAACACAAACAACAACAAACTACAAACCCGCATGCGCCCTGGAAGGGGCCCTTCCTATCTCTGCCTCTCTGTTTTGCAAGGTCTGGACCTTCCAGGATGCGCCGTGATGCTGCCAGTTCCCCCTCCTTTCTGCTCAGTCGTTTCTGGGACTTGCAGCAGTAACTCAGGGGCAAGACCACCTCCTCAGAGCCCCAAAGTCCAACATCAGTCCCTCAGTGGCGTCTGAAGGAGGAACAAAGTAGCTTGCGGTGTTTCTGGGTGGCTGCTAAAAGCCCAACTCCAATAGCTTTGGAGTTAGGGGCATCCCTCCCAATTTCTGCCAACAGGTGGGTCATCCATCACTTCTGTTGGTGATGGGTGTTCCCATCTTTCTAGTCTTCACTGATGGTGGGAAAATCCACGCCAGGGGCCGCGAGCTGTATGCTGCCTTAAACTGGAGTCGTGGAATTATTTTCCATCCACATTTTACCTGAAATCTGGGTCTTTTGACGCTGCTGCTCACCCCTTCTTCCTTCAACATGCTTGTTTTTGCTTCTGTTATGCCTCCTGCACCTGGTTCCGCTTCTGCTTCTCTATTCACTGCTCATGCCTCTAACCCGAATCCTCGGCCCAGCTCTCAAGTGTGTAAGTGCCCCGGTTCCGAATCTCCCATGCAGATCCCGAGCTACAGAGCTCTGCATTCAATGGCCTTCTCTACGCTTCCACCTGCAAGTCCCACAAACACAGCACTGAACCCACCTGACTCTCCTGGCCTGGCGCATTCTGCCCGTGACACTGCCTGGCAATCCCACCCCTTCAATATTTCTCATTGCCCGTTCCTCCCCACGCCCTCTGCCTCAGTCCAGGCCTTTATAAACTGAACTGCTGCAACGATCCCACATTTACTGCTGCAAACCCCAGAAGATGTTTTGGGGCTTGGGGACCATCACTCCAAGAGAGTTTGAGGTCGGGCTCTGTTACTGATTAGTCATGTGATCTTGAACAAGGCGCCAGACCTCGTTCTTGAGCCTACCTCTCATGGTAGTCAGGGAGTAGTGGGGATTAAAATAGGGTACGTAGAATGCTTTGTAACCAAACAGGGAGGCTTATTGCAGGACTGCGTTAGCCAGTGGCTGGCTTGCAGGGGAGGGTAGAGTACCAACTTCTGCTGAACCCCGAGTATGTGCCGTGCCTTTGGAGGGGAGTGCTGTTCACGCACCACCTCCCCCCATCCTCGCTGCTGCCTACCCAGAGGGCAGGGGAGGACACAGATCAGTGTCCCTGGAAGAGAGCTGAGATGGAGCCTGGCTACCCAGACCCTGCAACTCGTCTCCATGTGCCTCTATGTTCCTCCTGGGTCCACATTGTTCCCAGACTGTCTGTTATTTGAACTACATTATGCAAATCCCAGCTAGCCCAGTATCCATAGAAACCAGCATCTCCCATCTTCCTCTGCCTGTTCCCTGCCAGAAGAAACCCACCCAAGTGACACCCACAAAGAAGGACAAACAACGCCCCACAGCAGGAGAGCTTCCCTCCGCCCTGGGACACCGGACTTTAGGTGTCGTTGAACCCATCTTGCTGGGTCCTCGGATCACGGCCGGTGGGAAGGGATGGGTGGTACAGGCCAGTGTCAGAAGCTGCATTTTCTTTTTGAAATCTCGAAGGGAGATGATACGATCTCAGCATCTCTCATCACTAACAATCATCTCTGTCCAATCCAAACTGCTCCACCACTGCTGGACATTAAGGTCATCCTCACAGCAGACATGAATCAGTATTTGTCATCGCCTTTAATCTTACACATACATCAGTCACCTCTGGAACATGACAACACCATTTTATCACGCATAATCAATTACTAATTTTATGAGCAATTTTTCAAGACCGGCTCCTCTCTCCAATAACCTTTCTTATGCCTAAAACATTGTGACTCATTGGTCTTGTTTTTTTCCCCAGGCTCAAAACATGAGGCAAAGCTTCTGGGACAACACCCAGGTTCCTGAATATCGGCTGGCAGCAGCGCCCTGAAGCAGCAGTCCCCAGTGTGTGTAAGACACAGGCTTTTGCTAGTGACTCTCAGGATGTTAGAACTAGAAAAAAAAATATGCAAGTGCCCAAGTTTCCCTGTTTACAGAAGAGAAGCTGAATGACTGTATCAGTCCTGCAGAGCCAGGTAAGACAACAGTAAACCGTCATCTGCTAAGGGTATGCCAGACCTCTATTCTAAGTATTTATATATTTGCTCATTTAATCTCACAACTATAAGGTAGGAACTCTTATTATTTCCATTTTTCTCATGATGAAACTGAGGCACAGAGAGGTTAAGTAACTCTCCCAACGTCACAGAGCTCTTGGGTCAGAGTGTGAACCCAGATTGCCTGATACCATATCCCAGCCTCTTACCCACTGGGTACCTTTGTGAGGACTGAGATTTTTAAAATGTATGTTGAGGTCTCAGATTTAATGTTTCCACTTTGCTTTTTCTCTTTGTTTCAAAATCCTAGGGTAAAATAGTTTAAACAAGAACAAAAGGCAAAATCCACGAATTGAACTGACTGCACGAAAACATCCGGGATGAGCCTTCCCCTTTGAGAGGGAAATGATTTTAATAACCTCCTTTGAGTCTTCTCCTCTTGACTGAGCTGCTTAGAGAGAGCTGGAGTATCTGCTCTTAAACCACAGTGTAGTAGGGGAACCAAAATATACTTAGAGCATGTGCTATGTATGCATAAAACATGCCTGCAAGGATTAAACGAAACTGGCACTATGGATTGCTACATGGACGCTGAGTGTCTGGGCTGAGGAAGGAAAGAGATTGTTCTAGTACATTTTGTACCTTTGGTTTCCAGCCACGTAAACGGATTATCTAATCAAACCACACAAATTAAGGACAAGCTCCTGCTTGCCATTTTGTGAGGACGCGGCAGGTCTGTGCCTATAACCCCGAGTCCTATTTTTCTCGGTTAGTACAACAAAGCCATTTTCTCCTGTTACTGAAATTTTTCATAAATGTTAAGTTTTATACACACATCCTTGTTAAAAATCCCAACATAGATAACTTAACATTTCTCAATTTCTCACCTTTCTTTGGGATTCGTCATTATCACGAATCATAATTTCAACATTCAGAATCTCCCATTTTCTGAATAATTAGGCAGAATGCACTAATCCTGTATCAGGTTTAGGATACAGTACCGGGCATTTTTGCTAAAAGTTGCTGGAGGTAGACACTGGACTCCTCACTCTACAGGAGGGAGCAGGGGCTGGAACGGCCAGGTAGCTCACAGTCGTACGGTTGGTCTCTGGATCCAGGAATCTGGATTTCAGGTTTGATGACACTTTCTCCTCACCAAAGAGATTAGTGGGGCCTCAAAGGACAGCCCTTCTGACCTGCGGTGCACATCTCCAACTAGACACATACCACTAATAAGTGACACCCCTGAGTCTGGGGCTAGACAGGGAAGATGGCGTGGTCCCTGCACGCACAGATCTCCATGCAGAGGAGACAGACAGCGAGGTGCAAAGTCCAGCAGGACGGACAACGTGCAGCGGCAGCCAGGGGAGCCGGGCGGGCCTGGGAAGGTACCAGCGAGCCGAGCAAGAGGACTGGGGGGGCCGGGGCAGGTGCTACAGGTAGGAGGACAATGGAGCTGGCGCCAGGAATGTGCCCAGGAAGGCCAAGCAGCATCTGTGTAAACAGTGGTGATAACGGTGGCCGGCGCCAATGGGGAGGGCTCTTGCATGTCACCCTGAGGAGCTGGGAAATTCCTGCCAGGGCCCCGTCTCAAACCACAGGGGCTGCGAAAGACTCCCACTATTCCGCTATTGTGATATTGAACCAACCATCGAACTGTTGAGAGAAATTTCATTCTCCACCAGCAAGAGGAAGCAAGGAAGAAAGAAATGGCCCTTGGGCACCAAATTCTGACCAACTAATACCTGGTGGCTGACGTGGAGGTGACAGGGAGTCAGGGAAGTCAACGAGGGACCCTCTCATTCTCTCGTTTGGTGCTCCCAAGCCTGCTCCCACGGCTCCGTTTCTGAAAAATTCAGCACGCCCTAACCCTAACCCTGCATCACGCCTTCAGGACATGGGGCATGGGGGCGATCCCCATCTCTAGAGGAACAAATGAGCTCAGGAAGGTGAAGGGTGTGCCCAGGGGATTCAGTACGTAAGTGGTAGAGCCAATATGCCCAGCAGCCAGAGTAACTGATGTCAGGACATTCCAATGACAACAGTACCCTGGTAAGGGTAACAGGAGCCTGGACTGGCTGGTGTGTGACGGAAGTCAGGAAATTCCAGGTACGAAGGCAGAGCTGGTGACAGTGAGCTCTGAGAGCTTCCCTGGAGGAATGAACTTGGGCAGGTTGGGAGCAGGGTCCCTCGGGGTGGCAGGAGAGGCTGAAGGATGGTGCATCTGGCCACAGTACATGGAATGGACAACAGGAGGCTTCCCGGGGAGCGGCTGCCTCACGCCCGGATGCAGGAAGGAGAAGGGGCGTGAGATGGGGTGAGTGGAAGGCGAGGGCAGGACAGGGTTTAAAGGAAGAATTAACGGACTGTTGGACTAGGACTTCCTGCCAGAACAACTGCCCCATCCCTGAGCTAGAATCTAGAACTTAGAATATACAGATTTAGGGCAGTGTCAAAAGTTAAGATTTCTAGGATACACAAGCAACAAAAAAAAAAAATAAAAACTAGGAATCTTCAAAATTAAAAACTTTAGTGTTGCAAAGGACAGCATCAAGAAAATCAAACAGCTCACAGAACGGGAGAGAAGTTTTATAAATCATATGTCTGATAAAGGGACTGGTATCTGGAATATATAAAGAACTCTTACAACTCAATACTAAAGATAACCCAATTAAAAATGAGCAAAGGAACTGAAGATAGTTCTCCTAAGAAGATATACAAATGGCCAATAAACACAAGAAAAGATGCTTGATATCATCAGCCATCAGGGAAATGCAAATCAAACCACAATGAGATACTACCTCACCCCCACTAGGATGGCTAAGTGAAAAGACAGAAAGTAACAAGTGCTGGCAAGGACGTGGGGCAATCGGAACACTACCACACTGCTGGTGGGAATGTAAAATGGCGCAGCCGTGCTGGAAAACAGCCTGGCAGCGCCTCAAAGGGTTCAACAGAGTTACTATATGATCCAGAAGATCTCCTGAGTATATACCAAAGAGAACTGAAAACATACGTCCACATGAAAACCTGTACACAAATGTTCGTGGCAGCATTATTCATGATACTTGAAAAGTGGAAACAGCCCAAATGTCCACCAACTGATGAACAGATAAAAGGTAATACCGTGTATCATTCCATACGATGGAATATTATCCAACAACAGAATGGAATAAAGTCAGACACCTGCTACAACATGGATGAACTTTTGTTTATAAAAACACTGAAAAGAAAATAGTGGGTTTTAGCTCAAATATCATTTAAAAAAAAAAATTAGGCCTTGGCTATTCAAATTATCCTGTTTTTTTTTTTTAAAAAAAACTCTTTCAACATCTAAGGTGAAAATAAAAAAAATTTTAAAAGTTTATTGTATGCACACTAAGAACCAGGTTAAAAAAAGTTTATTGTTACTGACAAAATAATTTCAGGTCCAGTTTATCATATAGAAATTATATGTGATAGGCCGGGCGGTTTGTAGCGGAGGGTGTGCGCTCTCGGACGTGTTTGGCTCCCAAAGTGCTGGAAGCGTCTTCAACCAGGGACATGCCCCCGTTTGCCAACAGCCACACCTCGCCCAACCCGCCCGCTTCACACGGTGGCAGCATTTCCTCCCTGGCCCTACTTTTTATGTAACCAACGTAGGCACACATTTATCACCAACTCATAGGTGAGAGTCATGAGTTGTTTGAAACAGTGTTGTGAACTGGGGGTACAGACAGGAGGCGGGACACCCAGGCCTCAGCCAGGAATGTGCCCCCAATTTTAACAGTGCGCTTCCGGCGTTCCTTTTACAACGCTGCTTCCTGGGACACAGTGAGTTGAAAACTAAAAACTCTCTGGAGGCGTGTGTGAGAGAGGCCAGGCACAGATACGAGCCTGCAGGCACGTGGAGAGAGAAGAAATGTGGGATGAAAACGCAAGTAGCAGAGCAAGAATGAGCAGGTTGAGGTCAGCAGAGATGAGCAGGCGGCACCTGTGTCCCTCCCGCTCACAAAGCGTCTAGGGCCACAACCATGGTGCCACCCCTGGGTGGCACCCCTTTCCTTTCTTCCTAACCAAAAAAGGGCGCCCCTTTCCTTCCCTTGTCAGAATCTGATGAGAATGAGCCAGAGGAACTTCTTCCCCAGCAACCACAGAAGGACGTCCTGGTCCAGCCCCATCTCATCCACAGGCGAGGACACTGAGGCCTGGGGAACAGGCCGACGCCACTGTTATAAATATTTTGTTTTTAAGTGCTCCAGAACCCTCTGTTCAGAGGAAATCATCCAAGAGGTATAGATATAAATCAGAGCTGATCCGGTGGGGAGGGGGGACCCGTAGAGAAGTTTTAAAATACTGACATAAAGTGAAAGAGAAGCTGAGCCCCGAGTCCTGTCCCAGAGCCACAGCAGCAGCCCCGCATGAACTATGTTTTCTTATTTACTGTATCCCTGATGCTCGGGCATCTGGGGCGTCACTGGCCCTGGAGGGACTGCCCCTCCCAGGCTGGCAAACATCTCGGCTGCAGCAAACCAAGCCACCCAGGGCTGCACCCCCACCGCCTCCTGCATCTGGCTCTCATGGGGCTCTCTCTGGCCAGGCCAGTGTTCCCTTGTCCTGACCATCCCAGCGCCAGGTGTCAGACAACCAGTGGCAGCCACTGTGCCCAGAGCTGCTAAAATCACTCCAGCAAGCCAATCCTGAGCCTGTCTCCCCTGCCCTGCCCATTCCTTCCTGAGAAAAGCACCATACAGTCTCTCGCCCCTGGGTCCCCCTAGCCCCCACCCCCTGACCAACCCAGTATTTCCCATGTGCCCTGTGGCCTGGCCTGACCCCTCCTCCAGGGACTGTGAGTGACAAACGATCTTTCCAATGGCAGTCGTCTCGCGATTGGCTGATCGCACCATACATGGATAACTATAAAACCTACAGTATAAAACAAGCCCGTTCTAGAAGCAAACATTATCCCCGGAAATCCTGGAAGGAGGATTCAGAAAATTTATATCGTGAAGGTGCCAGGACTCTGGGGAGAGCCTGGCACAGCGAGGTACCCCCTGGATGGCTCCTATTGTGGGCAGAGAAGGGACCAAACAGAGAGAGAGAGGCGCCAGGCCTGGAGTCACGGAAAAGGACCAGACGGGACGGGAGGAAGACCCGGCCAGGAGGCGGGGGCAGAGCGGTGCCCAGGGGAGAGCGGGCACTAGGGAGGGCGCAGGAAGAGAAACAGGGCCGTGGCACAGACCCGGGCAGCGCCAGGAGCGCTGGGCCAGCTCAGCCGTCCAGTTCCTCCTTGACGCTGACGCGCAGCGGGCAGATGCGCAGCGGCTCCAGGGGCCCGTCCCCCCGCGCGCCGCCCAGGTAGAAGTAGGGCCGCACCGCCCCGAAGCGGGCGTGGAAGGTGTACAGGTGGCAGTGGCGCTCGGCGTCGTAGAAGGACAGCTCGCCCTCCTCGCACTCCAGCTCCACGCGCAGGCGGCGCGGAATGGCCAGGACCAGCGGCGACGTGGCCGGGTCCGAGGTCACGCAGTGGTCCCCCTCCACGCCCTGCGTGCGGCACACGTACCAGAAGCCCGAGCGCGTGTCGTGGTAGCAGCTGTGCGAGTGGCCCTCGGCGCCGGCGTCCGGCCGCACGCGCACCACGCCCACCCGCCAGCTCTGCAGCCCCCCGAGCGCCACCTCCCAGGCGTGGGAGCCCTGCGAGAAGACGCGGGAGCCCAGCAGGCAGGGCGCCGAGGAGAAGCGCTCCGGGTTCTCCACCTGCACGCGGTAGCCGTGGTTGGTGACGCTGGTGAGGTCGTCGGACACGGAGAGCCAGCCGGCCGCGGTGTTGGGGTCTAAGCTGAAGGGCACTGCGAGAGAGGGGAAACGGGGAAATCAGCAAACCTGACATCCTCCCCTCGGCACGCCGACCCCAAGCCCCACTCCGTCCATGCACGGAGCTGCCCAGAGCTGAGGGGTGGTGTTAAGGGCTGGACTGTGTCCCCGCAAAAGATACAAGGCCATCCTAACCCAGTACGTCAGGATGTGGCCTTATTTGGGAATGGGGCCATGGCCGATGTATTAGTTAAGAAGAAGTCAGGCTGGAGAAGGGTGGGCCCCAACACAATGACTGGGATATTTATAAAAAGAGAAGAGACACGAAGGTGCACAGGGGAGAACGGGGCGTGGTGGCGGAGGCAGAGATCGACCTGTGAGAGAATAAATTTCTATCATTCTAAGCCCCCCAGTCTGTGGTCTTTGTTATGGCAGCCACAGGGAACTATACCGCAGGGACTCATCACGTTCCCAGGACCCTGTGATGTCTGAGAAAAGCACGTGCCACTCCCCTGGGTCACTGGCAGCCCTCCCTGTATAGCCAGGACACAGTGGCTGGATTGGGCTGGAGTCCCCTTGGGAGAGGTGACCCTGGAGCAAGGAAGTCTTGCATCATATATGTGACACAGTTCTGAACAGACAGGGAAGCTGGTTTCCCTCTCTGAAGAGGTGGCAGAGTGTCAGGATGCCCATAGGAAGGTGTCATGCCAGGAGGGTAGGACTGTCGGGCCAGAGTGAAGGGGACCAGAGGACCTGCCTGGGAGGGGCCGGTGCGAGATGAGCTGAACGAGGAGGGAGCTCTGAGCAGGTGGGGCCTGGCAGAGAGGAGTCCAGCTGGCTCTCTGGAACCACCCCGCATGCTCAGAACACCTGCCCGCGCCCCCGCTCACCGGATTCGACAGACCCGACCATCTTCTTCCAGACGCGGTACTGCAGGGAGTCCAGGTACTTGCAGACGTCGATGAGCATGCCCGGCTGCACGGGCTCGGGCTCCACGGTGCAGAAGAGTCTGGGAAGGAGAACCGGGTATCGGGCAGGGCCGGGGCCATGCATCCTCTGCCAAACTGGGTTAACTGGAATCTGGCAACAGGACTCGTTCCCTCGCCTCGGTCCCAAGTCTCCTGGCCGCCTTCCCCAAGACAAGACTGGATGGGACTTCAGACGGGAAACAGGCCAGGGGCCTACTGGGCTGCTACAGCCCTTCAGGACCCAGGACGAGGGCTCACCCTGCCCCAGCTGGGACAAACACAAATAGGAGGTTCTTCGCCACAGCTGCTATCCTCGTGGGCAGAAACCAAACTTACACATCTGGCTCATGGGATGTCTGAGTTGGAAGGGACCCTAAGGGTGCTCTAGTCCACCAGTCCCAAGGTGTCATCCGGCTTTTGCTCGCACACCGCCAGTGAGTAGAGAGCACAGCGAATTCACTACTGCCCCAAGCTCTCTCTTCCATCTTTGCACAGGTCTGACTGGGACACAGCTCTTCCTCATTCAGCCCTGTGAACCCAACAACCGTCAACACAAACCAGCGTGGCTTGGGGCTCTCGGAGGCAGGGGGCTGGCCAAGAACAAGCCTGCTGTTGGATGACCCACTGAGAACTACGAGCCATGTTCTCCCTCTGTGCACGGTGGATGGGGACCCTCCACACTCAGGAGAACGACACTCTGCCCCAGCGCCAACCAGATTGAGGATGCTGTGGAAGGGGCTCTCTCCGCCTGGCCAGGCCCCGCCATTCCCTCTGTGTCGCACCCAAATGGCTATGTTACCTGCCTGGCCCCAGGGCCGCTGAAGTTTGCACCCCTGGTATCCTGCCTGCTCTTCCCCTCCCCTCCACCAGCTTTAGCAACTTACCGGCGTTTTCGGCTCTTGTGTTTCTGGAAAAAAAGGAAAAAACAAAGACACTGATGTAGAGAAAATGTAGTATGTGAATTATATCTCAATAAAGCTGTTATTTTTTAAAAAAAAAAAAAAAAAAAGAGCCAGAAACCATTCCTGAAAGTACACTGGGTACTGGGCAAGACGACACGTCCAATTTCCTAATTGGCAAGAACCCCAGCTCTTAAAACCCAGCAGATGATTTCATAATCGGTGGCATTTTGGAGACAGGAAACATCACAGTTCAAGGTTTTGTATACGGCAGAGACCCCACAAAGGTCTGGCCCAGGACGTGACACCTGCCTGAACAGAGAGACGTCCCTGTCCTTGCCTACTCTGTTCCAAAAAGACTCCCCTTTCCAGAGAGTTCAGCTGTTCTCCAGGGAGCAGAGAGACCTCCCTATCCTCACTGATTTACAAACCAGCTTTCAAGTTACAGAAACTTCTCTGTAAGGACCAAGGACTCATGAAGTGGAAATGAAATCAGTAAAAATGAACTCAATATTATTAAAGAGAAAATAAAATCATCCTTTTCTTAAGAAGAAAGAATACCAAGGCATCATATTTAAATCCAAAATTTAAATAACTGAATAATCTTAAAGGATTCCGTTTTATAAAAGGGTAGAGAGAAGAAACAAGATACAAAAAATGAGAGCAAGAGTGAGTGCAGGGGGCGTGGGGGAAAAAGAGAAAGTCAAGAGAAAAATAAGAGGTTCCCAAGGAACTCTGCTCTAATTAGTCTTTTTAGCCTTTTGGGACAAAGCACATCACCTGTATATGTCTCCAGGCCAGCACCCGGGAAGTTCGGGGAAGACTGGGTTGGCCAGGATTGATGATCACTGGCTCCCAGCTGGTCCCTGACATCTGGCCCCTGTCACTGAATCCAGACGTTGAGCTCCTTACCATGAGAAAAGAAACATCGTCTTCCTTCATCTCCATCTGCAGACGCTCGATCTCATGGGCCAGCACCTCCGTCTCCTCCGTGAGCTGCTTCATCTTCTCCTCGGCCAGAAGCTGCTTCTGCCTCGTCTCCTCGGCCACGGCGTCCAGGATGGCCTGCTCCTCCACCCGCAGGAACTCGCGCAGCTTGTCGAACTCCTGCCGGATCCGACTCTCCAGCCAGGCAGCCTCCACCTGCGGCAGAGAGCAGGCGGGAGTCAGAGGTCAGCCGTGCAGGGAGCCTCCGCCACCACCCAGCCCAGGGACTTCCAGATTCTTAGTAAAGAAACTCCATGTTCGAAAGAAATCATATGGAGAACCCTATAGGTAAAACTATACACCGCAAATCATAACCACAAAAAGCGTTAAAAAGGCAAAGGCAAAACCGTAAATGTAATCAAAGAAATATTCCTTATCTTGGAATGAGAAAGACATTCCTGAGCATAATATGAAACTGAGAAACCTTAAAGAAAGAATGAGATAATTAAATACACAGAAAATAAGAGGTTTCATATGGGAAGACTGTTAATAAAGTTAAATATATAAATATAATAAATATAGTTCCATGACAACTACTGGAAAAACAACTCAAAATGTGTGCTCTAGCAATGGCAGTTTAGTAATCTCGTCTTTAGATTTAAAGTTCAATACAGATGCTCCTCAACTTATGATGGGGTTACGTCCCAACAAACCCACTATGAGTTGAAAATATGAAGTTGAAAATGCATTTAATACACCCAACCTACCAAACATCACGGTATAGTCTAGCCACCTTAAATGGGTTCGGATACTTACATTAGCCAACGGTTGAGCTAAATCGTATAACACAAAGCCTATTTTATTTTTTTTTATTTTTTTAGAGACAGGGTCTTGCTCTCTTGCCCAGGCCGCAGCGCAATGGCACGATCATAGCTCACTGCAGCCTCAAACCCCTGGGCTCAATTGATCCTCCTGCCTCAGCCTCCTGAGCAGCTGGGACTGTAGGCACACGCCACCACATTACCACAGCCAGCCAAGGCCTAGTCTATAATAAAGTGTTGAATATCTCATGTTATTTATTGAATACCGTATTGAAAGTGAAAGACAGAATGCTTGTGTGGGTACTTGGAGTACAGCTTCTACTGAGTGTGTATCGATGTCACACTAGTATAAAATCAAAAAACTGAACCATCCTAAGCTGGGGACCGTCTGTATGTTTACAGCTCTGGAAATACAATGACAAAATGATTCACTGACCAAGTGACAATGACCAGAAAAAGCGAAATGATTCAGTGAAAAAGAAATAACTAAAAAAATATTTGAAATATAAATGACAATCTGTTGTTATTCTTAAGGTACAAAGAAAGCACTTTTACTAATACAAATCCACTAGGAGAAAAGACAAATTTTCCAAGGGGAAAAAGAACTTACCAATAATCAAAGCAATGCAAATGAGAACAGATAAAAGACCGATAACAGCTGTGTTCGAGAAAGTGGGATCCCTGGGAGGAAAAATCAGCAAGTGCAAAGTCAGCTGCCCCCCCAACAATGTGAAGGACAGCCTCACTGCAAAGGTGTGAACATCAAACTTTCACTTCTCTCATCGGCCAGGATTAATGGAATTTAACAGGAAAACCGTCAATCAAGCTGGAATCCTAGAGGCCTCACAGCTGACCATGTTGTCCTTAGCCTAGGAGTTTACACTGCCTAGGATGAGCAAGTGGTGTTGCCACCTGGACAGATGGACACTCCCCAAATACAGTCCCCTACAAGGCAAGTCAGTCCGATGGCTTTAGCCACGTAAGGAGTGAGGGTTGTGCCCAAGTGCAGTGGGAAGCCACAGGCAGTTTGCAGCAGAGAAGTGACGCGGCTGATGTGTTTCTCTACAAGGTCACCCAGTCCAGGACAGCAGGACGCACAGGCCGGGCAAGGGCCAGGTAGGGGCCAGGTGAGCAGTGATGCCGACCTGGACCAGGGGAGCAGCAGTGAGGTGGAGAGCTGCGCAGGTGTGATGTGTTTGGAGCTGGGGGCCAGGACCGCTGATGCAGTGCACGTGGGGGCTGAGAGGAAACAGGAATCGCTAATGAGCCCCAGGTCACACGGGCAGACGGTGAGGAGAGGTACGTGCTGAAGTTTCTCTTACAGAGGGCGCAGGTGGAGTTTTAAGCTGCTCCTGTGGCCACGCCCAGGTCTTTAGAGGGGCCGGGGCAGGAAGCCACACTCGGAGTCCAGGCTGCAGCAGGCTGTCAGAGCTCAGGGAGGCCAGCTCTGGTCAGTGGTTACCTGGTAGGTGATGCTAGCCAAAACCCGGCCAGCCCACCTTCGCCCGCCCCACCCCCCGGACTGCCCTAGTGGCCCCAATGCCCTGCTCAGCCCACGTGCTCACTCACCTGATTGTGCTTGGCGATGGCCTCGTAGGAGCGCCGCATGGCCCAGAAGGCCTTGGCCTTCTCCCGCAGCGCGTGTTCCATGTTCCTGCACTTGGCCTGGCGTGGGGAAGAAGAGGAGGTAGGGAGGCAGGTCAGGGCTGGAGGCCGGGCAGGGAGGACAGACACACCACGTTTGCGTGGGAACGCCACTCCAACACGAGTGTAATGCAGCCGCATTTGCCGAACCCGGACGGTACCCAGCGCTGTGGGCACAGCCGAATGGTAAGTGGGGTCCTGACCTTGAATCTGACCTTTACAGCATAAGGGCCCTCAGAAACCCTCTAACCCAGCCTGGTTCAGATTCGGAGACAGGGCTGAGGAGAAGGGACCTGTTTCCTCTCGTGCTGGTCACAGTACAGCATGGAAGGGAGTCCTGCTCGGGCCTAAAGCTGGGCCCTGCATCCTGAGGCTGTGTGGATAACGGTAAAGGCAGCGTGGTCACAGTTCCCCTTTGCAATGTTCCAAACTGCACGGGTCTGCGGTCACTCACGTGCAGGTATGATAGGGGGGACTCACCCAGTCACTCCCAGGGGGCTCAGTTATTTCCCACAACGCCTTCCCTAAATATGCGCCCCCCATGCCCTTCCCTATCCTGACAGTCTAATACTGTTCGGATCGTGTGAGATACTTTAATCAGCAGGTTCAAACAGCTCTTGTTTAGTGTGTTTTGTTTTTTAAACTCTAATCGTTGCTTCTGATCTCCTTGGACTCCTTGAAGAGTGACTGCGAGTTCGGGCTGGATTCTCACTGTCTGTGTCTGAGACCAGACATTTTGTCTCCACCTTTATCCTCTTCTCTCCACATTCTGAGAAAGCTGCTCAAGCTTTCTCTTAGGAAAAACAGTAACAATTCTAATACTATTAATTATAAATGACTATCATGTATTGAGCATTTACTCTGTGGCAGGGACTGTGCTAATTACTTGAGAAAGTATGTTATTTAATCATTACATTACCCCTATCAGGTAAGTAATATTATTAGCCCCATTGTACAGACGAGCGAGTGAAGCTCGGAGGGGAAATGACTAACTCCAGGGCTCACAGCCTGTACGTGGCAGACCCAGGGCGTCAACCCGGACAGTTGTGCAGGAAGCCACTAAGACAGCCACAGTGATCCCATCCTCCAGTGACATAAGAGTTTGTTTCAAGCTGCTAAATGTTGGGGTGATTTGTTACACAGTAACAGATAATACATATCTGCCCCCAAAAGCCTCATCTCCACCCAGCCCTGACTTAGATGATGAGCGTCTGGACTTTGGGCAGATGCTGCAATGGGATGAGATGTTTGGGAGCTTGGAGAGGGTGAAGGAGTTTTGCACGTGGGAGGGATGCGATGCATCGGGAACCAGAGGGCAGACTGAAGTAGGCAGCCTCAAAAATGGCCCCAGGGATCCCCACCTCCTGGTATTCATGCCCTTGTGAAATCCCCTCCCCTGTGGGCTGGACCTAGTGCCGTGCTTCTAGATAACAGACCGTGCGTGGCAAAGGTGAAGGTAGATCACCTCTGAGACTAGGTGGCGAAGCCTGTGCAGTCCCTGCCTGGCTCTCTCCCGCTTGCTCACAGAGATGGGAGCCAGCTGCCATGTGGTGACCCACCCCTTGGAGTGGCCCAGGGGACAAGGAACTGATGGTGGCCTCTGACCTACAGCTAGTGAAGGACCAAGGCTCTCAGGCCAACAACGACATGAGTGAGCTTGAAGGAGGATCCTGCCCTGGGCGAGGCTTCAGATGAGACCACACACCTGGCTGACACCTTGACTGCATCCTCGTGACCTTGAGGCAGAGGCACCCAGAGCTAAGCCATACCCAGATTCCTGACCCTCAGAAACCGTGAGATCATAAATGTTTGTTATTTTAAGGCACTAAGTTTTGGGCACTGAGTTTTGCTATGCAGCCACAGAGAACTAGCCCATCAGTCCAGCTCGGCAGCCCATTCTTTTAACTGTTACACTATAGAAAACAAAACAGTGACTGATTCCATTTTCTGCCAGTTCTATTTTCTACTCACTCTGATCATTTTTATGTTCTTAGTGAGAATATTTAACAGATTTTTAAACATTGTTTTCTGTTCTATGTCATCTCTAAGATGTGTCACCCAGAAAGCAAAATAACATTAGTATGAGCGCTAACAAGATCACTGAAATGTCATCCCAATGTTCTATTTTGTAGAATGAGATTTTTTGATACACAGTCATGTAACAGAGTCCAAAAGGACACTTCCGTAACCTGCCAAGTGAGAATGGCAGGAGTGAAGTACCTGCTCAGGGGTGTGCTGGCCCCAAAACAGCACGGCCCAGCCCTCTGCCCTTTGACCCTGGCCCTTAGGTGGCTATGGGATAGTAAGGATGGGAGGGGGCTTGATCTTCTCAGACTTTTCAATCACTCAGAGAGTTGTGGTTTACATCGGAAAAGACCAAACCTAAAATGGTCCTTCTCTGAGATGTCAGCTGGTGAGACCAAGAGCAATTATATTATTACTCGTAAGTCGTTATTATTGAGCACGCACTACGCATGAGGCACTAAACTACGTACTTTACAAACATCATTCTATTTAAATCTATTACTTAATTCAAATTCTCCCTATAAGGTAGGCACTGTGATTCCTGCTACCCAGAGGAGAAAATAAGGCCCAGAGGAGGTAAGTCACTTGCCAAAGTTGTACAGTCAGGCAGTGGCAGAACCAGGGTTTGTACTCAGAACTGTTCAGCTATAAAGGCCTGGCCCTCGGCCGCCAAACTACACACCCTATTTTATCACGAGGGCTATTACTAGGTTTGTCCAGTTGTCTTTGTATTTTTAAACATGTTATCTTATTTCCAAATTTATTGTCTTCAAACATGTTGCCAGCTTTTATTCTGGAGAATAAAAGCTTATAATTCTGCAATGATTTTGCCCAATTCCTTAAATAACCTAGCGTGTTAATAAAACTTTCCTGCCATAAACATCAAGCAAAACAATGCATTTTAAACATTAACGGATATTCAAAAACTGGAAACAACCCAAATGTCCGTCCATAAGATATGGATAATAAATTGTGGTATATTTGTATAATGGAAAACTACTTAGCAGTAAGAAAGGAACAAAGTGCTGCTACACATAAAACCAGGAATGAATCTAAAATATACATATATTATTTTAGAGAAGCCAGACACCAGAGTATATATAGCATCATCTCATTTATATGATGTTCAAGAACAGGCTACATCAAGGTGAGAGAAGGTGGTTGCTTCTTGGTGGCAGGCCTACTAAAAAGGGGTAGAAGGGAACTTTTCCTGGTGGTGGAAATATTTTATTTTGTTTTGGGGTGCAGGTTAAGGGTGTATATAACAGCAGAACTCATTGAAGTGAACATTTAAGATCTATGCATCTTATTGTACGTAAATTATACCTAGAATTTTAAAAAGTCTGTAAAACAAAAAATTCAGAAGTTTTAGCCTTTCTTATCACTTTCTGAGATCTCCTTCCTCATTGAAAGGAAACGCCTTCCTTGTAATTTCTCTCAGGTTTAATTTTTTTTTTAACCTCTCAATCTCCTGTTGTGGTCAGCAATTGATTTTCTTCCGCATAAAACATAAATGTGCAATTTCTTAATTATAAACTGAACACCCCTCTTAACCACTACCCAGCATGTGCCCCTGGACCCTCCTCAACCCATCCCTGTCTTCCTCCCAAAGGGAACTACTAATTTTTATAGTATTCTCTTGCTTTTCTTTATCGTTTTATCACCTGTGTATGCATGCCTACCCTAAATAATATATACTGTAGTTTTGCCTATTTTTGAACTTTCTATTACTGGCATCATACTACATGTATTTTGTGTCTTGCTTCCTTAATAAGGTCTGTAGGATCCAACTACATCATCATACATAAATAAGTTTGTTTTTGTTGTTGTATGGTGATCCATTGTAGGAATAACCAGTTATTGATGCAATTCCAGTGTTAATGACAGCTGTGGGTAACACAGATGCTATGACCCTTCTTGTGCATGTCTCCTGGGGGCACATGTGCTCTCGTTTCTCCACAGTACGTTCCTGGGGGTAGAATTACTGGGCCACTGGATATGTCTTCAAATTCAAATAAGTAGATAATGCCAAACTGTTTTCCAAAGCAATTATACCAATTTATACAACATGAGTGATGTTAATGGAAAATGTTTATTGACCACTTAGATCTTTGCTTTTAGGTATTAATACCTGGTAAAGTCTTTTGCCCATTTTTCTGTGGGGTTGCTGCCTGCCATTTTCCTACTAGTGTGTAGGAATTTATTATATATGCATAATGTAGGTCCCTGATCAGTTAGATGTATGATGGGTATTTTCTACTGCATCATTGATCTTTCTTAATTTCAACATGGCCAAATTTATCAATCTTTTCCTTTAGGACTGGTGTGCTTTAGTTTTAAGAAACACCTCTTTATACTGAGGTCCCAAAGATAATCCCCTGTATTATTTTCTCAAGCTTTGCAGCTTTTCACTCACGTTTAGGTGTAATGTGGATGCCTGCAGTGTGCTCTTGTAAATGGTGCGACTGTCTAACTCGGTGTCTCAGCATCATTATTTAACAGACTATCATTCCCACTGATCTGCAGAGCCACCTCTGTCCTAAATCAAACGTGATCTGTTTCTCAGCTCTCGCCAATTTCCCTGGCCCATCTGTTATGCTCCTGCCAATATCACACAGTCTTAATTTCTGTAGCTGTAGAATAAGATGATCTCGGAGAGGTATCTCTTCCAGATTGTCTTAGCAATTCTTGGCCCTTTGGGTGTCTCATACATTTTAGAATTAGCTTGTCAAGCTGCACAAAAATAATCGTGTTGGGATTTAGATTAGTACAGTATTGTCTCTATAGATCAATCTGGGGAAAACTGAAATGTTTAAATACCAAGTCTCCTAATCTATGAACATGATATATCTCACCAGTTATTTAATCTTCTTTGATGTCTCTCAATGAAGTATTATATTTTTTCCTACCAGACTTTTGCGTATCTTTTGTTAAGTTCTTCCTATATACTTGATTTTTTATACTATTATAAACATACCTTTAAACTTTATTTTCTATTTGCTAGTGATA
>NW_012154062.1:8045041-8103949 GCF_000956105.1 Propithecus coquereli
TAATTTCTTTCTATTTTTAGTAGAGACAGGGTCTCGCTCTTGCTCAGGCTGGTCTCGAACTCCTGGCCTCAAGCAATCCTCCTGCCTCAGCCTCCCAGAATGCTAGGATTACAGGCGTGAGCCACCGCGCCCAGCCTGCTAAATTTTTTTTAATCACCAAAAGATGGAGAATTTTATCAAATGCTTTTTCATCTATTGAGATAATCAAATTAAGCAGCACAGAATTGGGTTTTGTTTTCTTATCCAGTGGGAGAACCACTGTCATTTAACTGAAGTGTTTAACAGGAAATCACTGAAATATTTCGCATTTAAATCTGCTACCTCATTCTGTGCTATCTGTCCTGCTTATTCTATTTTTCTTTTATTGTCTTTTTAAAAAATTTATCGTACATCTTTATTCCCCTTTTCCTCTTCTATGCATTTAGTGGTTAACCTAGAAAATGCTACATATAAAAAATGTGAATTTGAATGCATCCAAACAATATTCTGCTCTGTTTGCTTTTGATATTCTGATTTTAACCCTGAACATGCTGGATCATAAACAGACACACCATTCCAGGGACCTGCCTGTAGCCCACGGGCACCTGAACGAGCAGAGACGGCATTGCCGGGAGCTCTGGGGCAGCCTGTTCAGGACGTACATGGACGCTCCCTGCTCTGGGCGGAGCTCGGTGGCCTGAGCCGGGTCTGGCGCGTCACCCTGGCCCCAAGCCCAGGGGAGCAAATGAGCCCTGATTCTGGCATCACATGGTAATATTCAAGATTACTTAGTTATAAACACACACAAAATAGGAGGTTTTTATTTACACTAAAGGATTCACAATGCGAGCATAGGGTCTACAGTTTCTCAAAATTCACAAGTTGATTCCTTAAGCAGCAAATTTCAGTCGCATATTTAATGCCTTAAGCACTTTACAAAATCATGTTACTCACGATATCGGTTAACAGGATAGGTGCTCTGTGGTATAACAGAGAGTGAAGCGGTAGGAGGGGAAAACAGTATTATTTCACAAGGTCTTCTCAGCCCCCTTATGAAAGTGCTAGAGCTGCATCTGTCTGGCCTGAGCCCGGTTTTCTGTCCTGTGAGACCCTACACATGCCACTGCCTCTGCCTGGTCCCCACCTGCATCCCCCAACTATCTCAACACCACCTTGAAAACTCAGCTCTGGCGCCGCTCATGTCCTCCAGGAAGCCACCTTGATCTCTCCAGTTCAGGTTCTGTTCAGATGTGTCTCCAGGGGCTCTCTCAGTGCCCCGACACCTCCATGCCGGCACTCACAGTCACTATCCGGAATAATCGCTTCCCAAGGGCAGTTCCTACCCGCCAGGTCCTCTCTACCTGGCACAGTGGCGCTCAGCACACCTTTACAGAAGGAAGGAACAGGTGCTCTGCAAGGCCAGAGAGTGTTGAGTTCCCCGCACGTCGTCAGGTCTAGGCACAGGGCAGGTGCCCAGGTAACCACGCGCCCATCGAGCGCGACGAATGCCCACGTTCTTGCCGCTACACTACCTCGCACTGAAGGTTAGGACGGCCGATTTGGAGCCTGGTCTTTGTCACCAACCACCAGTGTTTCCTCTGTCCATGCTAAGCTGGCCCGTCACCTGCGCCTCCTGTCTTTTTTCCTGTGTATTTCAAATGTTTTGTTTTCAGGCAGATTGGTGATGTAGCTAAGGGCGCTGGCACCCGGCCACCCAGGTTCAGATCCCACCTAACTTGCTCAGGGGATCCTGAGCAAGTTCCCCAACTTCTCTGCACCTGTTTCCCCAGCTGGACAAGCCCAAAGGACGGCTGTGAGGACTCCACAAGGCGGTCCACGTAAAATGCTTACAGGAGAGTGGCAGGCGCGTGCTGCGCATTCAGTAAGCGTTGGCTCTCACTCAGTGGCTGTCCAAGCTTCCATCTTCCCATTAGTGAAAAGTAACCATCTCCTCACAGTCCCTGTGGGTCTGTGTCTGTGTATTTTGAGGGTGTTTTCATTTAATGACAACCTAAAACAATACTAGGATGAACCTATTCTGAGTCATCTCACAAACAGCGCTGACACACGCTTTTGGCTCCCAGCACTTCAGCACCGGCATTCGTGTTTCGTTAACAACTTACTTGCCAGCAGGCTATCCTACCTTCCTTGTCTTAAGGAAAGAGCAGAAATACACTTAGCAGGTAAAGAATGCGCTAGAGCCAAATGAAAGCCAGTCCCATCATATGAAAGTTTCAGAGCTCTTCAAACAGGGAAATTTTCACAAATCAAGTAATCACTTGGAACAGAGTAAATGGGGAACCAAAAGTATCTTTGCCAGGAGCAGAGGTTTCATTTCAGCAAAACGAAACCCTATAATTATTATTTTAAGTAATGTTATTGATTTTAAGTTTTATTTGTACTTAATCTATCCACTTCGTTTGGTTTTATTGCCTATATGTTGTATAAGCAAGTGAATTTACACCAGTTTTGTTTGTATGCACGCGAGTAATACGATAAAATAATTTAAGTCACACTGTTGGACTACTTTTTCCTTTAAGAAGCATGTGGCCTTGTTCAAGTCTGAGAGACACCGCACTCCGGGATTTCCCAAGGTCCCTCCAAGCGCTCATTCCTTCCAGAGTTCTGGTTTAAACACTGCGCCATGCTCCCAGACGCCATCGGTCATTCCCATCATGCGCACTGCACTTGGGACAAAACCCCAGCTCCCTAACGAGCCCCTCAGCACCCTGTGGGGTCTGTCCTGGACCCCCTCATTCCTCACCTGAAACACCTCCCTGTCACTGCATGGCCCGCCCTGCACCCCCCTCACTGCCGGCCGCCCCTGTCTTAGCTCCTCTTGCGAAGCCACCTCCTTGGAGACTCCTTCCCACGCCCCACCAGACAAGAACAGGCCCCCTCTTACAGTCTACCACCACATCCCGCACTGTCCCTCACGGAGTGTCAGCTGAACCGATGGCATTCTTAGATGCTTCAGTCATGCCCACCTGACTCTACAAACGCTGGGTCTATCTTAAACTGTCCTGTCCCCTACTGGACACACCGTGCCTGGCACATAGTAGGCACTCAGTCACCACCTTCTGCCTGCCCACACAGTGGTCAACAGCCACTCAAACCTCTAATGCCCACACCCAGAGCTGGCTGTCTCCACGGCTCTGGAACAAGGGAAGCCTCTCTCAAAGTCCAGGGCCAGAGTGAGGACTGAACAAGGCCCCAGGTGAACTCTGTATCTACTTGCTCTGTGACTTTGGACAAGTTACTTAACCTCTCTGAGACTCAGTGTCGTTGTCTATAAAATGGGGATAACAGTACCTACCTGTAGCAAGCTGAATGGCCCCCACAAAAGATGTGCACTTCCTAATCCCTAGAACCTGTGGATTTATTACTTTATATGACAGAAGGAAATTGCAGATGATTAAATTAAGGATCTTGATCCAGGGAGATTATCCTAGATTAACCGGGTGGGCCCAGTATAATTGAATCCCCGTAAGAGGGAGGTAGTAGAATTAGTCAAAGAAGGCAAAGTGACAACAGCAGCAGAATAGAATGATGCACTTTAGGGACGGAGGAAGGGGCCTCTAGAAGCTAGAGAAGGCAAGGAAATAAATTATCCCCTAGAGTCTCCTAGAAAAGAAAGAAACCCTCCTGACACCTTGATTCAGGACTTCTGACCTCCAGAACTAAAGGATAATAAGTTCATGCTCTTTTAAACCACTATGTGGCCATTTTTATGGCATTAATAGGAAACTCACACACAACCTCATAGTGTTTTTGTGAGCATTAAACTTGTTGACATGTGAACACTTAAAGGCACCCAGCACACAGTGGGTACTCAAAACGTGTTAGCTGGTACGATTATTACTTTTGCTGAATTGCTCACACAGTTGCCAAAGTAATTTTTTTCTAAAGCGTGCATCTCATCACAAAATCCCCTATCTAGAATCTTCCACAGCTCCCCACAGCACACAGGGGAAAAGCCCCTCGGCAGGGCACACAGCCTCTGGCCTGCCCCTTCTCGCCGAGGGTGGGGGCAACTTCCCCTACTGCTCCCCACAGCCGCCTCCAGTCACGCAGAACCACGCCTCATCTACTGACGGGCTTTCCCGCTGCCGTGTGAACTCTACCAGGCTGTAAGAGGCCGTGGCACACGACAGGCCCTCAGTACCTATCGGTCTAGTAAATGAGTGAGTGGCACCCACATTAAGCTGACCACCCTCGGCTTGCACCGTCCTCAGACTTTTTGGGACTAGACTCCTCCCTGCCCCTCAGATGTCACTATTCTTCTGCTAAAACCCCCAGCTGCTCACTTCAGTCTTTAGGGTAAAGGCCAAGGCTCAGGCCTGTCAGATCCTCCTGCACCTCCATCCCTACTCTAACTACTCTGAAACTCTCTCAGTGCCTGGAAAAGTCAGGCTTCCCCACTTCCAGATCTTTCCATATGCTGCTGTGTTGGGTGACCAGGAGACAGAGAAGCAACTCAAGATGCCATAGAAATGCATGCCATCACTATCAGACCTACTACAGGGTAAAATGCAAAAGAGAAGACGTCAGAGAAACGTCAGGTGTATGCCTCCTGATGGGGGTCTGCCTGGAATACCCTCCCTCACCTGGCTAACACCTCCTTGTCCCTCCAGTTTCTGCTGGAGGCTCCCTGAAGCTAGGAATTGTCATCTATCTCGTTTCCTGCAGTATCTGGGGACTTAGCAGTACAAGGCATCTGCTTGAATACACAGAAAGTTGTCACTAACCCTGTGCTCTGGTGACTAGCTCACCGCTCTCGAATCCTGGGCTTGGCCCTGACCTGGGGGCTCTGCCTGGGTGTTCGCAGCCTTGACCCCTCCCCATCTCCTGATCTGTACCCCTGCCAGCCCCATGGGGACTACTCATGACCCAATCCATGGTCCCCCTCCAGGCTGGCCAGCACTTTCTTCAGCTGTCCAAATCAGGACCTGACACTTCCGCCAGTGGGGATGGGAAAAAGCATTGTTGTGGACCGTTAAACAAAAACGGTGACAGGAGCAATACAGGGTTACTTGTCAGACATGTGTACAGATGGCACCTTTACGTTCCCCTTGAACTTCATCAAAATGTAGTCAATATTTGATATTTCATAACAAAGGTGCTGCAATAAAAAAAAAAAAAGGAGGGGGTGTCTGGAGACCAAGCACTGGGGTTTCTTGCAGGGCCTCCTTTTCATGCATTCAGCTTCCTCTCAGCAACCAGTGTTCTCCAAACTGTGGGTGTGACTCATGTATTAGGAGGTGATGAAATAAATTTAGTGTTTCACATTCCGTATAATTGTTAAAAGGTAAAGTAACAGAAAATGCCAGGGTACAACGGACTTTCTCAGAAAACTTTTGTTTCAACTGATACATATGTTCTAGGATGTTCTAAGCCACAGTGGAAAATGGCTTTCTTCCTACAGGCTAAAGTCAAACATTTCGAAAAATGCTGAGCCTGGCTAACCCTTATTTTCTGGTCATTTTTCCTTCCTATACCAAAGGATTCTCCTTGTTAGTTTTGCCCTGTCAGTTTCTCCTTGGTTTATTTACAGCCTGGAACTCAAGGCATTAGGATGCTGAGTGTTAAGCCAGAATAAACCAGCTGACAGGGACCAGAGGCCAAGATAACACAACCGTGGGGTCAGCTCGCAAGCAGGTAACTGATTTGGGGGTGATCTTAACGCTCCATATGCCTGGCCAGGTCTCGGGCTCCTCCTCCACTTCTAAGCTGAGCGTGCCAAGCTCGAGAGTTCGTGGGCATTAGCCAGACCAGTGCTGCTCAAAGGGGCCTGGGCCACATCCCGCTGGCACAAGGAGGGCATGGCCTCGGCCCTACAGAAGGGCATGGGGCTGTCTTGAGAACATCATGGAATCCCAGCTCTCACTTTCTGTTTACATTCTCTCTTCTCCCACCTCGGACCCCTGGGCCACCTTGATGAAGACAGCCCCGGCAGGTAACCGGGGTCGGAGAGGTGGGGGTCCTGGGCTGGGACTGGGCACAGGCGGCTCCGGCTGGCAGGAGGGGCGGGAGCAGCAGAGCCACGCGGTGCTGGGCTCCGGCCGGCCGGCTCGGCCACCTCGCGCGCTCTGCCGCGCTTACCCGAAAGTCGTGGGCAGTGTCCTTCACGGGCTGCACGCGGTGGCCCTGGTGCCGGGAGTCGGCCTGGCACGAGCAGCACAGCAACTCCTTGTCCTCGAGGCAGAAGAGGCTGAACTGGCCGCGGTGCAGGCGGCAGACGCGCGGGGAGCGGTGTCCGGCCCAGCGCGCGCCCTCAGCCTCCTCGCGCAGCAGCTTCTCCACCAGGTTGTTGAGGGTGTGGTTGGTGCGCAGGTCGCCGGGCGACGCGCGGTCCTTGCACACCGGGCAGGTGGGCGCCACCTGCACCTCCCAGCAGCGGCTCACGCACACGCGGCAGAAGTTGTGACCGCAGCGGAGAGTCACGGCGTCGCGGAAGGGATCGTAGCAGACGGCGCACAGCAGCTCCTCCTTGAAGGAGCGGGAAGGCCCGGGGGACGCGTCGGGGCTCCGCTCCATGGCCCGAGCCGCCGGCTCCGGCGCCCCAGACTGTCGCCCCGGCCCCTCCCACCTGCCCAGCGGCGCGCTCCCGCGGCCCGACAGAGGGCGGTGCCCAGCCCCTTCCCCTCGGAGCGCTGAGCGACGGCGGTGCTGGCCAATCGCGCGGGGCGTGCAGGGAGGCCCCGCCTCACTTCCGGTTGGCGAGGGAAACCCCGGAAGAGCGGGGCGGGTGCGGTGCCCTCGGTCCGGCCAGCTGGCTCCCGGCGTCCGGGGCGTGCCGGCCCATTCCGGCGCGGAAGAGGTTGCCCGCTGCGCTGTAAGGCTTCCGTGTCACTGGAAACCTACTTCCGACTCGAGATGGGAAATGAAATCTAGGAACTCCTTCCTTAACCAATCCCTGGGAATCTCAGGCGTGCGAGGTGGGAGAAACCGGGGATCCTGGCCCCGAAGTAGTGGCTGGGTCTTAAAGCACCGTCGGTGCTCTCTCTACTTAGGGCATGTAGAGCCTTTCCAAAGACCTGTCTCCACTCTTGTGTCGGTGGTTTCCTTATTTTGGCCAGTCTTACTCCGGCCCCCCGCGGTAATAGAGGAAGCAAATGAGGGTAGAGGACCTCTGAGAGGACCCGATTCTTTTCCTATGTTTGAATAAGCGGACAAGTCACAATCTTTCACAATCTATTTCCTCATGAGTAAAATGGCTGTACTATCTCTGTCTCCGTGAAATGTGAAGATAAACTTGAAACATGAAATATGGAACGCGACTATGACATTAGACAGGTCTCCATTAAAACAGATTAAGGACTTCTGCAAAGTTTAGCTGGGAAAACTGGAATCTAGGCTGAATTCTTGGTTGGTACAGCAGGCCTGAATTCCTCCAACTGCCTGTTCCTGCCTCAGTTTGATCACTTTACAGCCTTCAGATGGAGAATACTTTTCACATGACACACTTCCATTCCTGTTCTCTTGGGAGACCGTTCTCCACATGTTTCGTGTCCCTGCACGTCTTGAGAGCAGAGACACTGACTGCCTTTTCCCCAACTGTCTTCTTCAGAATGTTTCGGTGGTGAACAGCCCTGGGAGGCAGAAATAATGACTTCCTCCAAACAAAGGTGTAGCAGACTTACTCCCCATTATAAAAGGTTCAGATTTCCTAAACTCAGGGTTCCTCTCCTATCATGCAACCTACTGTCACCCTCATCACACAGGCTTGTGGGAATTGGAGCTCAGAAAACTGGCCTGATGACAATACTCTGACTACTGTTACCGCTTTTAGGAATAAACTGTCCTTCCTCTCTGAACAGGAGTCTCCTACCTTTTGTTAACATGAATGAAACTGGCATGCTAACTTAATCTGTTAGTTTGCAAGTAAGGTAAAATCTCAGACCCTTTACAGCTCTTGACGATTTCCTTCTAAACTTGTCCTCAGAATAGTCCTTTCCTCACAATGCCAAGGGAAAAGATACCACTAATTCTTATATTGCCTTCAGTGTTTCTTATATGTGGTCTACGGACCTCCTGCAATTACCTGGGGAGCTTTCTAAAAGCACAGCTTCCTGGGCCCACTTGGACCTACTCCCCTCTCTTGGGGAAGAGGCTCAGGAGTCTGCATATTCACACACTCACCGGGTGATTCTCAGGCCCACTAAAGTTTCAGAGCCAATGTTCTAGATGACCCGCCCAACACGTTGTCAGGTCTCCAGCTATGGATACTGGTTCAAAAAACTAACCTCCAGGGGCAGTATCCAAAAAAGCCACAAGATGGGGCCAATAACCCTACATGCCAGGCACTTCCTGGAGAATCTTGTCTCTTGTCATATTCATTCCTTGTGCTCTCTTATTTATGCATTCCCAGTTGCTCTGTGATTCCATCTGTATTGCCATCTATTTGTTTCATTCTATTCTTACCTGATTTTCCTTATTTGTTTTGTTGTTTGTTTGTTTATTTTCCTTATACTCTGAATGGGGCCACACATCAAAATAAGAACGAAGAATAGAAATTCAGACCAAAAAGTGTTGGTGGGACAAGGAGAAAGGCTGCTGAGTGGGTCAGCTGCAGGCCTGGCAGTACGTCTTCAGAAACAGGCAACCGGAGCTGCAGACACGATAGACTCTGTTCGTCAGAGAACTGTCACCGAGGAAATCTTTGAGGAAGTCATTGTAGTCTGATGCTTGATGTGGGACACAGTGATGGCTTGGACCTTCTCTGAGGCCTAAAGCACAGAAACAAGGAGGGGAGTGCTCTTAGTCGGCCTGAATAATGCTGGAGAACTTCCATAAGAAATAGCACTTAATGCAAGTGACTAGGGAAACACCGAGGGTGGTAAACTGCCTGCCTCTGGGCCAGATTTGGCTACAGACATCTTTTACTTGATCCATAAAATAAAATCCACATATTTTTCTTTGTGTCATTTAAGCTATCCACATACAAAATGCAACACAAAATGATTTAAGCAAGAAGGGGGTTGATTTTCTCACATAACAGGAAGTCTGGAGGCAAAAAGGCTCCAGGGCTCATTGCATCAGTGCCTACAGCTTCCTCGTGGTTGGAAAATGTCTGTGACAGCTCCAGCATCTTATCTTGATGTGAACCAATGTCCGGAAATGAAATAGGGCCATTTCTCCCTGCGTATGTCTCATTTTAAAAGCTGAGAAACCTTTCCCAAAATCTTCTAGAAGACTTCCCCTCACGTTTTATTGGCCAGAACTGGGTCACACGCTCACTCTAAATTCATCACTGGCAAGGGGAATGAGACCACCGTGATCAGATTGAACCAGTCAGGATTGACCTGAGTCACGTGATGGAACAATGGTCACCAGAGACGCATTTGGGGCTCTGCTATTTATTTTTAATATGAAAGAGGGGGATGTCGCCGTTAGGTAGGCAACTACCTGGACGATACTGAGTCTCCCAATCCATGAACACAGGATGTCTTTCCATTTACTTATGCCTTCTGTCATTTTTTTCAGCAATGTTTTGTAGTTTTCGGTGTACAAGTCTTTCACTTCCTTGGTTGTTTATTCCTTAAGTATTTTATTCTTTTGGATGCTATCGTAAGTGGAATTGTTTCCTTAATTTCCTTTGCTGATAATTCACCGTCTGCCTTCTTTCTTTCTTCTTTTTTTTTCAAGGGAAGATCTGGCTACATTAAGCTTACTTTCCTGCATGGCAATAGACTTTCGAGCTGAACAGCAGCTGCTCCTGTAGGATGGACATTTGTTCTCCAATTTGCCACAGTTCCTATCCAGCCAGCTTCCCTCACATTCCCTGCCTGGCCTACTGTAGGCATTTGGGCTTTAACCCCTTGTCTAGATCAGCCACAGTGGAAGTTAACACATCGCTGCCATTCACTGTAAAGGCAAAGGCGCGAGAATGGCTAAACACTCTGGAACAGATGGGCAGCTTGGCAACTGGACAAAACACAGTCAAAGCTGATTTTCCATGTTCCTGAAATTTATATTTAAGCAGCCAATTATGTTATTGCAAACATTTTGTATAGGAATATTTCTGAAATATAGCGTGTGCTTTTATACCCCTCTGAAATAAAGGATGCAGAATATAACTTAAACTATTCCTCATGACTTACCAAAATTGACCACATTGACTGTTCTGTGCTTATGATAAAGTGACACCCTCAGGAGTTAACGAAGTATGCAGGGTTTGTCTCTGTCCTATTAATGGCCACAGATGCCTGTGTTTTAGGGCTCTTGTACTTGCTGGGCATTTTTGTTTTTCTTTCCTTTCTAGAGGTTCTTCTTGCTACTAACAGTGCATCTCCCTGCAGCAATCTGCTTCCACTTCCTAGTCGATGCTTCCAGGACTGGGACCAGATAGCCATGTTCCTTAGGACTGTCAAAGTCAACAATGGCAAGACAAGGTTCGTGCAGTCACTCTGTCGCTTCAGAGCTTACCCCTGGGGTGTAGGGGACCAGATGAGCTCCAAGAAGACCAAAGCCACAGAAGTTATGAAGCTAACTTGGAGTGGGCAGGGCAGCAGGGAAGGCTCTTTTTCCCGGCAGCTGCTCTCTGAAGAAGCATCCTGCAGCCACTGTGGGAGGTACGGAAGCCCCCAAGGTGCCCAATAGTGGTGGAAATCACGTGGCTTCCATGGCACTGAGGCTCTCTGCCTGTTGCTCTTTAATGGAAAAAACGAAAAACACCCTCCTGCCGTTTTTCCCTGCCGCACTCACTCTCAGAGACCCGGATCAATTTCTCAATGGCTTAAATAAGCCTTTATTTTTCCCAAGGAGATTCACGTTGGATTATTTCCAGGAGCCTATGTTTTTTCGTCTCTGTGGAAAGATCTTATTCTGTTCATTTATTTTAACTTTTTCATTATGAACATTTTCAATACACTCAGTATTATGGAAAGAACGGTATAATTAACCACTGTGTACCCATCATTCCGCTTACATCGTTATCAACTTTGCTATTTTCGTTTCTTCTCTCCTCTCCACATTTTTTTGGGAGGGGAGAAGTGGAATATTTGAAAGTAACCATAATTTTGGGGGGAGCCCATTTTAAAAGTTGCTACAGGACATAATATCCATGAATAGTTGGCTATGAGCCGTAGCACTAGCCAGGAAATGTGCGTGGACTACTTACCTCTAGTCCTTCCAACAACCCTGTAAGGTAAATTAATCCCATTTTCTAGATGAGGAAATTGAAGTTCTGCCTTAATTTGTACCTAAAGTAGGCCAAGGGATGGCATATTAGTTAGGATGCTCCGAAAAAGGCACGTGCTGCCTCTGTGTCTTAACTTCCAATTCACTCATCAGCCCACCCCATCGGACCTTGGCCTCTTCATTAATTTGCTCCTGGTAAGAGCCTGACCTGAAGGCCTCTGCTCCTTGTTATTCTTGCCCTGGACAATCTTATCCGTTCCCCGGTGTCAAATGCATCCCAAAAGCTACTCACCAGCTCAGACCACTTTCACAAGCTGCCGTCCCAACTACTCCCAGAGTAGGAGTGCGGGACAGGTTAGGGGGACCCTTTTGCAGGAGTCCAGACACAGGGAACCTGAACCAGGGTGGGCTTGACGGGACTCAGAGGAAACGATGAAGAGGAAACGATGACGAGGAAAGATGCTCAGGGGGGTTCCGGGACTCAGAGATCGCACGGCTGTGGGGCAGTGAGGGAGCAGGGGAGTCACAGACTCTGCCGCTGTGGACAGTGCTGGGGAGGCGAGGGGTGAGTCTGTTCCGGGAGCAAGGTGATGCATGATTGTGAACCTGAGTGCAGTAAGGGGGCAGCGTCTGAGTGGAAAAGTCCAGCAGCGAGGGAGGACATTGCTCCAAGTCTTGTTTCCTTACAGTTTTCTCTTCCTGCTGATCCAAGCACACATCCCACCCCCACGACCAGCGCCTCCCACGGGGCACTTGGCCAGCCAGAGAAACAGGCAGAAGCAGACAGAGGGAAATGTTTTGCTTCTCCGCTGGGGTAGGTCATTGTTGCAACCCACCAGGAGACGTGGGTGGTGCCTTTTAGATATTGCTGTAGAATTCTGAGGCATTCTGACAGGTGTTTTAAAAGGCAGGTGACAAGCAGAAATAGGTGACCTTGTCACCTTCGTCCCTCGTGGGCTACACTGGGAAAGAACACAAAGAGATCTGAAGGCGGAGTTGGCCACCTTCTTAAGGTCTTTTCCACTTACAAACCTACGATTCTGTGATTCTAGGAGCTTCAAAAAAGTGCAGAAGAATTCAACCTCTGAAAACTCACCTTTCCCAGAATCCGCTCTGGTGAGATGAGGTTGTAGTTCATCGATATGGCCACACGGGGGCAGCACACGCAAACCCACCTTCTCTTGAGCCGGTCTGGATCGGCTGGCTTTGCTCTTCTAGCTCCCAGCCACACCTCAGTACAGGCCCTCGGCAGCTCACTCAGGTGTCTGACCTGCCTGTGCAGCCACTGGCATTACCTCCAAGACTCCCAGTGAGTGCTGGGAGCACAAAAAGTTGGTGAATGAGAAGAAGGAGGGTTGGAGAGGGAGGTGACCAGCAGTCACGGATGCAAGCGCCCGTCACGTGGGCTGTGAATTCCACGTTGGGGCAGGTGCATCCAGCTTCTGATCTTCAACAGACCTTGAGTGGCATCCAGGTAAAACCTTCAGGTAGCCCACCAATGACACTTTGAGAAACACTGACTTTCCAGCCTTATTAATTAATCTAAGTCTTCAGAAAACGGGGAGAATTCAATGCAATCACATAAACTAAGCGCTTCCTTAGTGCAGTGTTGGCACTCAGGACCAGCTCGCCGGGTGCTGGCTCACCAAATACTGTGCACAACTCCAGGGGGCACCGCTCTCAGAGACTACGCTGTGAATAGCATTCTCTAGAACTGCGCAACGGGGCAGCCCTGGGAGTCAGACCCCCACCGCCTGCAGGACACAGAATAAAGAAGCCTGGGGCAGGGGCTCTGGAGAGGGCCTTTGAGGATGTGGGTGACGCTGAGTCCACCCCGGCTGTTTGGCCGTATGCCAAGTCCAGGTCACCTCCCGCTCAGGAGAAAGTCTGGAATCTTCCTAGAGAGAGGGAAGAAATGTTGCTAAGTGCCCTTGAGCACCTGCCTCAGGTCTTACCGCCGCTGGCCTGAGCAGAGAGGGCAGCAGCCCCCTTGTCTGGGCAGCCAGGTGGACCAACGTGCAGACGGGGCTCCAGGAAGAGGCTGTAACTTCTCCACTGTTCGTGGACTGCCCTCTGACCCTGCCTGGTCACAGCTTAGGGACCTGGGCCCTGGAGTTCAGGGACCTGGAGCAGTTCTGTCCAAACCGCTGGTGGTATTCACCTGATTTTCCAAGCTCTGAAAAGGGACTGTGGCCACTTCTAGGATGTGGAGCGACAGGGACACAGGTGCTGAGAGTACAGTATAGGTAACAGTCTCCAACTCCAGCAAAAACCAACCTGAGAAGTGTTGCCTCCAAACGGCTGCAGGTGGAGCAGGAGGAGGAGGGGGCTGGTAGGAATTGCCCGGTCTGTGCTCACAAGGGGCATGTGACATCCGAGGATCCCATCTGGGGCGGAGGGATGGCAGACATGGCCCCCCCAGGTGGCCGGGCAACCCGGGGAATTGGTGGCAGCGTCTATTTCAGAGTTTATGGTAAGAGGCTGGAGCAGCCACACAGACGACACACCCCACCCTTTAAGCAAGTGGGGAGGAGAGCGGCAGGGGTGTGGTTAACAACGAGGAGGAGGAGGAAGAAGGGGAACACAAACCTGTCAGCCTCTTACTCAGCTGCAGCCTCCGGAGCCGCCAGGCGCCCTACCTGCCGCGGGCCGCGCTCACCTGTGCCTGCCACAGCCCGACTCACCTGGCCAAGCCGAGGAGCAGTCGCCGGGCCGCGCCTCGCTGGGTGAGTCCCCTCCCGCCAGCCGGGGCTGAGCGCCGCGCGGGGCAGAAGTTGGAGGGTGGCCCGGGTGGCAGGGCCGGGCGGGCGGGGGGACGAGGACTGCGGGACCGGCCACCTGGACGAGCCTGGGAGTTCCCAGAAGGGGCGAGGCACCCAGGAAATCGGAGCCGCGGGCGCTGTGCACGCCCGGAGCTGGCTCCCCTTCCGCGGGGGGAGAGGTGTTCTATTTTGGGAGTAAATGTGACAGTAAAGGGTGTTTCTCCTTCTTTGTCCTCTTAACGTAGTTGGACGGGGAGGCTGGGGCGACGGAGTGCGGGCGCGTCGGGTTGGAGAGCGCCCTGGAACCTGTGCCGGGCTCGCGGCCGCCGGCCCTGCTCCCTCGCCGGGCCCTGCAGCCCCCCGGGGGTCCGGTCTCCGCCAGCCCGCCCCCCACTCCTCCTGCAGCCATGTCTTACCCCTGAGAGGGCGGCTTGTGAATCAAGCCCTCCCCGGAGCACGCAGGGCTCTGCCAGGGGGACAGAAGCGCAACTCTGCTGTGTGTGTGCGTGAGTGTGCGCGGCGGGGATAAAGTTACTGCTGGCCACCCAGGTTCCTTCGGACGCCCCCTTCCCAGCGCCGCCCAAGGGTTAAGTTCCGCTGCCTGCTGCTGTCAGGCTGTGCGTGGGCAAAGCTTCTGCGGGTGCCACGGAGCAGCATATGGGGGATGTTTACCAGCCCCACCACCTGCCCCAGCCCTGGGCCGGCCGGTGACGGTGACGGGGCACCGCGTCTCCCCACACCCCGAACTGGGAGCGAGACCCCAGTCGGCTAATTTAAGGGGCCAGTGGGAGAACAAGAACAGAAAGTTGTGCTCAGAGGAGGCAGAGCCAGGAGGGGCTGGAAGCCGGAGGCGGAAGAGCTGTCAGGACCTGTGGCTGGGGCTGGGCCGCTGACCAGGCCGTGGGCAGCAGGGACCCCTGGGCGCTGGCTGCTCTCTGCCCACCCCCACCCCCCTTGCTGGCCTGAGCCCGGGGTTTCACAACCACACTGGGGGGAGGGGAAGGAGGAGGAAGCAGGGATGGGAAAGTGACTAGAGACAGAAGGGCAGAAGGAAGTAGGCACATTCATTTGAGAGAGACCCAGCTTTGGCGGGACAGTCCGCCTTCATTCACCCAAGAAGCTCTCACCAGCCTCCCGCCTGCAGCCAGGCGCAGGGGCTGGGCGTGGGGAGACATGGTGCCTGTGGCATGGCCTCTGCTCGCCAGGGCAGCGTGGGGGTGAGGGTGGGGGTGGGCATGTAGGGGAGCTGCCATAGGACGGTGCTGAAGGGCTGGAGGGGGAGCCGGTCAGTGATGGCCTGGAAGGCTTCCTGGCAGAGGTGACTCTCAGTGGAGAGTCACGGATCAATAGGGATTAGCCAGGTGAGGGAAGGAGAGAGAGAACAGCAAGTGCAGGGACCGGAGGCTAAAGGCAGCATGACGCATCCAGGAAACTGAAAGTAGCTCTGCTTCTTGGGAGCCCAGAGAGTGCAGGGGCGAGGGGAAGCTGCAGAGGTGTGTGGAGGCAGCTCCAGAAGGGCCTGGGAAGGCCTCTCAGGCTGCCATGGCAACTCCTGTCGGAGCAACACCGGAGACCTGAGCCAGGCAAGAGACTTCCCAGCGTGAGGATGGGGCTGCCAGGTTCAGCAAATAAAAACCCAGGAAGTTCAGATCCGAATAAGAGCTGAATAGTTTTTCAGTATAAGTACGTCCCATGAAATATTTGGGACATACTCATACCCAAACATTCACTGTTTACCTGAAATTCAAATTTACCTGAGTGTCCTGCGTTTATCTGGCAAGCTGGGGTCAGTGCCATGCTGGGAAGGAAAGGCTGAGAACTGCCCTGGCACCCCGAGAACAGGCTCAGGACACATTTAGCTTGTCACCATTCCTCCCGGATTCCATCTTTGAGCTCATTCACTGATCATGTTATTATATATACGAAAAATCAATTCCTTGGTCAGTTTATTCATTCACACAGGCGAAGGGGGGTGGCCCTTTAGAAAGAAACTTTGGAGCCCAACAGTCTTGGATTCAAATCTACATAACCAGTTAGCTTCTCTGAGCCTCAGATTGTGAAATGAGGACAAGAGTACCTGTTTGTCCAGGGCACTGGGAGATCCCTGGTAACGTATGTAAATTGCCTGGCGAGTGCTAAAGGGAGAGCGGTGCGTATTAATACTTGGAGCACCTTCACAGGGGTGAGCAAACAGCGTCCGCGGAGTGTGTGAGGAACATGTACTTCCGTTTGTATTTACCCAGCACTCCGGGCTCTCAGGGGGAACGCGAGAGACCAGGTCAGCCCTGGGAGGGGAGGAGGAGCTTGCATTATGTTTCAGCTTTGGCGTCCCCTTTCCCTAGGACCTGCTCCGAGGGGAGGAAATTTCCCACTGTCTCCTCCGAGGATGGCGATGGCTGGTGGGCAGAGAGGGAGTGGCTCGAATTAGAATTCACTGAAGGGGAATGTGAATGACTCAAAGGAGAGAATCTAGGTAGAACACCTAGCTCAGTGCCTGACACAGACGAACGCGCCATGAAATTTGCCGTCGTGATTCCCAGTTCTATCGTGAGTTCCTTATTAGAAAACTCCGACTCGGGAAGAGACGAAGTCAAAGTGCCTTGTGAACCGAATTCTGACTTCAGTGGGAGCATTTGTAGGAACAAATTCGGGGCCTCCTGCAATAGAACCCGGAAGGAGTTAAGAATTTGTTGAGAGAAAGAGGAAATGGAAAGTGTGTTTCCCTCGTGGAAACTGCTGGGTTACAAATGGTCCCTCTTTCCAGGGGCTACATCCCCATCCCCCTGCCCAGTGATAAGCATTTTGTCCCTGGGGCCTTAGGTCAGCATCTGCAGTGTTCAGAGACACTCTAGCCATGAGAGAGTGAGAGGTTTCCGCTGGTGAAACATTCAAATGAGCCCCTACTTGGAGAGGGGTCTTGCATATTTGCACGGTCAAGGTTAAGATAAGTCCTGCAGAAAAGATATGTGTGTCGCTGGGCTGGCTCATCCTAGCATTTCCTAAATGTGGCTGTAGAGCCCTTGCAGGTTCTCAAGGGAAATAGCATTCCACGTCTAGGAAACATCCGTGCGGGTGCAGTTTGGGGACCAAGAGGGTCTTTCAGACGGCGTTGTACCTCCCATATCTCCAGCTGGGGTGGACCTAATTCATCCTAGTGTCCAACTTAAACAAGATTTTCAGAGAGGGAGCTTTTATGTGCAACTTTCCCAGCATCATGCATCTTTCACAGACACAGACTCCTACCTGTGCTGGGCTAATCCTTCCCACCGTAGCCAGGGCCATGTTCCCTTGTGCAGAGGACCCTGGGAAAAGTCTAGGTCCCTTGGCATTTAGCTCTCTGTGGTGATGATAGGAGCTCCGTGTGCCCTGAATACTGCAAGGACAAGTAAAACTGCTGGTGAGAACACGGAAGGGAGGGAGACTACCGTGGGGTGGACCCTGAGTAGTATGTCACTCAGTCGCCGGTGTTCCCCTGCCCAGACCCATGTGTGTCCGGACCATGTGACCCTGGCCTCCCAGGTGAAAGGAGAGCCAAGGTTGGTCACGTGGGTGTCCGGCATAAAGCTGCACAACTGTGACGTGCTTGGCACTGAACGCATGGTAATAAAGAGAAATGATGCCAGCTTGGGGATGCAGAGTCTCTGGTGGAGTTTGGGTCAATGCCAGGGTGAAGGAGGAGGGCAGGGACAGTGGTGGCCATCTCTGCAGCACCAGTATGCTTTCACCACCAGGCAGTCAGTGGTCAAGAACTCAGGATCAGAGTCCATCTGCCTGGGTCCAGCCTAGCTCTGGGACTCCCTCCTTGACCTTGGCAGGTCACGTAGCCCTGGCTTTCCATCTGTAGGAAGGAGATGACAACGGGGCTCTGGGTGAGGATGGAGTGACATAGTATATCCAAAATATTCAAATATCAAAGAGTAATATTCCAAAGCCTGGGCACGTATCAGCGAGGCCTCCTGCTGTGCTAGGGTCACAGGGTTCGGGCACCATGGGGAGCCCGGGTGTGGAGGAGGCAGGCCTTCAGGGGGCCGGCAGGGGACATTTACCAACGAGTATGGACTATTTCATATTTTTACATCCCAGATGGTTTTATGCACCAGCTTAATAGCCTCGACTGTAGGAAAAACATTCAGTCCTTTAACAGGCACACAGTAGGCATCCAATAAGTGTGTGCTCTCCTATGTTCTTACACTTACGGCTATATCTGGGCTGGTTGAGAAGCACTCCCCCCCACCCCCCCAGAGGATATAGGCCACCTTCTGAGAGGCAGCACATAGCTTGTCCTGGGCGCTGTCCCCAGACACACACCAGGGATACACCAGTATTTACTTCCCCCCGTCCCCTCCCACTCGACTGTGTTTTAGAAGCGGCCGGGCCCAGTGAACTCTTTACCGGGCAAGGAGACCGTCCCCGAATGCCCATCAGGCCCCGGTGTCTGAGAGGTCACGCGAAGCGTGCAGAGCTGACAGGCAGGAGGAAATGGTGGCTCCGCTTTCTGGGCCTCTTAACACTGTGTGCAGCAAGCAAGGGGGTGGCGGGGGGGAGGGGACAGCCCTTTGAGTCACTCCACTGTTTCCCAAGTTATAATTATTACTCACGATGACAGTTTGATTAAGCGAGCAGACTCGAGGCTGCGTATTCCCATGCACTTCTACCTAACCTGGCACCGTGGGCAGTTTGATGTGAGCAGACTTTTGTTTCCAGGAGGCCCTCCAGGTGGACTAGGGGAGGGCTTCAGGGTGGACATTGCCCTGGTTTTGGGGTCTTCCCCAGCTCTTACCTTTTCCCAGTGCTAAGGTGATTGCTGCTCCTATAAGGCAGCCAGTCGGCGTGGCTAGAACTAAGATCAGCAACAGCCCATACCCCTGCTATGCCCCTTCTCCAGCTTGCCCGAGGGGCCCTAACATCTCCCCGTCTCGGGTTCTCTCTCCCCTTTATGTTCTCAGTCCACCCACGCGGACTCTGCAGGGTCACTCACTAAGGACACAGGAATCCAAGGAATCCCCCTCTGCCAGGGTTTCCAACTTGCCGCTGGTTTCATTCTGGTCTCCTGGACTGGTCTTCCTTTAAATTGGGCCGATTCTCCCAACAATTTAGGGCGGTCCCCCCCTCTCATGCCCCTTCTTTCTCTGAGGGTCTTCCACCTGCTTCTCTGAGACCCCTCCGCCCCCCGCAAGCTGTCACAGTCGAACTGGTGCACGTGGGGCGGGGGCAGGGGGCCTGCTGGGAATTCTGCCCCCAGCTGGGGCTGTGTTCATCCAGGAGTTTCATTTCTCACCTGGGAGAGAGTGGCCCCTGCAGCCGTCCTGGCCACTTGAGCGGCACAGGTTTCTGGTTTCTAAATTAACGTTCTTGGCCAGGCTCCATGGTTCACACCTGTAATCCTAGCACTCTGGGCTGCCGAGGTGGGAGGATCGCTTGAGGTCAGGAGTTCAAGACCAGCCGCAGCAAAAGTGAGACCCTGTCTCTACTAAAAATAGAAAAAATTAGCCAGGTGTGGTGGCGCATGCCTGTAGTCCCAGCTACTCGGGAGGCTGAGGCAGGAGGATAGCTTGAGCCCAGGAGTTTGAGGTTGCTGTGAGCTAGGCTGACGCCACGGCACTCTAGTCAGGGCAACAGAGTGAGACTCTGTCTCAAAAAAATAAATAAATAAACAAATTAATGTTCTTTTTCCCCACGCCCCCCACGCCCTCTGGCACCTCACGTACTTCTCTGTGTCCCTCAGGGGCATTTGGAGTCAGAGCTCCTCTCGCCCTGCTCAGGTTTGCCACCCTCCCCACCCCCAGTTCCTGTTCCAGGCGGGTTACACATGATCTGATGCCTCTGGCCTTGCACCTTCGCAGGGGCTCTTAGCAGCATCCGGTGACATGCCCTTGGCTATTGCCACCAGAGTTTGTCACTGGCAACTGAAGCGGCCATTGGTGGCTCACCACAGGTTTCAGTTCCCATCCTCGGCTCATGACAGGCGGTGGCCCCCAGCTCGGGCCGGCTGTCAGCCCGGGTGAGAGGACAGAGAGCCAGGGCTCGGGAGGGACGTGGGGTAAGTCTCTTTCCTCTTCCGAGCCTCCTTTTTCTCATCTGAAGATGAAGAACTGGTACTGCCTCCCTGATTAGGGTCACTGAGAGAAGCACTTGACGGCGTGAGGATCCTCCGTAAAATGTCGCAGCCATCGTCCCAGCAAAGGTGAGTTTGGAGTCAGAGAGATGTGGGTTGAGTCTTTTTTTGTTTTCTTTTTGGTTGTTTGTTTTGAGACAGGGTCTCACTCTGTTGCCCTGGCTAGAGTGCCGTGGCGTCAGCCTAGCTCACAGCAACCTCAAACTCCTGGGCTCAAGCGATCCTCCTGCCTCAGCCTCCCAAGTAGCTGGGACTACAGGCATGCGCCACCATGCCCGGCTAATTTTTTCTATATATTTTTAGTTTGTCCAATTAATTTCTTTCTAATTTTAGTAGAGATGGGGTCTCGCTCTTGCTCAGGCTGGTCTCGAGCTCCTGACCTCAAGTGACTCCCCCCCCCCCGCCACCTTGGCCTCCCAGAGTGCTAGGCATGAGCCACCGTGCTGGATTCTGGGTTTGAGTCTTGACTCTGTCGTCTGACACTGCCAAGTGATGGAACCCATCTGAGCCTTAGTTTTCTCATTTGCAATTCATTCTAGACATCTGTTGACTGTTTCTCCCGTTAGCCACTCCCTTCACTCTTGAGGTATAGTCTTTTGTCCCCAGATTTGAGGGACTACATCTGTCCTCAATGAGTTTATAGTTTGGCGGGGGAGGTAATACATGAAGATAAATAACTGTAGGGCAAGGTGGAGACTTTTGGTAGCGCAACAGAGGCACCAAGTTTTGTGAGATTGGAGGACAGAGAGATGCTTTTTGGCTGAGCAGTCTGGGAATGCTTCCCAGAGGAGGTGGCATCGGGCAAAGCTCTGAAAGGACAGGCAGGATATGCCGTGGGAACTTGGGAGGGTGGTTGTGGTCACGGAAGAGTGTAAATAACAGCAGAGAGGTGGAGAGGGCTGGTTTGAGTGACTCATTTCAGGTGCAGCGAAGGGTGGCAAAAGGCTGTGGGAGGTGGGCGTGGCCAGTAAGGAAAGACTCAGCCCGGAGGCTGGGCCATGGGGATATTATTCTGAAAGCCACTGGCGCTTTATCCTGAAGGCTGCAGGGCAGGGAGCTGCAGCTGAGGCTACCTGGTGGAAGTGCCATCAGACTCAGCGTGTCCAGTGGGTGGGCACAGAGAGCTTCGCCTCCCAGGGGCAGATAGGAGAGAACTGCTGTAGTCCAGGCCTTTTGAGTGTGAATAAATCGTGTAATTCAGGATGACTGAGGCTCCTGGACAGTGTCTGCACATCAACTGGATGCTTCTACGTTCTCCGTGTTGAGGCTGGTGTTCGGATGGATTTAGGAGGTGTAGGGCTGATGGAAGCAGTCGGTCGTTTAGGTTGCGTAAGTCAATTTCCTGAATCTCCTTCCGCATCCTTGACTCGCACTCGAGCCCCTTGCCCCCGGGACCCCCTGCCAGGTGAGTGTTAGATCCCAGCCTGTGTCGTGCTCTCCATAAACTCGTCTTCTTCTGACCCCAAACCACCCCCCTCCTGCGGGTCTTGCTCCTTCTCTCCTGCGGCTGTTGCTCCCCCGCACTCTCAGGTTGGAAACCTTGGCGTGGCCTCCCCTCTCTCCACGCCTCCGCTTTCCTCTGTTCCTATCTTGCCCATCACTCAGTCCTGCAGATTCTTTCTTCATGCCTCTCATTCCTTCCTTCCCTTTTCTGTGGCCCCTGCTCCAGCCCAAGCCTTGTTACCCAATATGACTTCCTATCACCCAAGGGCCTCTCTTCTCCCCATCTCTGGTTCCCTTGGAGGCTCCCAATGCCTCCAGGCAAGTCCAGATCCTTGAATTTACTATTCAGGGCCCTCCACAACCCGACCTTAACCTCCCCCTATTTCCCACACGCAGCCCTTCACCCCAGCTGGCCTGGTCTGCTCACCGGTCCCCATCAGACCTTTGCTCACGTCCTGTGTCCTGCCTGGCATGCCAGCCCCGTCCACCTTCCCCAATCCACTCACTCCTTCCAGGCTCAGTTCACACCCCACGCCCTGGGACACCCGAGCTCCCCACAACAGCCTCTGGAATTCTTTGCATCCTCTGATCTCCCAGAATTTACCAATTCAACCTGATGCCCCATCCCCCCAGGGCAGGGAGATGCTTTTCATTTTGTTTCCCTTCCTTGTGTCCTCAAATTCCAAAGGTAGAAAATTACGTTTCCCTTGGCTGGTGAGATGTGATCCCTCCTTCCCCAACACACTCATGCCTGGCTCACCTGAGCCAGACGGCTCTTCCTCATTCCCGCGATGGGCGTCACAGCAGCCAGTTACAACAGGGTAGGGACCACAGCCCAGGCCTCTTGAATTCTTGCCCTGAGGTCAGGATGCCCTTCTTGCCTCTTCGGAAGGTGGAGATTCTTATAGCCGAGAGAGGAGTCAGTGATTCAGAGCAGATTCAGAGCAGGAGCTCTTAATCCCTTTCCTAAACCACTCCTGAATCTCTCTAATCCCTGCGCCTCTGACTCTCCCTTTTCTCTCCCCTTCCTGCCCTTGGGCCATCTAGGCCAGGCCGAATGACAGGAGGAGGACAGGGAGTGGGAAAATGTGAGGCAGTGTCGGCAGAGGGTACGATGCTTTGGGAATATGGAGAGAGATTTGTAAGGCAGAGATTGACAGGTTTTAGTCACCTGAACTTCGACCTGCCAGTGTGTGCAGACACAGCGCCTGCCATGGCCCCTGGACTCTGAGCTCTCTGGCTCCTGCCACCCAAGGTTTGTAAACATTCAGTCCCCATTGGCACCTTTATCTGTGTTGGCTGTCACCAGGGTGGCCTCTGAGCCCTCCCACTTCCTCTTTACCTGTAGGTATAGAAAAACCCTTTCTGCACTAGTGCCTTAAACACTCAGCCCCAGGCCGTGTTCACGCCCTGGGGGACCCTGGGGGACAGCGCTGGCACTGCCTGAGCTGGGGAGCTCTGGGCTCATCACTGCTTCCTTGGTGCCCCAACATATGCTCTCGGGTGGCTCACCTGCGTAAGCCTGTCCAAGCCCCCATTCTTCATTTGTACGCACAAGAAGGGGGTTCGGGGACTTTCTAACCAGTGGAAAGCTTTCTTCAAAGTGGAGCGTAGGTGAAAACCTAAAAACAAGCCAGGTAAAAGCAGACCCCTCCAGGTTGCAGCGGGAAGGGGATTTGCAAGGCCCTCGACTCCCCTCCACAGTGACCTTCCGTGGATCTCCTGGGGCCCACATCATCTGGAATCTTCTCCAGGTGTCCGTTTCTTGAGGTGCTCGCTCACTGTTTATGTGTCATGGGAGCTGGAGAATGTGTCCAAGTGCCAGTGGACTTGGAAAAGAACAATCTCAAAGTAGGAAATCCAGCCTGGGCATGGCAGGTGCACGGGGCGGGGCGGGGGTCGTATACCTGAACTTTCTGAAAGAAGATGCTTAATTTGCACCACTGAGCAAATTCACATGTTTATGGAAAGAAAGTCCATAGCTTTCTTCTGACTCTCCAAACACCCGTGACTCCAAAAGATTAAGAATAACCCTTATAAGATGTTATCATCAGTTTTACAAACTTTTTATAAAAATGACCTCAAACTTGATCTCCTCTTTGATTGATACTAATGAGGTTGTAAGCCCTGGTGAGGACAGAACCATGTCTGGAGTGAGTGTCAGTGTCCTATCCCAAGGACACAACCTGGTGCCTAACACACAGCTGGCATCCGATATGTACAACGTGTGTCTGAAACATAAGGCATCCTCGTTCTCCCAATGAGGAGCATTGCTAAAAAAAAAAAAAAGAAAAAGATAATTTGAGCATGTAAATTTTAGGACAATAATTAATATATTATTTTAGTGACATTTTAAATCACACACTATATAACATAATACATTAGCTTAAAAATACAACTTTTCCCAGACTCTCCCAGTTTATGAAACATTTGCACTGTTCCCTCCCATCTCTGACATCTGCATCCTTGTGTCCTTCTCATCACCAGACATTTTTACATCAACTCTCTGAGTTCTGCATATATCATTGCCCATACTGTCTAAAGAGAGTTGGCTATTTTGTTTGTTTGGGTTTTTTTGGTTTGTTTGTTTTTTTGAGACAGAGTCTCGATCTATCGCCTGGGTTTGAGTGTCATGGTGTCAGCTTAGCTCACAGCAACCTCAAACTCCTGGGCTCAAGTGATCTTTCTGCCTCAGCCTTCCAAGTAGCTGGGACTATAGGCGTGTGCCACCATGCTCGGCTAATTTTTTCTATTTTTTAGTAGAGATGGGATCTGACTCTTGCTCAGGCTGGTCTCGAACTCGTAAGCTCAAGTGACCCTCCTGCCTCGGACCCCCGGAGTGCTAGGATTACAGGTGTGAGCCACTGTGCCCAGCCAGCTATTCTGTATCAACCCGGAAGTTGTTTATTTTTTTAGTGACATCTTTTTTGAGATATAATTTACATGTCATAAAATTAACCTTTTTAAAATGTACAATTCAGTGGTTTCTAGTATATTCACAGAGTTGTGCAATCATCACCACTATCTAATTGCAGAATGTTCTCATCATTCCAAAAATAAAACCTCGTACCATTAGCAGTCACTCCCTATTCTTCACTCCCACCCCTCCTTCCTTCTTCTCCCCCCTCCCCCGTTCCTGGCAACACGAATCTACTTTATATTTTTAAGAATATGCCTTTTCTGTGCATTCCATATAAATAGAATCATACGCCATTGTGGCCTTTTGTAACTGGCTTCTTTCACTTAGCATAATGCTTTGAAACTTCATTCATGTTGTAGCATCTATTAGAACTTTATTTCTTTTTTATTGATGGATAATATTTTGTTGTGTGGATAGGCCGTATTTTGTTTATCCATTCATTAGTTGATGAACACTGGGGTTGCTTCCACTTTTTGACCATTACAAATAATGCTGCTACAAACATCCATGTACACATTTTTGTGTGGACATATGTTTTCGTTTCTCTTAGTTAGAGGCTTAAGAGTGGTCGTGTGATAATTCTATGTTTAACATTTTGAGGAACTTGATCAACTGTCTTCCAAGGCAGCTGCGTCATTTTACATTCCTACCAGCAATGCATCGTGGTTCCAATTTCTCCATGTTCTTGCCAACGCTTATCATTGTCTGTAATTTTGATTTTAGCCGTCCTAGTGGGGATGCAGTGGTATCTTACTGTGGTTTTCACTTGCAATTCTTTGATGACTGATGATGTTGAACATCCTTTCATCATGTGCTTCTTGGCCATTTGTATATCTTCTTGGGAAAAATGTCTATTCGAAGCCTTTAGAAGGTATTTATTTTTTTATGCCAACAATATAACCACTTAGTTCGTTACTTTTAAAAAAATGATCTTTTAAAGGTTTGTTTAAAACAACATTCAACACTTAGAATTGTGAGGCTATGCCCTCAAGAAAAGTTACTGAATCAATATTGTAGTACTGCGCCTGCTTTTTTTAAAAACTATTTCCATCAAGTGACCTTTGTAAGTATCCAAAACTAGCATTGATTGAAGTGGTTTCAGGCTGATATTTTTTCCCCAAACAGCATATTTTTGTTCAAAATAAGGTAATTGAGAAAGCAACCCATAATATGAGAGATTATGTAAGGGCTTGAATATAAACTTCCTCTTTTCTGACAGATAATTTGGAGAGGGAGAGAGCTTGACCTCATATTCAAGCAAATGTGATATTTAAAAATAAATGGGTGGATGGGTGGATGGATGGGTGGATGGGTGGATGGACAGGTGGACCAATGGATTAAGTGAAAGAACAAAAGAAGAGTTGCAAGCCGGTAAACCAGTCGATCAAGCAACCACACCAATCTCTCCACTTAGAAGGTTGACATTGCCCTTTAATTAACATTTCCCAGAACCATATACAAAATTGTTTTAAAAACAGACCTGCAGTTACAGGTGGGAAACAAGACACTGTATTTTCTCGCATCTGGAATATTCTTCATCATCTTCCCTTAAAATGGGAGACACCGAGGCTGCCCAGTTTCCTGGAGGTGGTTGAGAGACCCAGAGATCAGCGATGTGACTGTGGATTCCTTTCAGGCTTATAAATCTCCAGACAGGACTTTTGGGGACGTGATACGACACGAGGATTTTCATGGGTTCTGCCTTGTTCAGGCCGCAGCTTCTGCCACTCTTCCCACCAGCATGAAGGCTTCGGGGTTCCTGGGGCCGGAGGGGCCCGGCCCCGCAACCTTTCCCTCCCCCCTCCCCGGGGGGGGAACAGTCTGATGCATCTCGGAGACCACACTGGCCACAACTCACCACCAGCTGCCACGGAGAGACACCCGCTCCCATTCTGCCCCTTTGATCCTCTCAAGACAACGCATGAGCTGGCAAATGGTGCCCGGAATCGGGGTAAGAAGGAGCAAAGGAAAGAGGAAGGGTACTAGGTGAGAAGATAAGAAAGGAAGCTGTGGCCAGACACGAAGAAGTGAAAGAGATGTGGGCAAAAGCCAGGGAGATGACTTCAGAAGGCTCAGACCCTGCAGAGGGAAGAAGTTGGAACAATAGTGGTCTTCGGAAAGAACTTCAGGGCAGTGATGCAAAGAGAGGTTGGCTCTGGAGTGTGTGGTTGGAGCTGGGGTTGGGGACAGGGACAGTGAGGGGTAGTGTGGATGTGGCCTGGGCTCCTGCTTTTGTGACTGCCGTTGGTGGGCTTGGAACTAGGGGTTCGGGTCCAAGTGCATCAGAGAAGCATCTGTCTCTCTTCCATAGACATTTAGGCCGTTGCTAGATAGGATCCCCGTGTTCCCAGGGACAGTGACAGCTCATCCTTCCTTCTGGGCCATGGCAGGACCAAGTCTCTCCTGTTCTAGCAGGTGGGTGTTTTCCTTGGTTCTAAACATCTGCAAGGAAGGCGTCTATGTACGTCCTTGAAGTCATGTTTCCTTTTTTGAGAGTGTGGGATTGGTGGCTTCGACATGGAGAATCTGAAGCCCAACTCCACATTATTTAGCACCTACTGTGGGCCAGGTGCTGCTCGAGGCACTAGGGCACATACAGGTGGACAAGAGGCTCTCCTCGAGATGAGACGGCAATGCCAGTAAAGCCAGCTGTGCTGCAAGAGAGTGACACAAACCCCATGGAGACATGAAGGTTAGATCTACTAGCTTTACCAAGGGGAGGCCAAAAACGCTTCCCAGTGAGGTGACCCTGGGAAGGGTTTTGAGGAATGGATAGGAGTATGCCAGGCAGAAAACGGGTGGTGAGATGACGTGCTTTCTAGGTTGAGAGCACAGCAGATGCCAAGATAAGAAAGCACCGAAGACTTTTCTTGTTGGGGAAGCTGTGACCATCTCAAGGTGGCTAGATCTAGAAGAATCGTGATAGGAACGTGGCTGGAAGGACGCAGAGGCCTTGACCACGCCGGCCTGGCATGGACGCTGCTGACCTGGGGGCCACATCTTGAGAACCACTGGAGTGGAGGGCCCTGCGGGGACAGCCCGTTGAACACTTTTCCAATTCTGTTCCTCGGGGGTGTGTATTGTTAGATCCCCTCTCTGTCCAGGAGCTTTTTAAACACTCCTGTGCCTATCTGCAGTCGCACCCAGGCAGACCTGCCTTCCTCTCTGCTGGTTTTTCTTTGCCTTGCTCTTAACACCCCAGAAGTGGTTTCGATGCCCACCCTGGTTGAAACAGTGACCGTGTCTCCTTTTGTCTGCCCACTGCACCGGGACAGCTCAGTGGGCTTCCCTAGCCCTCTGCCTTTGTCCACGGTGTTCTCTCAGCCAAGACCCCCCTCCTGGCCTTCCTAAATTCCCACCTGTCAGGCCTCTGCAGACCCTGCCCGGATGCCACCCGGCCGTGCCCTTCTCCCAGCGCCCCATTCATCTCACCAGCCCTCTGATCCCGCGCCCTGTGCCTGACCCAGTTAGGACGTCCCTCTGCCTCATCCTACCGTGTACGATACAGGTCCCAGTTAGACCATAAATCCTGAGGATGGAGCCCTGGTGCCCGTGTCCCCTGACAAGGGGTCACTCGGAGGAGACGTGCCAACAGTGTCTGCTGAATCACAGTGAGAATCTGAAAAACAATCCAAGAAAAACCAAGACCCAGACGTCTACACTGGCCCTCCCTGGCCCCTAGTTCTTGGAATGTTCCCACAAAGGCCCAGTGAAGGGGAAGAGGAGGCGTTTGTGAACTGCGCCCCCCCCCCCCAACAACGCCCTGAGATGATGCGGCCGGTGCCAGACTCGGACGGGCTCATCACCCTTGAAAATAATCAGATTACTAATCCGCGCCCCTCGGGGAGCTACCACCCCCGGAGCCGTATTAAGAATATTTTCCTCAGGCAACAAGCGTGCTGCCTTTGGCAACCCAATCAGCCTCAGGAATTTCATTTTGTGATTGAGGCTTCCTTTTTTTTTTTTTTTAATTCTTGCTCATTCCTGCACTTCCTCCAGATCTGCTCCTTCCCGATCTCCATCAACATAGCCAGGCCATCCCCTGCCCCTTCCAGCAACTTCCAAGTACTGCGCCTCTCCCGAAGGCAGACTTGAGCTCTTGCCACTTGGCTTCGTTCTTCTCCAATGAAGCCACTGGTGTCCCCAGGCTTGTGGTGTCCCCTGACCTGTGGACCCCACGAGACCGTGAAGCCTCGGAGTGCCATGACTCAAGGAAAATGCACTCAGGTTGGAGAAAGCACTCCTAGTTCCTGGCCCATCTTTCTCCTCTCAGGAACATGGCAAGCACCTCAGCTCTCTTATGTGTGTCCTTCCCCTCCGCTCTCCCCCAAGACTTCCCCACCCCAGCACAAGCCAGGTCCTGACATCATTGCTCTTTTAAACACGGAGCAGTCGGTCCCCTGGGGTAGGCTGAGGAACGTCCTGTTTGCACACAAACAATCCTTCCCGTCTATCGGCAGGCAGGTCACAGGGTTAGGAGCACTTGCTCCTCGAGGTGTGGCCCCTCTGCTTCCCGGCCATGTGACCCCAACATCTCCCAAGCCCGCTCACCCTCAGCTTCCCCACATGCCAAATGGTGATGACAATAGTGTTTTCCTCAAAGGGATTTTGCAAAGATTAAAAAGAGCTTGTACTCTTGTGTCTATAAAGCACTTAGCATTGGTGCATTGCATGTAGTAAGTATTCCATCCATTAGCTGTTACTTGTATCAACAGCACGCATTACTAGAAACGTGTGTGATGGACAGGTCGCCTGGGGCCCCACGTGCATCCACCTGATTGTGCTTGGCAGGAACCCCAGCCCCCGCTCAAGGCAGCCGAGGTCTTCCCGGGGATCCCGCCGGCTCTAGACTCAATTCCTTGTGCTTCCCACCACCTCTGTATGGTCACATCTCGTTTGGCCACATCACCCCAAGGCAAAGAACTCAGCCCCTGCACCAATGACCCCAGGAGTCCGCAGACCCCACAGAACGCTTATGATTTTGTGGGCTTCCCTAAAGAACTGGAGGGAGGAAGAAGGTTCGGGAGAGGGTCAGATCATGTAGACTTGCACCACTTCTCTGGCCTCTTCCTTTCTTTCTTTCCCCAGGCAGTGAGGAATGGAGTGGCTGCTCTGAGTGAGGGGCTCAGTGGCCTGGAGAACAGGCTCTGTGGGAACAGACCCCTGGTCCCCTGACAAGGCAAGCTGAGGCAGGGGTGGGACATGGGTGAATTTTACTGTTAGTGAATTCAAGGGAAGCGGTTGCATCCCCAGCCTGCAGACCCGACCTTCTGACTCAGTGACCTATCAGTGCAGAACTGCTACACCGACTTTCTCATCAAAGGGGAGATGAGAAGTTGGCAGATTCTATGACAGTGGGCGATCCAGGCATGGAAAACAAACAAAGCCTATGACAGGGTTGACACATTAATGGAAGGTGACTCAAGGAAAAGTGTCCCTATGTGCAGTAAGACACGACAGCTGCCGTTGAGGAGGCCAGGAGCTCATGACCCTGGAGGCCACGGTGAGGGCTCCCGGCTGTCAGGAGGAACTTAGCAGGACAGGAGATGCTCACACCACTGGTTACAAGTGACTGAGCCTGTCGAGACTCCAGACCAGCTGTGTCCAAACTCCTCGCTCCCCGAAGTGGCATTCGTGTCTCACCCCTTTGCCAGAGGAGCTGTTTCTACTTCCCAAATGTCCCTCATTCCCTCTTGCTTGTGATTCTGAAGTTGAGGAGAAGAACCTGATTCAGCTTCAAGTGTGGTTGCTCAAGACCACACAAGGCATGAGTTTTAGGAAGGCTGCCCTCTTCCAGCTACAGTTTTGAATTTGCAGATGGGGAAGAGCTTGAGAAAGAGGTTATGTGGATTTTTTTTTTCCCTCTCTTCTCTTAGAAGTATTAATATTTGCTTTCTGCTCTCCATGCTGCTGTGAGCGATGGAGAAAGTGATGGGGCGTTTCCTTTCATCCTGTAAAAATGGAGCATCACAGAGGAACAGAAATATCCCCACTGAACAAGAATTATGTGGGGAAAGGTGGGGTAGACTGCTGAACGCCATCTAGTGCAACCCTTTCTCATGAAGAGAGCTCTTCTTTTCCTTGAGCACCTGCTGGAAATGTTTGATCCCAACACCCCATTCATCATTCCATTGTTGGATAACTCTTATTGCTGGAAGGTTCTTCCATTCCCTGAGCTGAACTCTCTGAAACTCACACTCCTCTGGTGCTAGAACTGGGCAGCAGCCCAGAATAACGACTGTTTTGCAATATGACAGCGACCCCCAAGTAGGGGGCCGCCCACCCTGTTGTTGTCTGATCTACACTTAACGCAAAGAGTTATGTCCTCTCTTCTTGGAGCGGTGGGACTTCAGATGCCCAGACTTTCTGGCTCTCCCCTTCTGGATAAATGATTCTGTCACCATCTTAAAAGGTCATGGCCAGTAGTGGACGTGACATACCACAAGACACAGGACCTCTTGGCTGCTGGTTCCTATCCTTTTTGTCACTGTGGGCTCCTGTCTTTCCCTCTCCGAATGGGCTTTTTGTTTTGAAGCGTCTTGCTAATTAAACTTAATAGTAAGACCCATCTACAGAGCCCTTCAGGTTTGAATTCCTCAGCCTGTCGTAGCCCAGGACGCCTCTGCAGTTTGTGTCTGGTCTAAGCCTGCAGTTCATCCTCATTCCTGTGTTAGTCTGCTCAGCTGCCATCACAGAGTACAGCAGCCCGGGCAGCTTCCGTAACAAACGTTTATCTTCTCGCAATTCTGGAGGCTAAAAGTCCAAAGTCGAGGTGTCAGCAAGTTTGGTGTCTTCTGAGGCCTCTCTCCTCAGCTTGTGGCCAGTGGTCTTCTCCCCGTCTTCACGTGGTTGACCCTCTGTGAATATCTGTGTCCTAATCTCTTCTTACAAGGACACCAGTCATCTTGGATTTGGGCCCATGTTAATGGCTTCATTTTACCTTAATCACCTCTTTAAAGGTCTTATCTCCAAATACAGTCACATTCTGCGGTACTGGGGCCTGCGGCTTCAACATATGAATTTTGAGAGAACACAATTCAGCCGTGACATTCTATCTTACTGTCATCTAATCAAGCCGACTTTATCTAGCCCTCTCAGAACACACCCTTTATCTGCATTGCTCACGCGCCGTTGTCTCGGCTGTCCCCTGTCCCCCTCCCCTATGTGTCTCTCAAAGCCACTCTTCCAAGAAGCTCTAATGGCCAGCAGCTGTCCAGTCTGTGTGGGCACCCACAGAGATGGAGAACTCCTGTTCCCCAGGCACAGTCCATTCTGCTGGCTTCAAGAGCATCACACCCCGGCAACGTGGACCGGGAAAGGCCTCAAGTTTTGCAGACCAGAGGAGCTTTTCCTTTCTGTTCAGATGAAATGATCTCCAGATAAAATGAGAACAGAGTAGCATATGGAGAAAAAAAAGAAATATCCCAAAAGTTGGAACCAGTGAAACTGGATGCCTGAAACCTGTCTACTCTGAGAGACTGTTCTTGGGAGCAGTTTTAAGCAGAAACTGGCTCTCTTCCTATTTCCTATGTTATGAATACTCAAATGTTTCTTCATTTGTTCCCAACCGTTCGGGAGTACCACAGTCTCTGCCCCGTTCCTTCTGCACGACAAGACTCTCCTAAATTTCCACTCACCAGGACCCCTTGGTCAAAGCAAAATCAACAGGACCCGCTTTTCTTCCCACCCCACTTCCCAACTCTCCCCTGCATGCACACTCCAGCACGCACACCCCCTGGAACTTCAGCCTCGTGCATCATTTGATGCTGTCGCCTAGTAACGATATGCTTAGCAACCAGGAAGAGAAGTGTGATCGCACCTCCCCGCACTGTATATGAAGCACCGCAGACAATACAAACAGTTCCCTGGATTCTCTCTGCAGCTAGAAGAAGGTAACTGTCAGAGGTGGCCAGCATTGTGCTCCAGAGAGAGTGGCTCATCTTCCGGGGGCCCAAATTGGTTGCTGCTTGGCTTTTCCTTGGCATTGGGTAATATCTTTGTGGGGGTGGCTGGGTAGGTGGTTCTCGAAGGGCCGGATCTCTCTGTTTGCACTTGTTCTCAGGATGCTTGTGATGCAGGCAGGCAGGGCAGCTTGCAGATCCTCTCTGCTCCCACGCAGCCCTGCCCTGCACCAAGCCTGCGTCCCCCTGCCCCCCAAGCCACCATGCTCCCCGCTGTCTCATTTGGAGGTTGCTCCTCTGTGCCCTGGCACTGCCCTGCCTCCACCTTGAAGCTCTCCTGTCTTCCCAGGGACAGAGTCTCTGCCCTTCAGGGGCTCCTCTGTGCTGCTGGACAGCCCCCAGGTCCTTCAGTCAGGCGCGACCCTCTCCCTTCCCAGTTCCTTACAGTCACGTGCATCCCGCCTCAGGCTCCCGTGCCACACACCAACACAGGGGACCAAGGCCCACCTCTCCCTTCCTGCTGGTGTCCTCATCCAAAACTGGATCATTATAGCTTCACTGGGGATTCCTGAGTGTCGTGTTCCGTGAAACAGTAGAGAAGGCCAGAGAGTGTAGAGTCTGGAAATGTATATTCCAATCCCAGAGCCTTTTGGCAGTGGTGGTTCTGGCTATGGGACTTAGGTCAAGTTTCTTTAACCTCTTGGGTCTCAGTTTTCTAAAGGGATTGGACTATTTGCCTCTCGGGTTATGACAGCAATTCCACGAAGTTCAAATAGAAAGAGCCGGGTAAACTGCATGGCGTACAGTCGGAGAACACTTTAAATATTCCCTTCCTGTCCTTCCATCTCTGCCTCTTTATTCTTTCTTTCCGACCTGCTCTCCCGCGAGCTAAAGCCGGGTTGGGGTTGGATTCTCGGAGGCAGGGCGGTGCATCTGCAAGAAGCCTGGGCAGGGAGCCCCAGCTCGGCTCTACCGCTCAGGACTCCGCTCTTGGGCCCGCACCCCACATCCCTGAAGTTCCTTTTGTTCACTTGTAAGATGGAGATAAATGCGCCTGACATGTCTCATGCACAGTTGCTAGAAAGCTCAAAGGAGAGAATACGTGTCAATATCCTTCACACGTTTCAAGATGTTTTACAAATTTTAGAGAGAAGAATTTTCTTGGATGAACCTGGTTCCCTTTCTGCACCTGTAACATGGAATGAGATTCCAGAATGTCTAAAACCCCCCGAAGTCCTAAAATTGTAGCAAATTCAGAGTGGATAGTCACTGGCCCTCCGAAGGTCTCAGTGGACAGAGCAGAATCCTTCTCCATGGCCGTCTGCGTCCAGTAGCTGTCAGGGTAGACAGCGGCAACACTTCTACTCTGCGTTCTCCAGGGCCGTGACCAATGCCTGGTTATTCACAACCTCAGCCCAGTAATGTGCTGGAGGCTTCATCTCGTTCTGGTTTGGGAATGTATATAGCTCTGTCCTTTCACTAAGGAAAACAAATGAGTCAGAACATGCCCAAGGCATGCATGCTGGAGGTGCTGGGGAAGGGATCGCTGGTGTAGGTGTTCGATGTTTATGTCATGGATACTTCCAGGGTGGTTGTGTGTTTAGTAGCGGCCTAAAAGGGAGCAGAATTTGCAAATGGAGTACGCGTGGAGCAAAAGATTTTAAAGTACGTAACATAAGTGATGTATAATGAGTCAACTAAAAGTGTGGCAAACAAATAGAATGTGGATGTTATTGAAATCTTGACGATTGGGAGTCTGGCCAAGGATGAACAAACATTCCAGAGACATTTGCATTCTTTTCCGTGAGACTTCCCCCAGGCAACTGTGTAGTGTCCTAATAACAGAGGATCTCAACAGGTAAGATGCGAGAGGCCCAGAGCACTCAAGGCTCTGGCGTTGCCAGAAGATCTATTTCAAAACCCTTCGGGAGAGAGGTGCAGCCTCCCTCGGGGACTTTGTTACTCCAGTCGCATAACTTCTGGGCAAAGACAAAAAGACCTGCCTGTTAGTAAGTTGGGAACTTCTCCTTCATAATAAAGTTGCAAGAGGCCAGATCTAGCACAAGTGTCGGCTGTTACCCATGCTATAACGAGCTTTTTAAAAATATAGATATTTGGAGCTTCGGGCAGTGTTGTGGGTCTGCAGTCCTGGCTACTGGGGAGTCTGAGGCAGGAGGTTCGCTTGAGCTCAGGAGTTCAAGGCTGCAGTGCACTGTGGTCACAGCTGTGAATAGTCACTGTACTCCGCTGGGCAGCATAGTGAGACCCCATCTCTAAAAATAAAATGTGTGTGTGTGCGTGTGTGTGTGTGTGTATCTGGTGAGGAGTAGTGAGATTTGATTTGATTTATGTTCTGCCTGGACCCATAGAATAGAAAGTCATAGAATCAAAGAATGTTAACCTAAAAGAAACCATGGCAGTCACCCAGTCCAACCCCTTTATTCACAGGTAAGAAGATAGTCCCCAAGATGTTAGCCCTGTGGTTAATTTGGGATGGTAGAAATGTTTCATTCACTTTTAAAATAGAACTACAAAAATAAGAAGACAGGAAAGTGACTTGCCGAAGGTCCTGCGGCAATGCGGAGGCAGCACTTGTCTAGGCCCCTGATCTGTTGACTTCCCTCCCTCTGCTTCTCCCAGAGGGATCCCGTCTCAGGCTAGAACTGGGTTTCCAGAAAGATCTTTTACTATAAAAGCATAATCATGCAGCCAAGAACTAGTCTTTGCCATTTAAAACTTTCAAGTACCAACATTTCAACGATCTCCAGGATAATTTCATAAGCATTATCCTTTGCATAAAACCTAGGCTTATTCCATGGGGCAATGTTAAACATAAGATGTCAGTAGTAGGCAAATCTCTCAAAACGTGCCCCGTTCTTTAGGGTTAAAACCACCCGCTAAAGGGTGATGTGAAAATGGAACCTGTGTTTGGTTTCCGTAACCCACTTCCCACGTAGCCCATCCACTTGAGGGAACAAGAGAGAAACTGCTCAGGGGCTGGTGAGAGCAGTTTGAATGCCATCCCCCGCGCAGCCTCCTGTCTACAGCTTTTGTTCCCTTGGTCTCTTCAATAAATATGACTCAGGCTGCTGTGCGGGCTGCACTTCCTCTGGGCAGGGAGCTGACAGCAGCGACTCTGGTCACGAGTGACTCAGGGGCTCCACTGCGGGGGACCGCCCCTCCTCTCCTGCTCACCAGCTCCCTTCTGCTGTTCCAAGTGCTGCTGTCCCTGACTCTTCAGCTTTCAAAGTGCTCCCCAACTCGTAAGGGTGGCGTCTCCCCGACCACCCCATTATTTTTCTAAAAAGTGCTACGCACACATCTTGATCAACTGCCAAAGTGCTTTTTTCACCCACCTACTCACCTATAGAATTCACAGTCCCCAGTGCAGGCACGAGGCAGGACGGCCAAGTTCAAGTTCAAAATGGGTTCCTGTGAAAAACAAAAGCGAAAGACAGGAAAAGCTTCCCAACCATCTCTCCTCTTCTAAACGCTTGTCAGAGCAAGAGTGTGATATTCTTAATGTTTTGGGGGAGTAGGTGGGGTCATCTGGGCCAGCCCACACTTGTGACCTTGCTTTTGCTATAGAATCGGAAACTCCAGGATAGGAGTTTTCATTTATTTGGAGGTACATTATTCTAAACTCTTGTTTCTATAACAAGAAAAATAAAAAGCAATGAATGAGAGGTGGGGGGGGTGGGAGTCTCCTGCCCCTAAGCCAGCTAAGGCTGTAGTCACCTCAAGGACACGGAGACATGGAGAGCTGCAGGCTCATGTAGTCTCAGGATTCAAGGAGATTAATTGCAAAAATATTTATTTAGCAAAATAAATACATTACGAAATAAATCCAAAAATATTTATTTAGCATCCACTACAAAAGAGACCCAAAGGTCTATGGTAGAAGTTTGCTGTGAGCTACACATCGGTAGAACTGTTAATTTTAGGGGCTATGTTTTCTCAGATGCCCAAGACAAGGGCAGTGGGGCGGATGAGAAGCCACCACATCAGGGCAGGGAGTCACGCTTCGCTTTGGGGACGACACTTCCTGTCCAAGAAAGTGCTGTTGTTTGCCAAGACGTCTCAGATGCAGCGCCTATTGCTTGCTAGTCGGCTGTAGAATTTTTCTCCTTCCTCTTCTTTCTGCCCAAGGGCTAGGCAAGGCCCGGTATGGCCTATTGTAGCCTCACATGCCCACCTGTGAGCAAGCACAGCCCCTAACTCACTGGCTCCTGCATGCTCTCTCTGTCTCTTTTACACTCACGTATTCATACTTTGGTCACCATAACACATCCCTGTATCCACCCAGTAACGGCAAACCAAGACCAGAGCAGGGCAGCACTTGAGCAAGCGAGGCACGCCAGGGCGTGGCTGTTCTCAGGGGAGGCTGCTTAGGAGGCTCGACCTCCCACTGCTCTGCTGTCCCAAGGTGAACAGCCGCGGTGCGCCGACTCACCAACTCGTTAAACCCTATCAGTCACTTAGACCTGACTATGGGTGGCTTTGTTTCCCAGGAGCAGGAGAAAAATAGCATCAGCAGAAAAGGGCCTATTGTTGAAGATGGAGCAAGACATGAAAGGAAAGCGTCACACTCCTACTTACCTTCCTAGCCCTCTTTAATTGCAAATGACAGAAACCCAAAAGCAGGGATTGGCTGCGGACTCACATCCCCAAACGAAGGGAAGTCCCAGGAAGCAGCTCAACTCAGGGATGGCTGGGCTAGGAAGGCGGGCACAGCCACACGTCTCTGGGTCTGCCCCTCTGCCCCCCGCCTCTGTCTCTTATATCACTGGCTCTCCCTGCACGTCGACTTTACTCTTTCAGGACAACTTCTGTCCAAACCAGGGAGCTTGGCTGCTAACCGTGTCCATGCTCTCAGTCACAGCCTCGTCACTCATCCAGAGAATGTCTCTGTCTTGAGCTAAAGTTTTTAAAATGACAAAGAAGAACTCCAGTTGCTTTGGCTAAGATCATGTGTCCATTTCTGGACCAGTCCCCACACCCAGGAAGGTGGAGTCCGTGTTTGCTTCGGCTCGATTCATGTGCCCCATCCTGCGGTCCAGACGGGGATGAGGAGGTGGAAGAGCTGACCCGGGTGATGGGCAGCCCCCGCTCCAACAAGGTCGGCCTGGGAGGAGGAGTAGGTCCTGCACAGAAAGCAAGTGAAATCAATTCTCTGAAGAAGGGGCAGGAGGTGCTGTAGACAGATGAAACAGTTGAGGTCCCCGGCCATAAATCTGCAAGCTTAGTTGGTTGTGTCGCAGTCTGTGATGGGTGGCCAGCAGGTGTGTGTGACTGTCAGTAGGACTGTCAAACTTGGAGAAATGGCAACATTGGAAGTGCTTAGACGTTGGCAATGTGTAATTATGTTACGGCCGAGAACTAAATAAAACTTTGCAGAAAGAACAGGAGGCAGTGTCGAGTAAAGCACGCATCCGTAAACCATTTACATACTGTCCTGCTGTTTGACAATCGTTACTCTACGACAGAGATAACCGAGTTTGCCTTCCTTGTTGGCTGCTTGTGGGATTTCACCGGCCGATTCACCTGTTTGCTCATTGTCTGTCATTCCTGGGCTTGAACCAAGGTCAATATTAGTACCAGTCTTCCCACAGAATCATCCCTGATTCTTAAGGATAGTATTTTTATTATACTGCTCATGTCTGAAACTGTCCTTCAGTTTTTTGTTTTTTTTTTTAATTTCAGCACATTACGGGGACACAAATGTTTAGCTTGCATATATTGCCTTTGCCCCACCTGAGTCAGAGCTTGAAGCATGCAGTTAACAGTGGGGAGGAGGGGATGGGTATATACGCCCTTCAGTCTCGAGGGAATGATGTTTGTAGTGGAAATGGCTCTCTTGGATTCTTAACTCTGCAGATGAGACTTTGCTTTTGTTGAAAAGGAGCCTTAGCTTTGACAGTCCACAATGGGGTGTATGATAATGGCCTCCCAAAGACGTCCACATCCTAATCCCGGAACTCTGTGCACGTGTTACCTCACATGGCAAAAGAGACTTTGCAGATGCAGTTAAGTTAAGGATTGTGAGATGGGGAGATTATCCTGGATTAGACCTAATGGTATCACAAGGGTCTTTATAAGAGGGAGGCAGGAGGGTCAGAGTCAGAGAAGGCAACGTGACAACAGAAGCAGAAGTCTGTGTGTGTGTGTGTGAGAGAGAGAGAGAGAGAGACAAAGAGAGAGATTGGAAGATGTTACGCTGCCAAGGAATGCGGCAGTCTCTAGAAGCTGGGGAAGACAACAGAAGGACTCTCCCCTAGACCCCCCTGAAAGAAGGCAGCCCTGCTAGCTCCTCGGTTTTAGGACTTCTGACCTTCAGAATGGAAAGATAAATTTGTGTTGTCTTAAGGCACTAAATCTGCAGTAATTTAGTTTCCTACAGAGACAGTAGGAAACAAATACAGCTACCTTTCTGGAAAGCAACTTGGCAACCTGTTCTCAGAAATATAAAAGAGTTTATGCCTTCTGACTCAGTAATTCTAGTTCTAGGATTCTCTCCTAATGCAATAATCAGATCTGTAGAAATACACTTATATATCAAGAAGGTCATTACCGTATTATCTATGGTAGTGAGACCTTGGAACCACCTGAGGGCCCTACTGGTGGTCTTGTCCCTATTGTAATTACAACATTGTTCAAATAAGAAAACACGACCCATTTAAGGATGACTGTCATCCGTTATGATGTTACTTCCTGTGTTGTGATCACAGGTAGGGATGGCCTGAATTAGGAAATGACAGTGCTGAGAGCTTTGCCATCAATCTAGGAATTCAACAAATGCTCACTGACCATGCTGGTACTGGGCCAGAGCTGGGGGCGCAGAGCAAAGGACATATATGGGATTATGAGGAACTGCAAGAGTCTGGTCGTGGAGATGGTTATCAACACAAAGAATTATCAGAAAAGTTGATGTTCCACTTAAAACTAGAAGGATCTGTGGCGGGGCACAGTGGCTCATGCCTGTAATCCTAGCACTTTGGGAGGCCGAGGCAGGAGGATCGCTTGAGTCCAGGAGTTTGAGGTTGCAGTGAGCTATCATGACACCACTACACTCTACCTGGGGCGACAGAGTGAGACTCTGTCTCCGAAAAAAAAACCTTGATCAGTAAGAATGAACCGCAGCTGAAAAGCCAATTCATGGAGTACAGGCCTTTCCTCATTTTGTGCACATGTAGTAACTGAAAGTGGAGACCTATCCTAGCTGCACCCCAGGAATTCTGAAGGCTCTGCAGCCTGAAGCAGCAATAGCCCTCTTGCTAAAGAGCTACAGTCAATAGCAAAAAAAATGGGAACAACCCAATGTCCTTCAGTGGGTGACTGGTACATCTGTACAATGAAATACTACTTAGCAATAAAAATGTGCAAACTATCGCTACATGCGACAACTTGGAAGGATCTCAAGGGCACTCTGCTAAGTGGAAAAATGCCAATCTCAAAAGGTTATATACAGTATGATTCCATTACTATAACTATAACATTCTTAAAGAGACAAAACTATGGAGATGGAGAACAAATGAGTAGCTGCTGAGATGGAGGGGTGGTGAGTGTGACCACAAAGGGTAACCCAAGGGAGTCCTTTCCTGGTGATGTAGAAGTTCTGTGTCTTGACTATGGTGATGGTTACATGGGTATGGAACTGCATGGAACTATACACACACACGGACACACACAGACACACGCATGCACACACAAGTGAACTTGTCTAAAAACTATTGAAAATGAAATAAGATCAGTAATCTAGCCGCAGTATTATGCCAACGTCAGTTTCCTGCCTTTGATATTATTATACTATAAGATGACACCATTAGGGGACGATGAGTCAAGGGTACTCAGGACTCTCTGTGCTGTGTGTAACTTCCTGTGAATCTATAATTGTTTCAAAATACAAAGTAGAAAACAAATAGCTACAGTCTAAAATTCCTCTGACACTTCTTCTGTCCCCAAGAATTTTCCTTTTTTTAAAATTGTATTCTAAACCACTTGTTTGTTTATTTATTATTTATTTATTTATTTATTTATTTTTTTGAGACAGAGTCTCACTCTTGTTGCCCAGGCTAGAGTGCTATGGCGTCAGCCTAGCTCACAGCAACCTCAAACTCCTGGGCTCAAGCGATCCTTCTGCCTCAGCCTCCCGAGTAGCTGGGACTACAGGCATGCGACACCGTGCCTGGCTAATTTTTTCTATATATTTTTAGTTGTCCGATTAATTTCTTTCTATTTTTAGTAGAGACGGGGTCCCACTCTTGCTCAGGCTGGTTTCGAACTCCTGAGCTCAAACAATCCGCCCGCCTCGGCCTCCCAGAGTGCTAGGATTACAAGCGTGAGCCACGGCGCCCGGCCCTGTTTGTTTATTTTTTAAATTTCAAACTATTCAGGGGTACAAATGTTTTTGTTACATGGATACATTTGCTGAAGTCAGCGCTTTTAGTGTGCCTGTCACCAGAATAGTGTTCATTGTACCAATTGTCCCCAAGAATTTTCTCACTATCCGAATAGTTCCAGGGCCATTTCAGTTGGTGTTTAAACATCTCCTCGTCCTCCCGTCACGTCCAAAAGTCTGCTCGTGGCCATGTAGGACAGGGAGGTGATGCTAGCAGCTGACTGCAGAGAATAGAAAATTCGTTTTATCCCAAACCTCCAGTGCATGAGGCCACCCTGCGCCTGATCTCTCCCTTAACAGCTAACGGGGCATCATTTCCCAACCACCAGCCCGCAAGGAGACGGGCGCTGTCTGTGAGACACGTTAACGCATGTTGTGAGAGCCCAGCTCTCTCCTCTCTCCTTCGTCAACTCTGGATGAGGAAGAGAAAATGGCCAGTAGTCAACAGGCTGGAGAAAGGAGAAGCCTTTCTTAATAGCTAAGATTATGAGTAGGTACCCTGGTATGATTTAAAAAAAAATGCACAGGCTTGGAGTTATATCTGAATTCATTCACTCATTCAAGTATTTATGAAGTGCCTAATCTGTGCCAGGCATAGTTTTGTGTCCTAGGGATATGGGATGAAAATGGTCTGGCCTCATGAAGATTATATCAGATGATTTGAATTCAGACTCTAGCACGTACCAGTCACGTGACCTCTGAATAGTTACTTAATAGCTTTGAAGCTAGGTTTCTTCCCTGTAAATTGGGGTTCCTAATAGGAATTGGGGTAACTAATCCTGCTTCATTGGGTTTCTATCAGGCTGTGTAAAATGGTGCACTTAGTGCTTTGCACGATGTCTTCAACCTGGTAGATGGGCTTTTTTTCCATTAGTTCTAACTGACCTCTCTCTTCCCTCTCCTCTTATGCAAATTGCTTCCAACTATCCGAATTCCACCAGGGCAGCACAGGGCTGCAGACAAAGCTCAGTATTGCAGGTTCAGTTCATAGAGGGCTGCACAATTCTGTAGCGCTCAAGCCAAACGAAACTATGATGAAGAAAAGGAACAATTCTCTTTGTATCTCTGTTAATTTTTGCTTTATATTTTTAATTCTCTGTATTTTGGTGCATATAAGTTTATGATTGTATCTTCTTCGTATATTTTTCCTTTTTAACTTCATGATCCCACCTAATCAATTTTTAATGTTTTTCTTCAAATCTTTGTTTGCTATTTTTATATGTCGATATCAACTTTCTTTCATTTCCTGATTGTCTGGTTTATATTTTTCTATCTCCTTATTTTTTTTTCTTTTACTTTTGTTTCAGCATATTATGGGGGTACAGATGTTTAGGTTACGTATGTTGCCCTTGGTCACCCCCCCCAAGTCCGTGTTTCAAATATGTCCATCCTTCGGGTGGTGCGCATTGCACTCAACTTTTCTATGTCTTAATGCTTTTAGGTTTGTTTCTTGTAAACGACATATAGTTGGATTTTTTAAAAAATTATCTAAAAGTCTTTGTCATTGAACAGGCAATTTAAACTTTTTTATTCATTAAGACTTCTAATATATTTAGTATTTTGTATGATATTATTTTATATATTTGCTGTGCTACACTTTTGCCTTTTCCCACCTTCTTGACTTTCACTGAGTTGATTGTGTTTCTGTTATTTCTTCCTCTTGCACCCTAATGGTTTAGAAGTTATATGTTACATTTCTATTATCTTAATGGTCTCCCTGATTTTTTTAATGTATACATGAATTTAAAGTCTAATATCAGTCAATATCATTATCCTCCTTCCCAAATTTGACTTTGACTCTAATCTTTGCCGTCCCATCTTCCAAACTATTGTCGACTAGTATTACAGTGTTACTGTCTTTTCAACACTTCCCCTCCCCAGTTTAGCCATTAGGGTTATTATCTTGGACTTTGCACACTTTTTTGCTCGATTTCAATATTATAATTATACTTTTTATAGTCCTAAGTTATCCTATTCACTCCAGTTCTTGATTTCCTAACCTATAATTTGCATTTGCTGCCCCTTCCTCAAGGTTGGTTGGCTGCTTGTGTGGATTGTAATTGTGACTTGGGTTCCTGGGGTGGTGGGGGGTGCTTTCCATGTGTGTTTGATTGTGGAAATGCCCTACAGAGTTTTGCTTTTTCCTCTGCCTGAATCGTATGTCACCATTTCTGGATTTGTTTTTATTTTAATTACTTTGGTTAGAATGCCCACTGCACTTAAGTAGAATGACACAGGCTTTAGTGGGCAGGTGAGGGGGCAGGATTTTCCCTGGCATGATGCCCCAAAATGCTATGAACTACCTAATGATGCCATATATGCTGTGAACTTAAAAAAGAAAAAAAGGATGTGAAAGACTTCTCCACAGAACATTGCACCTGGGTTTTGTTTTGTTTTGTTTTTTTGTTTTTGAGACAGAGTCTCGCTCTGTCACTCTGGCTAGAGTGTAGTGGCATCATCATAGCTCACAGCAACCTCCAACTACTGGGCGCAGGCGATCCTCCTGCCTCAGCCTCCCAAGTAGCTGGGACTACAGGCACACGCCACTGCGCCCAGCTAACTTTTTCTATTTTTAGTAGAGATGGGGTCTTGCTCTTGTTCAGACTGGTCTCGAACTTCCAACCTCAAGCGATCCTCCTGCCTTCACCTCCCAGAGTGCTAGGATTACAGGTGTGAGCCACTGTACCTGGTCTGCATCTGGTATCTTTTGACCTGCCACTTGGGGAGAAAAAGCCCAAACTGTATTTCTCTTGCCCTCTGGGTCTAGAATTGGGGATTTCTCCTCCTTGCAGATGACAGCTGGGAAGAAGGGCCCTCAGTTATTCTGCAAATAAAGGGTGTTGGTCTTTCAAACAGCCAGGGGAGTGAGGTAGGAAAAAGTGGGTGGGACTTGGCTTTTTAAAAGAGAGAGAGCCCTGGCCTGGGAAGGGCACGGCCCTAGCTCTCCCCTTGACTTGGGGCTGGAACCATGGGTGGGTGTTCATGGGCTCCAGACACCTTCTTTGTAAAATTAGTACCTTGCAGTAGGGGAGCCGGAAGGCCCCTCTGTCTCTGGCATCCAAGGGGGTCTCCCTGGGGGTGTTGGGTACTGCTGGGGTCCCAGCTGCCCTGCATTTGCACTCGTCCCAGTGGGGTGCCATCCCCTGGGCTTCTGGACCCACACTGACGGGGTGCTGGAATCTATCAACCCCCTGCTCACCCCCCACACCCACGCACTACCTCTCGCTGATAACCCTGACATTCCAAACACCCTCCCGCAGGAATTTTTCTCATCCTCAAATTCATCTTTGCAGCCAACCCTGCCCCGTGTGCCAAGAAAACGCGCCCTACGTGTTCTGGACGCGCCGACGCACTCCTGTTTGATGTTTGCTAACCTGGCTGGGTCTGCCTGGTGGGAGGACAGGCCCCGTCTCCCTTGGAACTTCCTTTTATGGACACGAATCGCTGACCGGTCCGGGCAGGCCTTTTCTAATCCAGGTCTGGCCCGGAGCCTCCTGTCATTTTGCTGACCCAGTGCATAACCCTGGAGGCAGGGCCTGGGGAGCTGGAAAGTTGGAGCCCCTGGCAGTGCCGGGAACCTGCGCTTCCTGGGGCCTCCCCTTCGGCCTCCCCTGGGCCAACCTGTCCTCCCCACTCCACTTCCTGGCCATGACTCACAGGCAGCTCCCTGTCAGCAGGGCAGGGATGTGTCACTTTCTTGAGCTGGTGAGCCCCAGGCTGGCAGTGTCCCGCACCCCCACCTCGGACTCCTCTGGCCTGACTGACAAGCGCTGTGCGGTGTGGGGAGCTATCAGTATGGATGCTCTGCAGTCTGAACTTCTCACCTGGTGAGGCGCTCTGTGTCCTCCCTGTGGGATGACTGGGAGGGACAGGGACTTGGGACAGCCTGTTTCATCTCATTCTCTGCCCCTCCTCCCGACACCTTTGGGCCTTTGGCAAACCAACACCCCACCCACCCCGGCCCCCACCAATGCTTCCCTGGGACCCTCTGGCCTTGCCCAAAGCCCCTTTGTGGCAGCCCAGCCTTCCCTGCAGAGATGGGGGGGGAGGCGGCCTCTCGAGCCTGTCACTGAGAGAGTCAATGGCAGGCAGAGAGCTACTCCCATTCAAAATCTAGAACCACTAGGTGGAAATGAGGCTCAGTGAATGTTGCACAGTGACTATTCTGGAGCGTCGTCCCAATTCTTTGTGACAAACGGGTGAGACCTGCGATACCCTCATAGCCAGAGTCGCCTGGGAATTCCTGTGATATCGGCTCCCGAGGCAGGTATCCAAGGATAGCAGCAACGCCCACCTCCATCACGGTGGGAAGTGGGCAAAGCCCAGGTCTCCCACTGGCCCTGGGCAAATCCCCTTATTAGGGTAGGGACTGGGACAAGGGCTCATTCTATCAGGCCAGGGGACATCTGTGGCCTTGGGCCCAGTTCTGAGGACCCCTCTTAAACCAGCTGGAAAGGCTGTTGGGAAGCGTCCAGGGAGGGCATGGTCTGGAAACAATGTCTTGTGAGAAGCGTTTGAAGGAACTGAGGTAGTTTGGGCTGCAGAAAGCCTGGAAGGGCAGAGGGACTGTTTCTAATACTGAAAGGTCAGCAGGTGGAAGTGAGACGGGTTTTGTTCTGCATATCATGAGCAGACCCAGGAAGTTACGGAAAAATGCATTCAGGCTGAATATAAAGGAAGACTCTCTAATAATTAGAGGTCTGAGCAACGAAACAGCCTGAAAACACAGTGAGGTAGTGAGATCCTCATCACTAGAAGAATTCAAGTGGAAGCCGGCCAAGAAGGGGTGCCCACACGGGCTGTGGGGTGGACCGTGGGATCTCTGGCCGCCCCTCTTGCCCTCAGCCGGATTGTGATTTGGGTCTAGACTGCCCTGCTTCCAACTCCACGATGCTTTGGTGCCAGGTCTTCATCTTTGTCATCACAGATCTCGTCCCCTGAGTGAGGCAGAGGCCCAGAGCCCCGCCCGTGCCTGGTCTGGTGTGGGCTGCATGACCACTCTTGGCAGAGCCCCTGCCACATGCTGAGCTGGCACCGTCACGTGGCGTTTCTTGGACGTGTTTGCGTCAATTCTTACTGGCCACTTCACCCACCCCCAGTTCCGTGGGCCACGATTACTCTCCCCAGCGCTGCAGATGAGGAAGTGAGGAAATGCGCAGGCCACCGCAGGGCTAAGATTAGACCCGGAGCCCCGTTCGCAATAAGCAAGATGTGCCAAAAAGGGAGCAAGAGCTCACCTTGCCAAGGGACGTGAAGAAAAGCTTCGTGACGGCGATGAACTCTGAGGTGGACTTTGCAAAATGGAGCCTTAAAGGGGCAGAGATACGGCTGTCGGGGTGGGGAGACATCGCACTCAGTGCTGCAGGGACCCAACAGAGTTTTGCCATGGCTTCTCGAGCTGTGCTTAAGCAGCTATTGACTCTTCCGCTTCCTCTGCCCACCTATGGATGGCCCCAGGCCCAAACAGAACTTTCCAGCCCAACTTTCTCATCCTGCCTAGATGAATGGCCCTCCCGGCGTGCTCCCGTTGACCGGAGAAGGTCGTAGACAAGCAACATCAGCTCTCAGAGCTGGTCCTTTCCCAGCCTTTGCTGTGTGTGCTGAGATGTTTCAAACAGGACTTCCTGCCTCTCTTGCAGACATAGGCTCCGCCACAAGAAATTTGCGTATTGCAAAGACTGACCGTTCCAGGGGTTCCCCCTTGAGACACCTTCATCGTCTAGCCCTTCTGTCTCTCAATATTCCTTATCGTTGCCCCATCCTGGGTGAAACTCTAATTATTCTCACCAAAATCAATGCACTGGCCACCAAACTGGTGCCACCACGGCCTTTTCCTGCAAATCTGTCCCGTGCATAGCTGTGGGCAGAGTCACCTCTATAAACCTTGGCACTTTTCAAGGACTCCTTAGCAAGCCTCAGACTTTCCCGGAGCTCTGCTGACAGCTGTCTGGTCCTCCTCTTCTTGTTTACAAACATACCCAGCCTTGAAGGCCGAGCCCAGGTACTGCCCTTCCCGATGAGGTAAGCTCCCTTTGCGTGATTCCATTCCCACTTCTCTTGCACTTAGCACACTGTGCGGTGCGGTATCACTTTGCGGAGAAGTCTGTTTTCCCAGTTGGCTGTAAGTGCCTGGATCATTCCTCGCTCCCTCGGTAGTCTCTCGTCTGCCCAGTGGGTGGGTGGTCAGCCCACCCACTTGAATTGATTGTAATCCCAGTCTCTGCAGTACCACCCAGGCTGAGGAAGACAAAGGAGACCCGTCACACCTTAACCCTGGCATCCTTCTATGGGAAAGGAAACAGTAAAGCAAGAACAGGGACCTGCCTGAGCCCTGGCTGCTTTGCTCTACAATGTGACAAAGTCCTCCATATGTCCTTGAGAGACCGTGTGGTGTGCTGGTTAAGGAAGTAGGAGCCACATCTGCCATTTCCTAGCTTTGTGACATTGAGTTACTCTAATCACCCCATGCCTCAGTTTCCCCATATGTAGCATGGCAGGAGAATAATACCAAATTCTTTGCTTTGTTTTGAGAATTAAATGAGTTACTCTTTGTAACTGGCACATTACAAATGCCCAGTCGATGTTTATTGTTTTAAGGTTATTATTAGGAATAGCCTGTGCTCCCTCCCAGAAGGCAAAACCAAGAAGGCCTAAGATGACCCTCGTGGTGGAGACTGCTGGGGTTAGTTGTTGGCCACTTACCTTCCTGTCAGAGGCCCCAAAACTGGCCCTCCAAGGACTCAGATATGAAATAAAGCAATGAAGAACTTCAGACTTAGCAGTTCTGGCAGGAGGATTCCAAACAACACCACTAGTCATACCTGATGTTTTTATAGTGTTTTCTGGTGACACTCCCCAGAAATATGAGGCCTCTGGCAGCCAGCCCTGGCACACCTGCCCCATCTCTCCTTTATGCCACATTCCAATGAACTTCTTTATCAAATGACACAACCACCCACCTAATACTCCACTTCCTGTGACCAACCGGAAGTCTGAAACCCAAAGAAGCAAATTGTGGCTGTTGGGTCTTAGGGTGGCCCAAGTCACAGCCCAGACGATCTCAGGGGACTCCATTCCATACCTGACCTGAGAGCTAGTTCCAGAGGACAAACCTGCCCTCAATACCTCCCACCCCCTCCATCTCTCCCTACCCCAGGGGGAGTCTGTGTACTTCTCTTAAGGCAGGGCTTTGGACCAATGTCACCATTCCCAGCTCCTTAGGTTTTGTGCTAACCTAGTTTGTCTCCTACATGACCAGCACAGTCACCCAGGCAACATCTTGATTCTAGATTTGGGTTCTCAGGGTTCTGGTGCTGGTGGGTCGGCCTTTGCCTAAGTAAGTTTAGAAAGTCTTTCCGACAGCCAGGTCATGATCTGCCAAAAATCCTGGAGTCAGTTCCAGGAAGGGGCCGAGCAGGCACCTGGGCATGGCAGTGACTTCTAGCTGGATGCGTTTTCCCCTCACCACCTGACCTCTCACCCGGGCAGGTATTTTTCTAGCAGGTTCCTGCACCGCCAGTCAGTCTTTGCAATATGCAAATTTCTTGTGGCAGAGCCTATGTCTGCAAGGCAGACAGGAAGTCCTGTTTGAAACATCTGAACACACACAGCAAAGGTTGGGAAAGGACCAGCTCTGAGACTCCCAGTGCAAGTGCGTCGAGGGGTGTTTGTGCCCGTGAATCCATGGACGCAGAGGGTGGGTGCGGGGAGGGTGCAGGGAGGGTGGGAGCTGTAGCCTCAGACACAAACTTGCACTGAGAGAGGAGAGGATGGGGCAGGAGGAGCCGGTGCTCTGGCCCGCCCGGCATTTGAACGTTCACTTTGAGTAGGTAGAAGGTGCCTGAGATCAGAGTCTCAAAAGTTCTAGAGAGGTCTGGCATCTTCCATGTTTGGTGGCTCTCTGGGTTACAAGAAGAAGAAGAAATACCCAAATAGGGTAGCAAATATTATGATGTAATTTTAATGTTTACTTTCACCAATTAATAGTTTTAAACACACAGACACTGACCACATAAATGGACTCATATGGAAATAATGTCAAGGGCTTTTTGTCCCGTGAGACCCGAGCCGAATGGCCGTCCTGGCTTTGGGAGTGGCCTGGCCCTGCCTGAGAGACCCTCTGGGATCGTGGGGTCCCGAGCAGCCCAGGTGTGCCATGTCCGGGCACCCACGGTCCGTTTCCAGCCAAGTGTCCATTACAACAAGGAGGCGGGCTGCGGCCCCTGGACGATGGGCTCCCCATTCTCAGTCACCCCAGATCGCTCCCTGCAAGTGGGAAACTCCTGCCAGGGTCTCTTGGATTCCTCATTGTGGGTCCACGGAAGAGGGTGCAGCAGAAACAGGCCCATGCTGGCCTACTGTGTAGACGGGATTGGCCTTCCTGTGCTGCCCTTGTCCCCAGCTGCCAGGTGGCCTAGAACTGTCCTTCCACTCTGCCGTGGGGTAAGTGGATGACGGTCACGTGGCTCCTATCAGAGCTGATGCCACGGGGGGCGGGGAAGGGAAGCTATCTCCCCAAACACACGGCCCTGTCTCTGCGTCCCTTCCCCTGACAAGGCCTCCCTCCTTGATCACGCTCTAGTCAGGCCCCCCTGAGCCCTCTTCTGGAACCCCGTCCTTGGCCTGCTAAACCCAGCTCAGCAAAGACCACCCCCCATGTCCCCACCCTGCCATCCTCACTCTCTGACCAAGTTCTTCTTAGTAACTGTGCACCCGCTGACCCCTCATTCCGCCCATTCACCATAAGTCCCCAGCTGCCCCCCTTGTGGCCACAGTGGAGTTCAGTCTCTCTCGCCTACTGTGACAGTCCGGACAGAAATCTTCCTGCCTGTTTAACTTCATCTGACATGACTTTTCTTTGTGCTTCCATGTGCAAACACATACTAACTCGTGACATAGACACTTAACAAACCCTCCGGTTCCACCTGGCGGTCTCACCATCTTTCCTGCTCTCAGAAAAGCTGCTTGAAAGGTCCAGGGAGAAGAAAGCCATCAGTGCCACCTGGCCGTGGGAGCCACTGGGGCCATGTTCTGCCCTGTCGTGTGTCAGTCCCCGGGGGCTGGGAGGGGGGTGGGCAGGGCTGGAGAGAGCACCCCGGCAGTGTCTCCCTTCCCTGGGCCTCCTCCCTTCCACCCTGGAAAAGGGCTGCTCTAACCTCGGCTCCTGCAGAAGCATTCTCTGTCATTAGAGGCGTTTCTCGGCATATCTATTTTGGAGCTGCAGCTGGTTGCTTCTCAGAATAAACAGAGCTGTGATACCGGGTTAAAAGAAGAAAAGAATATCATCTCCTCTTTATGCCCTCCCTTTTCCCAGTGTTTTCCAACCTCCACTTCCCTCTTCCTAGAGGCCTTGCCTAGGACGGCTCCCTCCACACCCCTGCCCTGCTGCTCTCCCGCTGCCACCTTCCAATCACAGGATCCCTGAACAGGCATGTAGGAGACGTGCGATGGCCAGGCCCCGCGCTAGACTTGGGGGCTGCAGGGGTTCCTACCTGCAAAGAACTCGATGCCAAGTGACACAGGAGTTCAGGCATTAAGAACTTAAGTCAAAGAGCATAAGAGCTGGGCCAGCCCCTCCTGCTCTGATGAGGCAACTGAGGTCCCCGCCAGGGACGTGCAGTGCTCAGGGTCTCAGAGCTCCTGGGAGTTCCGGTAGGAGCTGGAACACTCTGACCATGCAGTTTTCCTTGTACCTTGGTATGTTATGAGCAGAACGGTTGCGTCATAGTGAAGTCGTTGAAATGGGCAATGGATGCAGCAGGGGACGGAAGGAGAGCTCAGACCATTGTCTTGAACAAGCAGATGTGCAGCGCCCAGCATATGCAGGGACAGAAGTGGCTCCTAGGAGAGAGCAGGGCAATGGGGGAAGCTTCCCAGATACCCGAGGGTGGAAGGGCTGATCGCTATAGAGCAGATGAAGAGACTTGCGTATGTGGCCACTTTAAAGCTGAGTTATTCGTCAATCAATTTTGTACTTTCTCCTACTGGAGGGTCTGATGGGGCATCAGGGGTCAGGCAGGCCTCTCACCTGGGCTCAGGTCTGTCGGAGCCCTTCCCCTCTCCTACCCCTGTCCTGGGCTTGGTTCACTGTTCTTTTGTGAGCTGTGCCTGGCTTCACCCCTGACCACCTGCTGTGCGGCTTCCCCCACATGATATTCAAGAGCACTGCAGAACACGAAGAGGTGGTCATTCCTGGAAATCGGGCATGCGGCCTCAAAACCTCCTTCCTCCCCAGGCCAGAGGCGGTCAGCCTCCTCTTGCTCTGTAGTCTTGCCTGTCGGCCTGGGTGTCACACCTGCCAGTTATCTGAAGTTAACTCTAAGAACAGAGGGTGATCTGAGACTCCAAGGTGGGTTTCCTCTTTTGGTTTTGTCTTATTTTTAAAGATGAAACTGTGATTAGACTCCCAAAATAGTCTTTAAAAACCTCAGTTTACTGCTCGGAAGCAGAGCTGTCAGCCTGGGGGTGGGCACGGGTTTCTCAGGGGCGAAGCAGCTACACTCTGGGCGTTCCCATTGGCTCGGACACTTGTGGGTGTGAATGGCAAGGTCAGGCGCTGGAGGTGGGCCTGGCTCTTCCATGCACACTGACCGGAGCTTAGTGTCAAGAATGTGGGTTTTGAACTCAAGTGACTCGAGGCTGGGAAGGACCGAGGCACGTGCATGTGTCCTGCAAGGGGAAGAGGATGTCATGGGGATTACATAAGAAAGCATTGCTTAACCCCACACCTGACACCAAAAAGTGCTCAATAAATGGTAGCCCTTATTGTCTTATACTCAACACTAGCAATATGATATAAATGGCCAGTGGTGGTGGGAAAACTCTGTCCCCTCCAATGAGGAGGTAGCCAAACAACTGGAAAGAACTGGCCTTGGGCAAATGGCTTGGAGAGGCCCAGAAGGTCTTTGTTGCTCACCACTTTGTATATGTTTATCCCAACCAACATTTAAAAATTAGAGATTTCACATTAGAATTCTCATGAAAAACCAGAGTGGTCCTAGGGAGGGGTCTTCCAGGCAGGGTGTGCTTTTTCCTCCTTCAGGCTCGAAGTAGGAGAGACCCTCCTCCTACTAGAATCTTCTAGAGCCACAGAATAGTGAAAAGTAGACCTCTCGACTTCTGAAGCACAATGAAGGAACCGGGGGTGTTAGCTGGGAGAAGAAAAGTCTCTAGGGGACCCAGAGCTGCTGCTTATAAAAAGGCGAAGGAACGTCATAGAGGTATTGAAGCAATTCTGCATGTCCCCGGAGGGCAGAAGCCCAAGCAGGGACCCACAGCTGCGAGAAGGCAGGTTTGTGGTGAGCATAACGCACTTTCCTGGCTCCTTGGAAGGAGCAATGCCTAGTGCGTGGGCGGCAAGGCCAGGGCTGCAGGGAGGATTGGATTGTCAAAGCGGAGGTTGGTTGCGGGGTCGGGGCAGCACCTGTAAACAATGAGAATATTTGCACAGCACACAAGAGGTAGACTGGAAGGGGTGTGGACCCCCAAAGGGGACTGCATTTAAGCCCAGAGGTTAAGGCCAGGGCAGGCCTGTTTGGAGGGTACCTGGGATTTGTTTTGGTCAGGTGCGGTGTGAGACGCGCAGATGCACAGACGGCTGTCGTGAAGCTGTTGTGAAGGAAGACGTTTACACTCGTGGAGCCCCAGAAACAGGAGCCGCGGCACTGCACACAGGGACGCACAGAGAAGCACAAGGGTCGGTCACGGGGCACAGGGAGCGAGGAAAACACGGGCAGGAGCCTTTATTGTTGTTTCCTGGGGAAGGTCCATGCGGCAGAGAGAAGAAGTTCAGGATTTGCTGCTGTGAGTGACCGCAGCAGGCTCTGGGGCCTAGGGCTTGTCCCCTGTTGTCCGGTACCTGGTCTTGGGTGATCAGAACATGTGGATATGGCCCAGAGTGCGAGAGCCCCCATAGAGGAGGAGGTTGGGGTGTGGGCTGTGCCTGGGTGGGTTTGCTTATGAAGCACCTGTCAGGAATCGCCCTGGCAGGGGCCGTCCCTCTAGGATCAGCAAGGCCCCGGATGTCACAACACTGAATATAGAAACTAAAAGACGTGGTTATTACAAGGCCCTGCCCACGTGCCCTGACAGCTGAGGGGATCAGTTTCTCCAGGTGTGCCGGGAGGGAAACACTGACTGGGTGATGTCTGCATTTCCTTCGGGCCCTGAGGTGCAATAGCACGTTGAGCTGGGAAGGACCTGAGAGTCCAGCCTTCCTCCCTCTTCCAACAAAGGGGACCTGAGCCCAGAGAGGTGAACCAATGAGATCACAGTCTCACGGTGAATTGCAGAGCGAGGCCTGGAGCTCAATGCTTTCCTGCCGCACTGTGAGGTTGGAAGGGGCTGGCGGGCACAGGCACGTCATCTTCATCCGTGAGAGTCTACGTGGGCTCAGGAGTGCCTCACTGGCAGCCATAGAGGTTCCTGGGGCAATGTGGAGTTGTGGACAGTGGCACAATCCCTGCCAGACCAGCAAGGCCGTTCCAGCTCCCTCTGCCCTGCCCTGGACACATAGAGAACTCAGAACCCAAGCTCTTAGAGCTAGCATACGGCCTGGATGAGGAGACCTCCATCCGGTCCCAGGTAAGCCCTGACCAAGTGTCGGACTTGGGCAGCTGATTTTCCCTCTCCGGCATCTGTATGTCTAATGACTTCCCCCTGGGGAAACCCCAGGTTCTAGAAACCCCCGGACTGGATGATCTCCGAGACCCCTTCCGACGCTAAATCCCACAACGCTCTGATTGACCGTCTTAAGGTCACGAGCTACTAGGTAGCGAAGGGCTGGGGCCGTATTCTTTCCCCTGCCCCTCGAGCCTCTCCCACGGTGGCCCCTTCTTCCTCCCCCAGCTGTAGGTCGGAGGTGCATGGTGTCTGGTTTAGCATTCTGCCCGTGTGATCTGTTTGTTCCCAGAAGGGCTGTGGGCTGCAGCAGCAAGTGGGGCCACCTGTGTTCTGGAGCCTTCATCCCCGCCGCTGGCACACAGCCACGCAATCAGGCACTTGACAAATGATGGCAGCGTTGACAGCCGAGAATAGAACCTGAGAGTGGGAGGTTAGTCTGCTCAGCCCATGCTGTGGGGACCAAGGAGGTTGGAGTTGCCACCTCAGCTCAAGGAGGAGCAGAGACCAGAGTTCAGAGTGGCCTGAGCATGGGACAGGAGCCACACATGTGGGCTGCAAGGCCGTGGGGGAGGGTCCAGGGGCGCATGACCCTCAAAGCCCATTCAGGTCTAAAATCCTCAGAACCCGAGACCTGGACCCACAGAGCAGGGAGCTACGGAGCGGGTCTAGGCATATCAGGGCAGGCCCAGCGGGCTTGGCTGTCCCCTGCCACCCAGTGCCCTGGCCTCCTGGGAGACAAACGAGGGGTCTTTGGAGGCTTCCTGTGGCCATCACTGGTGTCAGCAGATCTCATCCAAACTGATTCCTACCGGCTTCTCGAGGTTGAGACTAAAACGTGTGTGAGCAGCAGGGGTCCTGGTATGGAATGATCTGGGAACACCCCCCAAAGCCTCACGGTCCGCCACAGTCCTGTGTGTAGCACCAGAGACTGGCTGTGCAAAGCGGGAGTGGCGAGGGCGTGACCACGCCTGGCAGCTCCAGAGGCAGAGCTGGCCCTGCAGGTAGAAACTGTAGAAAAACCCCTTTAACACATCGAGACCTCTTCAGTACTAAAATTGGCCCAGAAATGGAATGGGTGGGTTATTTTTGACAAAATGGGTCCCTGTCATTGAAATAGGCAGATGCTTGAAGGAACCAGAGAAATTTGGACAATCCGTGGTCATGACCAACACTTGGCGTTAGAGATTTGGCATTTACTAAATACATTATATATATCATTTTCATTGATCTTCAAAAACAGTTCTAGGACAAATAGTGTTAACATGCCCAACTTTTGTAGGCAAGCACACTGAGGTTCAGGATTTGGCCCGGATGAGGTGACTGGGCCAGGACAGACCTCTAAAAATGTGCTTGTGCCACGCCCAGTGTGAGAGGAACTTTGACCACCTGGACTTCCTTTGGTCACCATGGGGAGGCCTCAGTTCTAGCCCTGCTTCTGTCACTTCAGAGTGTGGTCTTAACCCTTTCTGAGTGTCTCCTCCCCGTGAGGGACGAACACCACCTCCAGAGACAGGAGGGAAAACAGAGCTAGTTCCCTGCAAGGGTAAGGGGAGGGTATTTTTACTGAAGGCCGCCATTAAAACGTAGACGCCATTTCTGGGCAGGTGAGCGCATTGGCTCAGGCTGGAAGAAGCCTCTCCCAAGAATGCAGTCCATAGAGGGCAGGGCAGGTGTCAGGTGGAGAAGGTTCTGGAAAACATAGACCTGCTTAACTTTGTGCCTGGCGTTGTGTGCACAGCCAGTCTGTCAGGGGTCACCGGGACACCAGCTCCCACCAGGGATTTACTCTGGGAAGATGGACCCGGTGGCGAATGCTCAGGTTCCTCAGACCTGTGGCTGTGCCCCACCAGGGGGCCCCTTCTGTGTCCCCTGCAAGTGAGACCTCAGCCCTGTCTTTGGGAAGTCACATAACATCTCTGGCTTCAGTTTCTTCATCTATAAAATAAAGGAAGTAAAAACAAATCATCTGTAATTCCCTTCAGCTCTGGTTTCCACCACGATGAGTTTACAATCTTAGTCGATATTTTTCCCCTTGTCGGTATCTCAATATCTTTTATTTTATATCTTTTCCTTTCCCTCCTAACCACCTTCCTCTCCCTCACATTGTTTCCTCAGCTCTCTCCTATCTCCCTGAACAGCCCAGGTCTCTCTTTGCGGCCGAAGAGTTCAGCTCCCAGAATTTGAGATCCGAGGGGGCGCTCTGGGACGCACCTGCCCTAGTCCGGTGGCGTTAACGCCGGCTTTAAGGAATCCCAGGCCGCTGCGAGGTGTTTCGGGAGGTTCTGCAAACGTTGAAGCGTTTTCGGCCAAACAGTGAGAAATTAAACCGCTGCAGGAACTGGGCTATCACTTTAAATAGTCTGACATAGTCACACTCGAGACGTTGATGGAAAAACATTCCTCTCGCTTCATCCCTCACTTTTTAGATGAGGGAAACTGAGGTCAGACGGATGAGGTGACTTGACCAAGTCATCTGTGTATCTTCCTGGGATTTCAGCTGGATGTCTTCCAAAGAATGTAAAACCTTACAACTTTGGTGATTGTGAGTGAGTGTGTGTGTGTGTGTGTGTGTGTGTGTAAGGTAACCAGAAAATTCTCAGTCGATGGGAGAGGAGTAGAACTTGGTTCCTTCTGGTGCTCATGAAAATTCGGGTGTGGACGTGACCCCCACACTCCCTTCCCACCCACTCCGGCTCGCTCCCCTCCCCAGTGGAGCTGGGGGGACCAGCATGCGGCCCCTTCCCTCCCTCCCCCTCCCGCCCGCCTCCCCCCGCCTCGTGTCTGCGGTGGAGTGAAGCTGTGAAGTAGGTTGCTGTTCTTTTTTCTGACTTCCTGTGTGCCTCGGAAACCTCAATGAACAAAGAGCTAGAGGAAGAAAGGGCCCGCAGACCGTTATGCCAAACATAGCCGCATATCCGACATGGGGGTAGCTGGATTCATGATTTTTATAGAAATGAAACCCAGGATTCGGACTACCCTGTTCCTAACGTGGCTGCCAAGGAACATCCGTGCTCGGGGGCTGGAAGTAGGTCGTAGGATCCTCATTCTTTTTAGGTTGAGTCTAACATATCTAAAGAGGTAGCCAAAGTGATTCTTTAGAAATAGTTGTCATCGAAACCAAGCTGACATTAAAAGGGAAAACTTCATTTCCTCTGCACTACAACTGTGTTAATTTCTCTATCTTTCCCCTCAGTGCACAACTCGGTGGTAACCATGGGAGCACATTTGTGTTGGGAATATGCGTAGAATCTTTGGAGTTTTTCTATAACCTTAATATGCCTAAGTCATCTCCCTATTAATTACTTTTTAGGACAGACAAGAATTAACTCGTGGCCGGGCGCGGTGGCTCGCGCCTGTAATCCTAGCTCTCTGGGAGGCCGAGGCGGGCGGATTGTTTGAGCTCAAAAGTTCGAAACCAGCCTGAGCAAGAGTGAGAAGAAATTAATTGGACAACTAAAAATATATAGAAAAAATTAGCCGGACATGGTGGCGCATGCCTGTAGTCCCAGCTACTCGCGATGCTGAAGCAGGAGGATCACTTGAGCCCAGGAGTTTGAGGTTGCTGTGGGCGAGGATGATGCCACGGCACTCTAGCCTGGGCAACACAGTGAGACTCTGTAAAAAAAAAAAAAAAAAAGAATTAATTCGTGAGTGAGGCTCTGTACCCGGATGAGAATGGCATCTTAGGGGAAACCCGTTTCTTTTTGTGGTCAACGTTTTGACAGCATGTCACTGAGTTTTCTATCCATAAACTCCCATTCTCAGGGCCTTGCTACCCAAATTCTGTTCCGCAGGGTACTCTAACAATCATTTCTTTCCCTGCCCAGCCTTGGCTACCTAGGGTGGCTTTAAGTTTAAATTTCTGACTTTGGGTCCATGAGACCTTTCTCTTCCCTGATTCTTTTAAAAGGATAACAGTAATTTTGTTACCTGTCATGCTCAGGAAATTTTCAGTTGGGTTTCCCCTTTGTATTTAATTTTTCTTTTTTTTTAACCAGGGAAAAAAACTCCCACTAGAGTTTGAGTAGTGCCTGGCAAGACTGCCAGGGAAGAGCTATCCGCTGGGGAGTTTCTCGCCACTGTGCTCAGGGTTTCCCTGCTTTGGAACCGTCGTAGCTGGAATTTCAAAAGACCAAAGTTCCCCCAAATTTTCTGAGCTCTGCCTAATGGAAGCCGCCCGTTCCTTCTCTCTACCCGTTTCCCAATAAGGGGCTTGGGTAACAATAAGAAACTAAAACAGAAACCACTACTATATTCTGAAATAAGAGGCACCGAGGCACCCAGGAAGGGCCTGCATTTAAGGATTGTGGCTCCCTGGGATCCGTCGCTACGCCAAACATTTCTCGAACTCCACCCCGGTAGGGAGGCCTGCAGCCAAGGAATTGGGGGAAGGGGGTCTCAGCTGAGAGGCTTCACAATTTAGTCTCTCAGTTCTCACAGAGAGTTAAGGACCAAGACAGTGTCTCTTCACCCTCACTGGGTGGGTGTCAAAATCACCTGAGATGTTGGGAGGGGTGGGGAAATGAGGAGATGTTGTTCAAAGGGGACAAAGTCTCTTTTGTGTAGAATGAATAAGTCCTAGAGTTCTAATGTGCTGCACAAGGACCGTAGTTAATCATACTGTATTAGAGACTTGAAACTTGCTAAGGGAGTAGATCCTTCATTAAGTTTAGTAATTTTTAAAATTGACACAAAATAACTGTATGTATTTATGGGGTGCAGAGTGATATTTCAATACAGGTATACACTAGGTAATGATCATATCAGGGTAATTAGCATATTTATCACCTCAAACATTTCTCAATTCTTTGTGTTGGAAACATTCAAAATCTCCTCTTCTAGCTATTTGAAAGTATACAATAAATTATTATTGACTATAGTCACCCTATGGTGCTATAGATAGAGCATTAGAAGTTATTCCCCCCATCCAGCTATAATTTTGTAACCATTAACTATCTTCTCCCTATCTCCCCTCCTCCCTTCCTTTCCCAGACTCTAATAACCACAATTTTCTCTACTTCCATGAGCTCAACTTTTTTTTAGCTTCCACATACGAGAACATGCTGTATTTATCTTTCCGTGCCTGACTTACTTCACTTGACATAATGTCCTCCAAGCTCATCTAGGCTGCCATGAATGACAGGATCTCCTTCTGTTTTATGGCAGAATAATATTCCATCGTGTATATAGACCACATTTTCTTTATCCATTCATCTGTTGATGGACAACTTAGGTTGATTCCACATCTTCACTATGGCGAACAGCGCTGCGGTAAACATGGAGGTGCGGATATCTCTTCAATATACTGATTTCCTTTCCTTTGGATAAATACCTAGTAGTGGGATTACTGGATCATATGGTAGTTCTACTTTTAGTTTTTTCAGGAACTGCCATACTGTTCTCCATAATGGCTGCTCTAATTTACATTCCCACCAACAGTGTATAAGAGTTCTCTTTTCTTGGCATTTGTTGCTTTTTGTCTTTCTGATAATAGCCATTCTAACCGGGATAAGATGATATCTCATTGTAGTTTTGATTTGCCTGTCTTTGATGATTAGTGATGTTGAACATTTTGACATTTATGTAATGGCCATTTGTATGTGTTCTTTGGAAAAATGTTTTTTCAG
>NW_012154062.1:8104464-8157140 GCF_000956105.1 Propithecus coquereli
ATATTTCGAAGTCAGGTAGTGTGATGCCTCCAGATTTGTTCTTTTTGGTCATGGTTGCTTTAACTATTTGGGATATTTTGTGGTTCCATACAAATTTTAGAATCTTTCTTTAATATTTCTGTGAAGAATGTCATTGATATTTTAATAGGGATTACACTGAATCTGTAGATTGCTTTGGGTAGTATGGTCATTTGAACACTATTAATTCTGGCAATCCATGAACATGGAATGTCTTTCCACTTTTTGTGTGTGTCCTCTTCTATTTCTTTCATCAGTGTTTTGTAGTTTTCAATGTAGAATCTTTCACCTCCTTGGTTAAATTTATTCTTAGGTATTTTATTACATTTTGTAGCTAATGTAAATGGGATTACTTTTTTAATTTCTCTTTTAGCTAGTTTGTTATTGGTGTATAGAAACACTAATGATTTTTATATGTCGAATAATACTCAGCTTATTATATATGTATGTCAAAACATTATGCTGTACACCTTAAATATATACAATTTTAGTTAAACAATTTTTTTTAAGAATCGCTTGGGATGTTATTTAAAAATGCAGAGGAGCTGGGCCCCACCCAAGGAGATCTCCATTCAGCAAGTGGGGTTAAGGCTTAGGAGATATTTATAATATATATCTGATGATGCCAACGTGCATGTAGACAAGGCAAAGAACCCATAGGACCAAGTGCTGGTTGAGGTTCTATTTCTGGTCTAATGGTAACTTTTTTTACCATTAGAATCCAGAGCCCCAGGGATATCACCCTAGGGCTATCTATGGGATGCAAGCTCTTTGGTGGGCAGCCTGTACTCTGGGCTACTGCCAGAGTCCCCATTACCACAGGGTGTGGCAGTAAAGAGCCCACACCTGGAGCTCTTCTGACTCCACTGAAATCACAGTTCTGCCCTCTATGTGCTGTGTGATCTGTGGGAAGTGACTTCGCCCAGCCTCAGTTGCCGCATCCATGAGATGGGGGTACAGGACCCACCTGTGGGTTGTTGTTAGGATGGAATGAGCTCGTGGTGCGTGGGAAGTGCTGACCCATGGTTGGGCTTATGGAAGCGCTCGGTGTTACCTGCTGTTATTTCTCAGAAACGATAGGCATGGAAGGGTGGAGGAAAAGGACATGTGCTCACGGTCTCGGAACTGGAGAGGGAACCAAGGTCACAGAGTGGCAAAGAACCCCAAGGCAGAGCTGGCCACTCTGGGCTCTTGGAGGACTGTCAGAGTGGAGGGTGACTTTCTATAGTCCCAGGCTTCCCTTGCCAAGTTTCATTGAAATATCTCCCTACCCTATTTACCCGAATCCTGATTTTGGATAGGACCCAGAAATCCAGATGTATTTCAGGGCCCTCTTTGCTCCTTCATCTGGCTTTGTGGTGAGAAGATGCTTTGTGGTAAGAAGATAGGGCAGTCCCTGCGGGCCACGTGCGGAGCACAGGAAACAAGCCTGTGTTAGAGAAGGAGCTTGAGCCAGATGCACAGGCTTTCATCCACGTGGAATAGACTTCACGTATTTTTAAAACATATTTAACCAATATGACAATATTATAACCAATATAGCTTAAGATCTTTAGCTGTATGTAATTCTGAATGTAGATATGTTTTTATGTATTAAATAGTTCTAATCAGTATGTAAATTCCATTCACTGTCACTTAACATTTTTATAGAAATCTTTCCTTGCACTCTCCTCCTCATATTTTTATCATAATTTATCACTATTGATATTGCTTAGAATTCCCCCAAGCATTTGGTTTTGACTGTCATTATTTCACTCTTATAAATAGTACCGCCATGAACATCTTTGTGCAAATGATCCACACCCCTCGCCTTAGCTATGCGGGGTGTGCTTCCCAAAGTTGGGCAACCAGATCAGCACGTGTGAGTTATTTTATGTTTAACTAGCTTGCTTCAGAAAACCAGTTCTGCGCTAACTGGCAGTTGTACCAGTTACATCTCAAGTCCACGAACATAAGATTCTATTATTTTTTTTCTCTAGGTAACTTGGCTTGTTTAATAAGTTTGTAGTGTTTCCTTACTGTTGTTTTTATTAGCATTTTTAACTGCTGAGAATTTTTTCCACCTATTTTTCATTTTCCCAAGTCTTTTCACACACAGGTGGCATCCTGTTTGCTTGAAGGGGCATCTAAATTTCTGTTTTGTCCAATTCACGTTAAAATGAAAGCCGAATGCTACAGTCTACAGGTGGGGGGGCATCATCATGTTTAATGGTTTTCCTATCTGTGGACATAAAACAAGTTTTTGGTGTAGACTGGATTTGCAAAGAGTGGCAGATTGGGGAATTGACAGGTGGAGAAGTTTGTTCAAGAAGATGTTTTCGTTGTTTTTAAGGTGGTAAAAGACGTACTGTTAGGCCTGGGTTTATAGTTTTTGGTTAAAAAAAGGTACTTAAGTTTTCTTTTCATCACCAATTTTTTCTGTTTATTAAATGTATCATAAAATACACTTTAACAAAATCTTACATATCTATCATTATACACATGTTAATATTCCAAAAGCCTGCATTCCTTTCAGTGCTGCACAGCTAGAAGCTGATGAGTTTATGTGTGAGGAGTTTTTGTGTGAGCAGAATTCTGGGGGCCACATCGGAAATGTATGTTCATCTGGACTGTTCTCTTCAGCATGAATGTGAGCTTGATGTGTGGAGACCGGGCTCAGAGTCGGGGGCTCAGTGATGGGACTTGGGCTGTGCACTGTGTTTTTTGGGTTAGGATGGGAAATCAGAGTTCTGGTCCTGCCTCTGCCACTTAAGAAAGGGGACCTAGGTAAGCCGCTCTGTCCCTTGTCCTCATCCTCAAAATGGGAGAGACGTCTGCCTTGGGAGATACCAGCAAGGTAGCAAGCATGCAAACACTATAAAGGGCTATTCAGTGTGTGACATGCAAATGCAAAGATCCCCTTCCCTCCTTCCCTCTGTCTGTTGCATTTTTTTTTTTTTTGACTTTGACTCAGATGAAGGAGCTGGATCCATCTTTGACAGGGTAGCCCTACAACCATTTGAAACCAAAAATCCACACTGCCTTCCCAGGACTTGCTTCTCCCTTTAGTTTGAAGGGTCTGTGCCGTGTGACATGGTCCCCAAGCTCCCAGGGCTCTGAATGCCTTCGCCCTAGAACACGGCCTCTCAAAGCCCAGGGCCCTCAGTTTGCATGGCGCAAGTGTGGTCACGTGTGTGCTGAGCCCAGGGGGAAATCACCGGCCTTCTTTTAGGGGTTTTCTAGTAACCCCAACACTGCAGTAACTTTTCCTGACAGCCACATCCTAATGACTAACAGTGAGTTTACAGTGTGCCTAAATCTCATTTTTTAATTCGTGCTGTTGCTAAACCACAACTTCGTCATCTCAGACTGGGAAAGACTGGTTGTTGGTTTTGCTTTTTTTTTTTTTTTTTTTTGTAAATGTACGTGAAGAACGTCACATGTATCCCACTTCACAAGTTACATTTCGTTAAACTTGGCATATCTTGCCAGCCTGTGAAGCTTTCCAAAATGTTTTGTGATCGGCTCTTAAAATCATAACCTCTCTGAAGCCTGTGCTCAACTTGGTGCTTCTCATGGGATGACCACAGTCTCCTTCAGACCAGTTAGAAGGTGTGAACAGGAGCAATTGAACGACAGTCAGTCCTCCAGGGTAACACGGACCCTGTATCAGCAGGAGTGTGACCAGCTGCGACTTCACCTGCCTGTCACGTGGCCTCCTCATTAACCTCTCAAGAAAATGGGGACGGGCTCAGCCAGGCACCAACTGAAGCATTGATTCATCCTTGTGCCAAATTCTCCTGCTCGACAACCAACTCTGTAACCCACTCAGAGAGGGAGATGAGGTTTGCAGGAGCTGGAGGTTGGGAGAAAAGGAAAAAGCCAAGATCGAGATCCGAAGGGGAGAAATCAGAGGAGAAAATTTAGTTTGGGGTTTTAAAGACGGCAGAGTGTGGTTTGGAAAACTCCCACTTTCAGGGGATTGGAGAGGAAGGCTCCTTGCAGGGAAATCACACTGAAATTCTGTGCTTCCACGTTGCTGTCTTGAGGTGCCGGCTGGTGATGCCACTGCAGAAACCACGGGGACGTGAAGGGTCCGAGGCAGGCTCGAGGCCAAGGGACCCGGGATCTGTCTTCCTTCGCCGGGGTCTCGCGCGGTCCACGCGGTGCTGTGCTGGGGCCAATGCTCACGAGCCGATGGCGCCGTTTCTCGCCAGTGCGCGTTCAGTGTGTTCGCGCCGGCGGCTTCAAATCAGCCACAGTGGAAATACTGTACCCGAAAGGAACTGGCAAATGCTACAAATCACGGCATCCTCTCCCTGGCTTGCCAGTGGCTAAACACACACACACCGGGCTCCTGTCCTAACTGCCCCTGCTGCCTCCTGGGTCACCCTCGTGCCAGATTTGTGTTTTCAAAATGAAAATCTGCTTTTCCCCAGGCTGAAGTTCAAATTCCTTAGCAGGTTACCTCCTTCTAGTCGTATTTCCAGACCATCCCTCACCCACCCCCTTCGCCAGCCCTGTGTCCTGTCTCCCTGATCTCGCTGAGTTGCTTTGTCCTGGGGTCCCCAGGCCCAGTGGGCACGTCCTCTTCTGTGACCCTCTGTTCTCATGCTTAGAGCCCCATTCGAGCCCATATCATGCGGTGGCTGGTTTTTGTGTGTTTTGTTTTGGTTTTTTATCTTTTTCCTCTTTACTGGACTGTGAGTCTCTGTTGGATGGGGACGTTCTTCCCTCTTCTGTTTGTCTTCACAGCTCCAAGGGCTGGTGTGGCTGCAGAGCACAGGAAGGAGAGAGAGAAGGAGAGGAGGGAAGGAAGGCAGGGAGGAAGGGAGGAAAGGAAGAAAAGAAGCAAGGAAGGAAGACGGGTCAGCCAAAAGTCATTCATGATTTTTTGAAGCATTGGGGAAGAGCAGAGCCCAGAGGTTGAACAGGAGATAAGAAAGACCTGGCCAGCTTCGGGGATCAAAGGCCTTGAGCTAGTGCAAGGAGCAGAGGTTCCCTTAACAGGAAAGGACAGGGTAAGGGTCCCCGCTGCTCCTCTCCTGCCCCCTGAGAGCCAGCCCCACGTCAGCCTGCCTCTGGGCTGGCAGAAGCTGGCAACAGAACAACTCTGAGTGGGTAATGGGTGCGGAGGTGGGAAGCTGAAAGCGTGGTGGAGTCTCAACAAATGCTTTTTGAATTACATTGAATCATAGCTGGCGATAATCACCACCTTGCAGGTTCCTTCCTTCGCAAGGTAACGGGGAGGGAAGGCTGGAGAGGAGGGAAGGTGTTAACCAAATGCTGGCGTTGGAGCAGGCGGAATGCGCCTGCGGGGGCTGGGCTGGGGAGAGGGCAGCGCTGCCTGGAGCCAGCCGCCTGGCCCTGCCCAGAGACACTGGAATGGCACCCTGAGACTGCAAGGTCATTGCCAATTAGCTGAGTGGCTGCACTCAGCAGGCCTCTGCCATAGGAAAGGCCTGCGTTCCCCATTTTGTTGATGTGGAAACAACTGGGGAAGTGACTCAGAGACGGAGTGGAAATAAAGTATGCATCTCGTGACACTCTGACTTCTGCTAGGTGCCAAGGGCTGGCGCTTTGACTGTCCCCTGTGAGGCCTCCTTCCACGGAGCATGCGTCTGTGGTGCTCTCAGGACGGACAGTGGGTGCAGCAGGAAGGGGGGCATCTTTCCAGGGGGGCAGGTGGGTGGAGGAAGGTGGGTCTTGGTGGAAAGGGAGCTCCCAACTCCGCAGGTAGAAGGCGCTGCCACGACCACCTGGTCCTGCACTTACGAGGCCGGTTTAGCTTTTTAAAATGGAGCTTGGTATTAGGTTTCCAATTCTTTCTTCTGCCAAATCACAGGCATTTTTTGAAAAATGCATGTGCCAGGGAGTTTACGGAAGTAACCTTTGATTCTCCAGAAAATTCTGCAGGATGAGTAACATTAGCCTCATGCCCCAAGAGAGGAAACTGAGGCCTACAGAGGTCACACAACAGGCACATGGCTGAGCCTTGGGGCCACAATGCGGCTCCCTCCAAAGCCCATTGCGAGTAACGCCCCAGTGGTATAGAATGGCAGCCTGGGGACACTAAACCTAGGTTTCAATGCGTCAGATGTGTGTGCCTTCTCCCCGACATCACTCCACCTCTCTGACTTGTGGTCCTCCCTTCCACGCTCCCTCAGATCAAGGGCAGAGCTTTCAATCTTCCAGATGATGCATGTTACCCTCGGGACTCCCAAAGTCCCCTCTCGTGTGTGTTTCTCCAAGGGGCCAAGCTTCTTATTGAACACGGCAAGTATAACATGACCCTACAGCGTCTCCCAGGACAAGAATTGTGCTTTCCTGGGATGTTGATCCCTATAACCCTCGCGTCTTCCATGCCAGGAGCACAGCCCTATGTATAGTTCAAACCTGGGGCATCTGAAAGGGGCTTGAATTCTGCCTCGGTTCCCCCTCCTTCAGGCAGGTAAATGTCTTGCCAATCAGGAAGAACATAATTTATTTTCTTCCTGCAGACCTCAGGGACTCAGAGATTGTCCAGCCTCCTCTAGTATCTTTTGCAAGTTTTGGCCAAGAAGTTCTTATAGCCAATCAAAACTTTTCCTGTTTTAATTTGAGCCTGTTTCCTTGTGTTTGTTTTTCTTTGATTTTGACTTTGGCAGATCTGGAGGCTGGGAGGCAAGCTGGAGCCCAGGATGGCTCAGAGCCAGGGTTTTTGCTGGTGCCACGGGATGTAGCTCCTCCGACTCCGCCTGGAGGGTCTGGGGCAGACCAGGATGCAGGGAGGAGCAGTCGCCAGGGCTCAGAGAGCCAGGAAGGAGGTCTGGAGAAAGGGGCAGGGCTTTCGGCTCACAAACTGAGTGTCAGAGGACTTTGCGATCATCAAAGGTCAGTGACAGGCTACTGATGAGAAATTCAAATAATCAGGCAAAATTTGGAGGAATGGGCAAGTTATGTCATCAGGAATGGGAGCTGGAGGCAGCAGATTATTCTTACCTCTTCCAAACTCAGCGCTCACTGACATACGTTGGCATCTTGAAATAAGCCTAGGTTGGAATATTTACACCACAGAAATTGGCAAATGCTGCAAATCAGAATTTTTTTTTTTTCTGGAGAGTTACTGGCAGAAGGAACAAGATATGGGGAACATGGGTAGTCAGATGAGATTTTGCAAAATAAGCAAGTAGTAACCACGATGAGAGAGCTTTCCATGTGCACCCTGCCTTACGGCTTACGGTAAACTTTCACTTAGGTTGTTTCGCTTCATCCTCACAACCCTTCTGTCAGGAAAACAGGGTAGGCAGCATCAGCCCCATTTTCTAGGTGAGGAAAATGAGGCCAGAAAAGGTTAAGTTCCTCGTGCGAGGTTTTGGAGCTCGTCAGAATGCAGGCAGAGGGAGCGTGAGGGAAGATGGTGCCGTTGCCGCGAATGTTCTCCCGAAACCCCCAGCACCCTTCAGTTACTCCACGTCAGAGAGTTTGGAAAGCTCGTTCCAGATCTGTATGTCTAGATGGGAGTTTTGGGTGCCCTTTAGGAAGTTGCCACGTTTCAGTAGAAATGTGGGCACCCTTTCTGGCCTGGGCCTTTTGACCACAGCTATATTCTAGTTTCAAGTCCTTCCAGGACCGGGCACAGGAGGGGTGACGCTCTCTAAGCCAGGAGGGGCTCAGGATTCTTCACAGACTGGGGACGTTCAATGCCAGGTTGACGCATTTGTTCTTCCCCATCACGCAGGAGACTGGGGCAAAAAAAAAAAAAAAAAAACATTTGTTCTTCCCCAGAGTGTGTGCCAGCCTTGGGGAGATACCACCTTCTTCCAAGGCAGCTGGGGAAGTGGGGAAAATTGTGGACTTGGATTCAAACCTGCTTTGGGATCCAAGTTTGCTACGTAACAGGCATGAACCCGACCAAAGGGCATACGCCCTCCTGCATGTGTTTCTCCATCTGTAAAATGGGCATCGCCATCCCTGCCCACCTCCCACGACTGTTGTGCAAAGCACTGGTGAGTCTTTTCAATTGTAATTATTTTGGGAACAAATATCCACATCAGGGGCGACGGCTGCAAAGGGCTAAAGGCAGAACTGAGGGACTCGTGTCAGGCCAAAGGGGGTTGAAATGACTTTGCTGAGACATTTCTTCCTGAGCCATGTTGGCCACTACCGTTGACGGCTCCTGAACAGAGGGCCAGGGGACTCCGACGAGGATCAGAAACCACAGTCCCCCAGGCACGCTGGTGACGGCTGGCACATAGGTCTGGGTGGGCTGCACTCGATCAGACGTAGAGAATGAATCTTTCTCCTTGGCCAAGGCCAGGGTGGGGGCTGCTCCGGAGTGGGCTGGACTCTGCCCAGTCGGGCTTGGGGAGGGGGAGCAGCTATCGGGTTGTGGTTTCCCATTGTCACCTTTTTTTCTTGATAGACTTTATTTTTTAGAGCAGTTTTAGGTTCATAACAAAATCGAGTGGAAAGTACAGAGAGTCTCCATCTGCCCCCAGCCCACACTCAGGCACAGCCTCCCCCACCGCCAACATCCCCTGCCAAGTGGCGCATTTGTCCCCACCGATGAAGCTACCTTGACACATCCTTACTGCCGGCAGCCACAGTTTACAGCAGGGGTCACTCTTGATGTCGTACTTTCTGAATTTTGGCAAAGGTATAATGGCTGGTGTGCACCATTACGGTGTCACACGCAGTGGTGTCACTCTCCGGAACATCCTCTGTGCCCCACCACTCATCCCGCCCTCCCTCCTAACCTCTGGCAACCACCGATCTTTTTACTGCCTCCATAGTTTTGTCTTTTCCAGAATGGCATGTAGCTGGAGTCCTACGGTATGTAGGCTTTTCAGAGTGGCCCCTTAGTAACATGCATTTAAGGTTCCTCCCTGTCCTTTCGTGGCTGGATCGCCCATTTCTTCTTAGTGCTGAATAATATCCCATTGCCTTGGAGGTACCACAATTCATTTACCCCTTCACCTACTGAAGGACATCCTGGTTGCCTCCACGGTTTGGCAGTGACGGGTAAAGCTGCAGGGTTTGTATGGACATAAGTTTTCAACCCAAGGGCACGATGGCTTAAGATTTCAACATATGAATTTGGGAAGGACACAAACAGTCGGTCCATTGCAGGTAGGATCTAGTCCTTGGGGACGGACACCATGTGCCACTCTACTTCCTTCCTCTCCAAACACCTGTTTTGCGTCATGAAGCCCCCTGCCTGCAAATTAGCTCCTACAAATAGATGCCTGGGGGCCACAGGCATGCTAGAAACTGATACTTTTCTGTAAGAAAGACGAGACTCAAGCTCATTCTTGAACAGTCATTTCCAACCCAGGCCAAGTGTTAGAAGAATCCCAGGAAACAAATGCATCCATGCCCAGGCCTCAGCACAGACCTATTCAATGGCATTCTCTGAGGATAAGGCCAGGATTTAGTATTTCCTAAAGCTTCCCAGATGATTCTGATGGGGAGCCAAAGCTGACAGCACCAGTCTAGAGCTAGAACCTCCATTGCTTCCTTGGGACTCTTCCAGCTTTAGGTCAGTGGGCGATAAACCCTGTGTTGGATCTAGAGGCCAAGACCAGTTTTGCTGGGATTCCAGGTGAACTGTAAGATTCTTGTAGTCTGCATCTGTGTCAAAGCAGGCTGTCATCAGAGCTGGGCTGGGTCTTCTAGGGGCCCAGCCCAGCTCCCTCCCTCCCTGCAGAATGACCTTCCATACTGGGCTCCTGGGACAGTGCTCTGCTCCTCCTGAATCTCCAGAGTGTGATGAGCGATGCTATCTATGACGAGCTCCTATGGGATTGAGGCCTCCTGCCCTGAAAGTTCTGGCTGGCAGCTGAGGGTGGGGACAGAAAAAGCCCTCAGCTGCCAGCCTGACCCTCCACCTGGGCCCTTTCCTGCCTGCTCTCTTCTGGTTCCCTGGGGCCATCCCTTCTCCAATTCTGTTTCTTCTCTGCTTTTCCCCTTTGTCCCCGTTTCCTGCTGTTTTCTCTGTCTTGCTCTTTGCTTTTCTGCTCAGCTGTGCCTGGAACCATCCTGTGACCGCCTCCTCTCACGGCTGCTTTTGCTAAGTGGGGACCCCTTGCCCGGGCACTGGTGTGGGGGAACAATGTGACAGGGAGAGGGGGCTTCCCCAAGAGAGAGCTCACACGAAGTCTCGATTTGATACCTGGGTGTGTCTGCAACCTCCTTCTTCCTGCTGCAGCGTCCAGGTCAAGACAGCCAGATGCCTTTAAGAGGAGTTTTGGGGAACAGGAGAATCTATCGTTTGCATCAGTCTCAGAGCTTGGTGGGTGCCCTCCCCTTCAGGGCTGACACTTTGTTGTCTCTGCAGGACTGCGATGTGCCGGCCCTAGCTGCTGTCTGAGAGGATGTCTGGGGTGTCCGAGCCCCTGAGCCGAGTAAAGGTGGGCACGTTACGCCGGCCCGAAGGTCCCCCGGAGCCCATGGTGGTGGTACCGGTGGACGTGGAAAAGGAAGACGTGCGCATCCTTAAGATCTGCTTCTACAGCAACAGCTTCAATCCCGGGAAGAACTTCAAACTGGTCAAATGCACGGTGCACACGGAGATCCGGGTAGGTGGGGGGCATATGCTCCGTCCGCTTGTCTGTCCCCTTCTCCTTTCCAAGCAGCCGAGCAGCTCTGGTCAGCCTAGCGGTCCCTCCCATATCCGCCCCTGGGTAGAGGGGGTGAGGGGGCAGTGGAGAGACATGCTCAGCTGCTGCCCCTGCTCCACCAGGAGCCTGGGGGACAAGTGTTTGAGCCCCAGATCACTCGTCTGGTCTTTGAGCCAATGCATTTCTATTTAAGTATTTATGGCATTTCAAGTTCTGCAAGGGACTTAAAAGCTCCCACCCTCAAAGAGCTTTCACTCTGATGGGATTAGAATGAGAGACAAACCAAACAATTGCACTAAAAATAGAACAAAACCAGTGTGAGACCTGCATGCTGGGCATTTACAGGAGGGAGCTGGTGGGGCATTCAGAGGTTGAGAATGAGCTCAAGATGCCCTGAGCCGGGGGCGGGGAGGCGGTGGCCAGGCCCTACCTGAGGCCACGGCTCAGTCGGCTCACCTCATCCAGGGTCACGGAATTGGTTTTGCAGGTCCAGGTAACCACCTTCATCAGGGCACCTGGACACCAGGAAGCCAGTTCGCCTTAACCAAATGTATATAAAATTGTCATCAAAAGCAGAGTTCCAACCTGCTGACTGATTTTAATCACCTACATTTATTGAACAATGACCAGGTGGAGCCTGGGTCAATCTCTGTATACACACTATCTCATAAACCTTCCCAGCATCCTGGGAAGACACATTGAGGAAGGATTTTTCCTCTGCCCACAGTATCCCTTTGCAATGATGTAAGCCACAGCCAAATTGGCTCTCAGAAGGTTGCTTAGTGGGTTTGTAATTTGAGCAAAGGAAGCAGGGACTTTGGGGAAAACTGACCAGGTCTGAGGATGCCCAGTGAGCTATCTCCATCTCATGGCCAAACCCTTCTTGTGTCGTAAAAGCCAGTGTCCCCAGATTCAGTGGCTGTCCCCCTTGACTGGTGCTGCTGTGCCCCGGCTGCCTTCTGTCTGCTACAGCACACACTGTGCTTCCACACAGCAGTGCAGAATGTCATTGATTAGGTCACCGTCTTGGCTCAATTGACTCTCTCTGCTTCCTGTAGCTGATTTGATTAGGGTTGTGTTTGTTCATCTCTGGTTTCTGACATGAAGGCACAATTGTGTCCTGAGAGTAACTGTGTCCTCTGGTCACCTTCTTCCAGGAGGGTGTTTTCATATCTTTCTAACTATCCACTTCTTGTATCTTCCTTTGGGTGTATGATATTTGCAAATAGCTGATGCCATCCACTGTGAGTTTTACTAGTTCCATTTTCAGAAGTTAACCTGATTTCCAAGTTTGGGGGGCACCACATTGCCCTTTTGTACCGAAAAACGGAGAGCATCTGGTTAGTTCAGATTAGGATCTGTTCCACGGAATTCACAAGGAAAAGGGCCCTGAAGGAGGGGTAGTATTTAAAGCAGCAACGCTGAGAACAGGAAGAGGCTTTCCAAGAAAAGGGAACAGCATGAACAGATGCACGGAAGCTGCTTAACAATGAGTCGTTTGGTTTGACTGGAGCAAGGATGATATTCGGAAAAATATCTAAAGTCAAGATCAAAAAGGAAAGTTGATGGAAGATAATGGAAGGCTTGGAAGATCAGGCTGAGAAATTTGGACTTGGGCAGACACTAGGGAACAATGCATAGTTTCTAGGCAAGGGAGAGAGATTCCTGGAGTTGTGCAGTCCTGCTGGGTGTCTGTGGGGGAACAGGCCAACAGAACGGGCAACGAGACCCGGGCTTAAGAAGAATGGCTGCTCATACCTGCGACGTCACCTGGGGGCTGCGGAGATGGGATGGAGAAGAGAAGAAGGAAGGGACTGCCTTCGAGGAACTTGCGTCCAAACTCTCTGGGTTTTTTTGCTTCCACTGTCTCCTGCAGGCAAAATGTCACCTGCTTGTTATAAACAGCTGTGGCTTTAAAGCCACCCAGACTTCCAGCCAAATGCTGCTCCCCCCTTATTGGTTGTGTGGCCTTGGACCTAATGCTCAACCAATATAGGCTTCAGTCTCCTCACTCGGGCATCACGCCCGCCTGTAGCCTTGTAAAGATTAGAGATGATACATGAGAAGCACCCAGCACACAGTAGGGCCTCAATCATGGAAGCTATTCATTGGGTTAGGAATAGGTCATTACCCTGCTTAGGAATAGCCAAGCATCTCTAACTGCCCAGAGAAGCAAGTTCAAAGTGTCTTCTTTTCATGTGTATCCACTTATCTTATATTCAAATAGATAAGTAAGATGATTATATTTGTGTTTTAAAACAGCACATAGTACTCTGCAAGATGTTAAAAAAGTGTGCCCCAGAGAAGGGATTTTGTAGTCAAAGAAGTTTGGAAAATGCATGGTTGAACAATTCTGAACAGGTACTTATGCAGCAGGACTTCTCAGAACCTGAGATAGGCTGATACACCTCATGAATCAGTAAGGGCCACAGAGGTGATGTTTTCTTAAGTAAGCCGTTTCCTCTTTGCCTAAAGAAATCCTTCTTTGAAAAGTTGGACCACTAGTTCTCTGGGAAATCACTTAGGGAAATTTCTCCTAAACTCTGAAAGCAGTGCAAGAGGGACTGAAGACGAGTGAGTGGCAGATGGGTTAGGAAGCTGTGGCCATAGCGTCGGAGGAAAATGATGAGGACCTGCACTAAGGGAGTGGCGTTAGAAACAGAGATAAGTCAACAGGGCTGCATGCGTCAGAGTCAACAGAATTGATGATTAACTAGATGTAAAGAGAGAAAGAAAGGAAGGAGACAGGATGACTCAAGCTTTTGCCTGGGCGACTAAATGAGTCCTGGTACTATTCATTGAGATCCCAACAGAGAAAGGGAGGGTGTTCTGAGATTTCAGCTTTACATGGATGCCACGCAAATGGGTAGGATCACCCACGGAAGATGAGTAGAGCAAGAGGGAAGGAGTTCCCATTAGGAAACCTGGGGAAAACAACCTCTAAAGGGCTGATAGAGAAAGCAGCAAATGAAGGAAAAAGAAGAATTCGCCAAAGAAAGAGGAAGAGAACCAAAAGAACAGAGTCTGAGGAGACAAAGGCAGAAAGAGCTTTAAGGAAAGAGTGGTTAGCAGTGTCAGACGCTCAGAAAGGTCAAATCAGATAAGGCTAGAAATAGGTTCATGGCTTTAGCAACAGGTGCCATGGATAACCCTCTACTGGGCTGCTGCAGTGGAGAGATGGGGACAGAAGCCGTTGTGCAGTGGTTGGAGAGTGGAAACAGTGAGTGTAACTGACATTTCAGAGAGGTTTTGACCATGAAGGGAAGAAAAGAGAAGAAGGCAAAAGGAACAGTGTTCCCTGAAGAGGGAACAGCATCTGTGAAGGCCCTGCAGTGGGGAGGCAGGTAGCAGTATGAAGCTGAGAGTTGCCTAAGGTTGGCTATTTGGGTCATGTTCATTATTTTGGTTTTTTCCTCCATCTCTTATGGGAAGCCACTGATATCATTTAAATCTATGAGTGACATGAAGGTGTACTTTTTAAAGATCACTTGGGTTTCCTGATGGAAAGTAGGTTGGAAGAAGGCAAGAATGGATGGGGAGAGCTGTTAGGTGGCTATTGCAGTGATCCAGAGGAAAGGTGACAGTAGCTTAAATTAGGATTGTAGCCATGGAGACAATGATGGTGATGATGATGATGATGGTGATGACAGTGGTGGTGATGATGATGGTGGAGATGATGATGGTGGTGGTGATGATGGTGATGGTGGTGGTGGTGATGATGGTGATGGTGGTGGTGGTGATGATGGTGATGGTGGTGGTGATGATGGTGGTGGTGATGATGGTGGTGGTAATGGTGGTGGTAGTGATGATCATGGTGGTGATGATCATGGTGATAGTGGTGGAGACGATGATGGTGATGATGGTGGCAGTGGTGGTGATGATGGTGATGGTAATGGTGATGATGATGGTGATGATGGTGGCAGTGGTGGTGATGATGATGATGGTGATAGTGGTGATGGTGATAACAGCTAGCACACTAAAAGCACATTATGTGCATTATCTTATTGACTTCCCCGAAGAACCACATGAAGCCAGTGCTATTATTATCTCATTCATATATAAGGAAATTAAATACAGAGGAGTTAAGCAAATTGCCAGTAAGTGGTGGAGCCTGCTTTTAAACCTAAGCACTCCTACCCCCAGAACCTGCCCTCTTAACCACTGTGGTCAACGATCGCAGTCCCGAGAATTTCGGAGATGGGAATGGAAGGCTCTGGTGCTGGACAGGAGATGCAGGAATGAGGAAGAGGGAGGTGTCAAGGCTGACGGCCCTGGTTCAGGTGGACAGGGTCCCATTTCTTAAAATGTAAAACACTGGCAGGGGTCTCACTGGGAAGTGGGGAGTTCACAGATTCAGGTTTGGACCTGTCAAGTGGCATTGAGGTGCTTTAACATTTTCACATGGAAGTGTTGAGTAGCCTGTCAGACATGTGACTCTGGAGGAGAGGACCAGGCTGGACAGAGACATCTGAGTGTGGTCAGTCTCTAGATGGTGGTTGAAGCCATGGCTGTGGATGAGATTGTTTGGGAAAGAGTCCGGAATAATTCCATCGTCCCTTCCATAAATGTTCATTGGGTGTCCCCATGTGCCTGCACCACGCTTGTTCTGGCCTGGGATATCAGCACACCCCAAACACAGGCGCACTTCCGGCTTTCATCCGGCTTCCCAGTCAAGAGCGAGACTGACACTGATGCACACTAATGAATGAACCTTTATTAACTCAGGCATGTGCTCTGCCAGGAAGAAGCAGGTCCTGTGAATGCACATCAAACAGGGACTTGGCTCTGATGTCGAGCACCAGCTTTGCTGTGCAGTGCGCAGTGTCCGGGGTGCCCAGTGGTTGGGGTCCAGGCCCCGCTTTCCCACCTGAAACTCTCCTGGTGCGGCCCCTCCCTCCCTCTGTGTCCTGACCTCTTCTCGCGCTCTCCTCCCCCGGCTTGGCTTCACCCTTGGAGGGATTTTTGTACTTCCAGAGCTGCATCTTCTTTCCCCATCCTCCCAGTACTCAAAATGCTGCCAGCTCTTTCAGATTTGCCAAGCACATGTCCTTCCACGAGAACACTCCCGAATTCCGACACCCCCACGTAGCCATGTCTGATCCAATGGAAGTGATCGAGAACCGCCCTGGCTCTGTCCATGCGGTAGCACGTGGCCAACACAGAGTCACTCCGTGTGCACTTGCTGATTTCACGTTTTTGCCTTTATGCTCAACTTCTTCCTGTGCCAATGAGATGCCTCACGATGACTTCTGTGTGCTGTGAGGAGCTATGTAGTCAGCACTGGTCCTTGTGCCTGGGACCGAACAGAAAACGGGGCAGGTGTGGAAGAGAATCGAGCAACGTGCCGAATGAGAAACGGATTTCGCTCTTCCTGATTTTCCGTTTCTCTTTTGTTTGATATTTGTTTGTTGGGGAGGTCTGAATCTTTGTAGCAAGCAGAGACTTATATCATCATACTTTTCTCTAACGTGCTAATTTGCTTGTCTGGGAAAGAGGTTAAGATGACACTTGGAAAACAACTGTCAGAGCAACACCCAGACATGCCCACACAGCATCTCTCTGATGCTCGTTGTTCTCCTTCAGTTCCTTTCTCCCTCTCCTCTCTCTTCCTCTCCATTCTTTCCTCACCAAACCATGTGTCTGGGTTCGTCTCAGTCCCAGTCTGTACACATTATCCAGGGATAGCTCTCAACAGGGACCCCTGCCAATCTCAAAAGGATCATGATTCAAAGGATAAATGACATGGTGCCTGACTGGCGCACTGCCCGGCTGGCCCCTGGAGCTCTCTCCCTCTGCCTGTGCCCATCTCTGTCCATCGAGGGCCGTCTGTTTCTCACCCAGGATGGCATTAAGCAGGAAAGGAGGCATTTGTCTGGGATGCAGTGTGGTTCAGAGATGCCAAGGGGCCCTGTCCGTCTGCCAATCTCTACCAGGCTGCAACGCCTTGTTCAAGACTCATCCTTGTTTTGTCCTGAAGCATCACCCCGCTCAGAATTCGCATTTACATCCCCGGGGTGGGGGACAGAGACTGAAGCAACCCTGTGCCCTTCCCGATGGTCCAGATGTGTCCCTCCAGCCACATTGGGGTCTCCAGCTTGCGGGTGGCCCTGGGGTGTTGCTTGCCTGGCATGTGAGGGGACATAGTCCAGTTCCCAGGTGCAGCCTGCTCTGCCCCTGCTTGTCCTTGCCACCGTCCCCTCCGTGCCACACAATCCCTTCCAGAAAATCCCCCAGAGGCAGATTTCAGATTTCATAACCCCTTGGCCCTGCCCTAGACTCCCCTATACCTGTCGGACACTCAGCCCAGTTAACTTTGAGTTTAAATCTATTACTTCGCCAGATGGAGGATGTTATAGACTGAATGGTTGGGACGTTCCAATTTCCTCAGCTAAAAAATAAATACAAACATACAAACAGACTGAATGTTTGTGTCCCCACCCCACCCTGACCCCGCTCCCAAATTCATATATTGAAGCCCTAACCCCCAACGTGATGCCGTTTGGAGGCAGGGACTTTGGGAGGTAATTGAGTCTAGACGAGGCGATGAGGGTGGAGCCCCCATCATGGGATTAGCGTCCTTATCAGAAGAGGCAGAGAGACCAGAGCGTGCTCTCTCTCTTTCAGCCGTGGGAAGACACAGGGAGACGTGTCCGTTCCCCTGTAAGCCAGGAAGAGGAACCGAATCTACTGCACCTTGATCTTGGACTTCCCAGACTCCAGAACTATGAGAAATAAATGTCGTTGTTTAATTCGTTACAGCAGCCTGAGCTGACAGAGACATGGGGCCAGCGGCTGCCCGTGGTTGGAGGAGCAATCTTTGGGCAAGGCCTCAAGGTCAGGTTGCAAGAGGAAGGGAGGGAGAGGCTACTTGTCCTGGCAAGTTGCCATTTTGAAAAGAAAGGTTCCTCTGGAGAGTAAGAGGAATGGCCCAAGGCTGGCCTTCCATGCTCGACAACAGTCTTTGAAACCATGAGACGAAAGAGTGCAGCTGGGAAACCACAGACTAACACCACAGAGACGCTCATGGTGATATAAAAAAATGTACATGCTCTAAAGCCTCCCCCTTCCCACTTCCTGTGTGTGCTCAGGGCCAGCCCACCCATGCAGACACCCACAGAGGCGAGCACAAGGCAAACATGTGGCGCTTGGGCCTCTCCGTTCAGCCACACGCTTAGGCCCGTTACATCCACACATTGGTAGTCAGGTGTCTGGGCTTTTGTGTCTATTTTTAACCTGGTGGTTGCATTGCTGACTGTCCTTGTTAGAGACTTTTATCACCTCAAAATGAATGCTTTCGGACTGTTAAGTTAGGCTACCTTTTGTTGTCTTGTTCTTCACTCACTTTTTTAGAATTGTGTCTTAAGTGTGTCAAGAGCCCAGAGTGAGTGTAAACATTACGTTGGTTTCCTGTCGTTGCCGTTACAAGTTCTCATAAACCTGGTGGTGTAAAACAACAGAAATGATTCCCTCGCATCTCCAGAGGCCCATTTCAGGGCCACGGTTCCTCTGGAGGGTCTTGGGGAGGAGACTGCTTTGCCTCTTACAGCTTCTGGTGGCTTCGGGTGGCCATGGCCTGTCGCCGCGTCTTTCCAATCTCTGCCTCGTTTTCTCTGTGTGTCTCTTCTGTGCGTCTTTTGCAAAGATTTAGAGGCCACCCGGAGAGTCGAGAATGGTCCCATCTTGAGACCTTTAACTTATTTACATCTGCAAAGACGCCTTTTTACCAAATGAGGTCACATTCACACGTTCTGGAGATTAGGACATGGACATCTATTTTGGGAACCACCGTTCCACCCACTACAGCCACCACTTAGGATCCCGTGTCTGTCACTGGCCCCGCTTTGGGCACACAGACACCAGTGTACACGGATATACAGAGGTAAGTGTGAACACTTTGCACACACACTGACACATAGCTGGGTGTCCATTAAAAGGCTTTATCATGCCATCTTTTTGGTGTATGCAGAAGAAAATAGGCACCAAACACATGAGTCAGCAATTTTCCCCGGGGGCCATTCCACACCTCCTGGAAGGTAGAGTTGGGACATGTGTAGGGCTTGTTTTGGATGGCACATTGTCAGCTCTGCCACCATGATTGGGGCACGGGGCATGGCATGCAGTGGCTGTGGCCACAGGTGAACAGTCCCACACAACGAGGAATTCCCCTGCCCCAAATGCCAGCAGTGCCCTGTTGATGCTCACTGGTGCAGCTTCTGAAGCATTACAGTGAAGCCACTGCCCTGAACCCGTCCCCAACATGAGAAATAAAGCCCACGTCAGGCACCCCTCCCGCCCTGAGGCAGACAGAACTATGAAGAACTATACGTATTGCCCAAAAGAGCTGTAAAGTCATTGCTTTAACACATTGACTGCCACACTAGAAAAAAAATATTTTTCCCTGGGGCCACAGTGTTTTATTAAAACAAAACTGTCCTCTCTAATTTATTATTTTTTAATGTTTTCTTTGCATGCGTCATATGCAACGCAATCCACGTTTTTAGAATTAAATTGTTAACTGCAACAATAAGAACATCAGCAAGTAAGATTTTCACGAACCAACTGCAGGGTTTTGCTTCATTTGGCCCCGGAGTCAAAACCAGCCTGAGTTAAATACAACTCATGCGGCAGTCAGTGTGTTAAAAGACACTTTAGTAGGGGGACTTTGGGGAAGAAATACATGAAATCCACCTGGTACTTTCCTGAGCGCTCTTTCTTGTTCTGCATTTCTCCTCAATCTCAGGTTGGCGTCCAGAGCCCTTTCTTGTGGTTTATTAGTAAATCAGAAGTTTTGATGGAACAGTCTCATTTTTAACAGAATATTTTTATTTTTCGGAGACGCTGCTTATGTTCTGCTCAAATCAAATTAAAGAGAAGACCTCTGGTTACCTTTTTTTTTTACTTTTTACCCCTGTCTGCACAGACAGCAGAAGGGAGGGGAGGGGCCTGCTGGAGTGACTCCTGCCCTGGGAATATAAAACCCTCATGACTCTTGCTCCAGGCAGAAGAAAGTTGTTTTTCTCTGCATTATTTCTTGCAGCCGGCTGCGTGGCTGGATCCGCCGTGGTCGTGGCCTGGTCGTCCTCCAGAGCTCGTCATTGTCCTTCACCCACCTGCTCCTGCACTGACTCCAGCTGGCAAACAGCCTCAGGTCTCCTTGCCCAGAGACTGCCTTCTCCAACCGCCCGTGCCCCTCTCCAGAGCTAAACAGCTGCTGGAAGTTACTGGCAACTGCGGCTCCCTCCTCCCCTTTCCTTGGCCACTGCTACTCCCATAGCGGGGGTCTCCCAAGGTGCCTGTTCCCACCCAGGTAGGGAAGTCAGAGGAGGCTCTGGCCCAAGGACCCCGGACTCTAACTCAGGCTCACATCCTTATGTCTTAATCATAGACTCTCGGGTTAGTTAATCACCTCTGCAGGTTGACTTGGCCCTCGAGTCATGCTTGTCCCTGCTCCCCCTGTCTGCCCGTCACAGCAATGCCATGTATCGAGTACCTGCTCTGGGCCCAGCCCTGTGCTAAGCACTTTACATGTCTGTAATCCACGTAAAGCCGGCCAGTTGCTTTTACCTTGAAGCTGGTCTCAGTACAGTGTCCCATTTCAGGAAAAAAAATATATAATAGTCTGTCATCTAAAAATAATTGGAAATTGATTTAAATCTTTACTGTAATCCCTTGGGGGCAGGGGAGATCTCATGGGGGGATCACTGTCGAGATAGCAAAATTTCTTAAAATTTTCATAACCATTTCCCAGTTAGAACTAAAACGACTGTCCATGTCTGTCTAATCCAAGATCAGATAGGAGAGTTGTTTTAGTTCTAACTGATAGATGTCTATCTATCAGCATTAGTTTGCTAGGGCTGCTATAACCACGTACCACAAATAGGGTGGCTTAAAACAACAGAGATGTATTATCTTGGGGTTCTAGAGGCGCAAATCCAAGATCGGGGTGTGCTCCCTCTGAAACATGTAGGGGACCCCTTCCTTGCCTCTTCCTGGCTTCTGGTCATTTGCCAACAGTCTTTGGGGTTCCTTGGCTCGCAGATGCAGCACTCAGATCTTCTCCCTACATGTGTGTCTATCTGTGTCCAAATTCCCCTCTTTTTATAAGGACACCAGTCATGTTAGATTGCAGCCCACTCGAATGACCTCAGTTTAACTTATTAGTCTGAAAAGACCCTAGAAGGTCCCATTCTAAGGTACTAGAGATTAGGACTCCATATCTTTTTTTGGGGGGGAACCATTCAACCCATAATGTTATTCTACTAGGCGTATGGGCAAAGTTCTTGGGAATCCAAGGGAGAAAACAAAAACCATGTCACAGGGAGTCAGGGACCACTTCCCAGAGGCTGTCATAGTACTGACTGGGCCGTGGAGGGTAACTGGGATCTCACCAGGAGGAGGGGACAGGAGGGAGAGGGGAGCTGGGCCCTCCAGGCAGGAAGAATAGAATGTTCTTGGCGCAGGGGAATGCAAGAGCAAGCTGTGGGGGGGCAGAAAGAGAGCAACTTGGGAGGCGGGCGCAGGGCACATTGTGGGAGCAGAGAGGGGATAGGACTGGAAAGAACATGTGAGAAAAACTCCCAGAGGGTCTTTCATGCCTTGCACTAAAGAGTTTGAGTCTTATCCTCTCACACAGAAAATGAGGAAAGAATGAGGGTTTTCGCCAAAGCCACCTGCTTTGACTTTGTCCTCAATCTCAGAGTAACACCTTTTTAAATAAAATTTAAGCAAGACTTTTTGGAACAAAGGTTTAAGGGTACTTTATTTATTAAATTTTTTAATTCAATAATTTTTTTTTAAAAAAGGAACATTTTATCTTCGTAGAGTGCAGAGTAAGGAAGGTGAATTGAATGGAGCTTGGGAAACAATTTGCAGGCCAGGGTCTCAGGTTGGGTTCCTGGGAAGGAGACCTGCCACGGAGGTTTGCGTGGAGGACGTGTGCTGGCGGGAGCACTCGTCTAACACACCTGCAGGGAGGGAGGAGCGAGGATGGGCAGAGGGAGAAGTCGAGCTGTGACGCAGCCACAGCAGAGGCCTCAGCCTGTTGCACACGGAGCTCTGGAGCTGGGACAGCCCGGTAGAGCTGTCCCAAATTGGGATGAAAGGACACGGGCTTTATAACCTTTTTAACCTTCCATCGCGCAATCACTGGATATGGTGTACCGACAGTGAGGGATGTGACCTCAGGCAAGGGCCACTCTTCGGGTGAGGGCAATCTTGTGGAGGATGGTGGGGGACTCCGCTGTCACCTTGTTTCCAAAGACCCAGTCACTAACACAAAATAATCTAATAAGCTCAAAAAAAAAAAAAAGATCAGTTGCTTTATTAAAAATAGGTGACCCAAGAAAATAGACTGTCGAGATTACTAAAGAAGTTATAAAACATGACGACTACTGACAAAGCACAGGGAAAGTGAACTGAATCCTTAATGCTCAAATGACCACTTTACTTTTGAAAGTACATTATCCTGAGCTCAGGGACGAGCCAGTCCGTCCTTGTTCCTTGTTTGTTTCTGCCCTCTAAGAGGAAAGGCCAGCGAACAGGGGCGGAGGAAAGGCAGTCTGGGGTCTCCACACCACTTGAAAAAGCAAATGAATCGGTGTTACGGTGTTACGCAAGTGGGAAGAAAAGCCGTGGAAGTCCCGGTGTTTGCAGGCGAGTGCCCCAAGGCTTTTGACCTCCAGGCTGCTGGGAGCCTACATTTCAGGGCCTGACATGGGAGGAAGTAAAGGTCTTCCTGCGGCAAAAAAGCAGCCCAGGCTTATCTAGATAGCAACCGATAAAATCAAGACAGTCTTTTTTTTCAATCATGTTACATATGACAATTTAGTGAGTAGATAAGCATCCTACGCTGTCATTTTTGAAAAGCGATTTATTAATAGAGAAAGAAATATTGACTCACTAATGGCAATTCATGAGCTGTGGGTGGAGCGCTGGTCTTGCTGGCACCGTTTGCCTGGAAAGCTGTAGGAATATCAGGGGAGCTCAGAGCAAGGAAGGCGGGGCTCATACAAAATAGGGGAGATTTCAGACCTTAATGCTCACCTTTCTTTTGTCGTACTCTGGGCCCCCCCTTAAATTCAAGCTATGCTTTTCCTCCCGTCTACTAAGTATAAGCTCCTTGAGACAAGGGCCCCGTGTGTGTGCACTAGAGCCCCTAAGCGCCTTTGCACGGTGAGTGTGTAGTGACGGTTGCTGATGGTTTGAATGAAGAAACCATCATGCACCTTGATGTGATGAGGCTGGAGGACGGCAGGGAGGGGACTGTGGCCCGGGGAACTTGTCATCCTGCTGGAAGTACGTGTCAGAATTGGGTTCATGCCCTGGTTTGTGTGACTCCAAAGTTAGTGCTCTTTTCTATGTCACTTGTGGTGGTCAGCCCTGTTTCCCCCAGGTGTGCTGGGAGGATTGGCACCCTTTGCAATGCAATCCTGACACCGTGCAATTCTGGAGTTAACACAGACTCCCCTCTGCTCAGACTCCAGTTGCAAGCTCCAGGGTCCCCAGGCCACCTAGATTTCTGACCAACTGGCTACAAATTTGGGGGTTTCCACTATCCCCTTAGGTTCAATAATGTGCTAGAACAACTTGCAGAACTCAGGAAAGTGCTATATGTACAATTACAGTTTTATCATAAAGGATATAAATTAGAACCAGCCAAATGAAGAAACATACAGGATGAGGTCTGAGAGATCCCAAACATGAAGCTTCCCTGTCCTCAGGAGGTGTCACCAACCAGGAAGCTCACTTGAGCTTCAGTGTGAAGTTTATTGGGGTTTATTATGTAGGCATGATTGATTGATTGATTGATTGACTGAATCATTGATTGGACTCAATCTCCAGCTCCCCTCCCCTCCCTGGAGGTTGGGCTGATATCATGTGGCTCAAAGCTCCAACCCTTAATCTCCTGGTTGGTCTTTCCTGCATGGCCAGCCCCGTCCTGAGAGTATCAGGGACCCTCCATGAGTCACCTCCTTAGCACAGATTCAGGTGTGGTCTGAGCAACCCACTGGGAACCACACAGGCAATCCCATCCCTTGGGAAATTCCAGAGGTTTAGAGCCTCCTGCCCTGGAACCAAGGACAAAGACCCACCAAATTCTTCATGACACAACATCAGATACCAGCAATGGTGACTTTGGTGGTGGGTGGAAATGTCATCTGATAAAGCTGTCCCCAGGAGCTTGAGGTTACCCCTCAGGAAAGAATGCCTTGCTCGTAAGAATCTGCCCTGCACCAGGCAGCCTTCCAAATAGTGCATTTCATGCTTAGAAAACTCCCACATTCTTTCTTCCCAAATGCTGAAACCTACCTTCCTATGAAAACCTGTTGGGTGAAAAGTCTCTTAATGAGAATTTCTACCCCAAGGACCTAGAATTAACCTTTCTCCACCACGTATACAACCCAAATTGGTTGCTTCTTAGAAAAAAATTTGGAAAAATGTTTTCTCAAGCCATGCCCTGGAGAATTTGACCAACTGCAAAACAAAGATCTGGATTCTGCCTGGCCCCTCTCAGAGACTGTGGGGACTGGGGGGCAGCTGCAAGGGCTCTGTTTGGCCTGACACAAATCTCATCTGTCTGCCTGATTTGGTTCCTTCACCTCTCACGTGGCTGGGAATCTCCTCACCGGAATCTCTTCTCTCTTTTTATTTTGAAATTATTTCAAACTTATCAAAAAATCAAAGAGAAAAAAAAAACCCACAGTGCTAATGACTCCCATATCAACTTCTGCCAGATTCCCCAGTTGTTCGAATTCATCACTGTCCATATCGCTAGCTGTATCTCTTCATAACCAGACACGCACACACGAACACACAAACATTCCCGTTATCGTGGCTCTTTCTCTGAACTATTTGAGAGCGAGTTGCCGCAATGCTGCCTTATCACCAAAGTGCTCCAGGCTTCGTTTCTCCCAAACAAGGACATTCTCTGCAGAACCACACTGCGTTCATCTAAATCAGGAAGTCGGTGTTGCTCTAACACTGCCATTCAAACCATAGACTCCATCCAAATGTCACCAACTGTCCCAGCAGTGTCTGCTATTTCCTGTCTGATCCAGGAGCACACATTGCATTTAGCTGTCCCATCCCTTTAGTCTCATCCAACCTGGAAGGGACTCCCAGTCTGAAAGAGAACAAGCCTGTTAGTCTACAGGTCTCGGAGGAGACCCCTCACCCTGGGTCTCTGGGTCTCATGACAAGACTCAGGGCACAAGCTCTTGGCAGGAATATCTCAGAAATGACACTGTGCTCTTCTTGGTGCACTGAGGCAGGAAGCCCACTGTGTTTACCTGTTTTACCACGGGGGACGTTAACCCTGGTGACCTGGTTACTTGTGTCTGCCAGTTTTCCTTTGTATGGGATTAGCGTCAGAGGGGGATTGCGCTGAGACCATGCCAATATCCTCCCCATCGTCAAATCTTCACCCTCCAGCTTCACCATCCATTGATGACTCCTGCCCGAATCAACCAACACTGAGTTCGTTGCCAGATGATAATTTTCTATTTCCATCCTTTCTTCTGCATCTAATAGTTGGCATTCTACGTAAGCACGAACGTTCCCTTCTCCCCCACTTATTTATCTCTCTTGGATTCTCTTTTATTTGACAGGATTTAATCCATTCCTATCATCACATAACTTAATGCTTAAGTTGTCCCAGATTTGGCCCATGTGAGTCCCTCAGGCTAATTCTGTAGCGTTGTTACGTGTCCCCAATGTTCTCTAAACACTTCCTGTTTTTCTGGCACAAAATAATGTTCCAGGCTCATCTTCTCATCTTGTACTCTTTTTTTTTTTTTTTTTGCCCCAACTTTAGAATCAGTCATTTCGTCAGGGAGGCTTGGATTTTTCTTTTAGTGGAGAAAGGTGTTTGGAAACTGCAACTTAGTGCTTGGTTTGCAATCGCTACAGAGCATCTTGCTCCTAAGCCCTTTCGGTGAACAAAGTTCATATTCTCTCCCTCTCTCTCTCTCTCTCTCTGACTCTATCCCTTTCTATCTCTAAAGCCATGAGTTCCACCAATACTTCCAATTCCAATCCTCAGGGAAAAACAGAATTTTGTCTTGCTTTCCCAATCTGGTTTACAAACCACCAGCCTCTGCAAGAGATTGCTGTGTTAAAATAAGGCTGATGTGGTATTGTTTTGTTTTCTTCTGTTTTTTTGAATGTTTATCTTGAGCCAAGTGCTGTTCTAAGGAGTTTTATCTAATTAATTTAAATCCTCACAGAACCATTCCAAATAGGTTCTGTTATTTTCTCCATGTTCTAGATGAGAAAACGGAATCCAACGAGCTTCCATATGTTGTCCAAGGACACCCAGCTAGGCGGTGGCAGTGGGCAGATGGGACACTACTGCAGGCTGGCACCAGGGTTTACGTTACATTCCTGTCCTGCCTGGTCGGTGACTAGAAAGGGGCTCTCTGCTCCCCAGCCCTCTCCCATTTGCAGAGAACACAGATTGGTTCATAAAATAGCACAGAGATTTCAAAAATGGTGGGAGAGCTGAGTGGGACTAATCTTCCTGCAGAAAACAGTGATAAAAATCTGGACACAATATAGAAGCGAATTCTCCGAGGGCACTGGAGAGGGTCCATAGCAAGCAGAAACCAGCGTGAAATCCGCTCTTTGGGAGCTGAGCTGTAAAGAAGGAGATTTGCAAGTTTGTGGCTTTTGGCCTGAGGGCACTTTCCAATCTAGGAGGGGGATTCAAAGGGTGGTGAGTGCTGCAGCTCTACTAGCTTGTGGGGTTAAGGATAGAACCTGGGGGCTGGCAGAGCGGCAAGAAGATTGGCGGAAAATCACAGAGTGGGTGAGCCCCAAAACAAAAAATTAATTTAAAAAAGTATTAACCTATGGAAGCATCAGAATACATAAGCTACTTAGGAATAAATTTAACGAAAGACCTGTAAAACTTATATGTTGAAACTGTAAAACATTAAAACTATAAAACATAGGAGAAACTAAAGAAGATTTAAATAAATACAGAGGTATACCATGTTCAAGGATTGGAAGAATCAGTACTGTTAAGATGTCAATTTTCCCCCATTAAGCTATCAATGTATTACCATCACAGTCGTAACGCAAAAAGTAACAGGCTGATTCTAAAATTTATACGGACATGTAAAGGCCCGAAATATCCCAATAATCTTGGAGGTGGAAATGGCAGATGACCTACCCTATTCATCTTCAAGATCTCATCTAAAGCTACAGAAATGCAGGCAGTGTGGTATTGACACAGTATAGACAAAGATCGAGAACAAAAGTGAGAGTTCAGAAATAGATTGAAATTTAGACAGCAACGTGATTTTGACAAAGACAGAAAATTCATTTGGAAAAGCAACATCAATAACCAATGCCAAACAACTATAGATCTATATATTTTTATTTTATTTTATAGATCTATATTTTCAAAAATGAATTTTGACCCCTACCTTGAAGCATACACCAAAATTAATTTAACATGGATCACAGAATGAAAAGTAAAAGTTAAAACTATGAAGCTTATAAAAGAAAACGTGGAATATCTTCATGACCTGAGGGAAGGCAAAGATTTCTTAGGATGCAGAAAGTACTAGCCCTAAAAGAAAATTTTTGACAAATTAGACTCTATCAAAAGACACTGATAAGGAAATGAAGAATAGGGACACTGTAGACCTGGAGAAAATATTTGTGACATATATCATCCAAAGTACTTTTATCTAGAATGTATAAAAATCTCTTGCAACTCCATAATGAAAATACAACAGAAAAAAAAATGGAGAAAAGATTTGAACAACCACCTCACAACAGAAGTGGCCACGTGAATGGCCAATGAGCACGTGAAGACGTGTTCAATGTCATCAGTCATCAGTGAGGCACAGATTGAACGGCACATTGAGATACTACTATGCACGCCCACTGAGATGGCTAATATTAAAAAGACTGACGACACCACATGTTAGTGAAGATGTGTTGCAACAGACATCTCGTGTCACAGCGAAAACACAAAGTAGAACAATCTGGCAGTTTCTTATAAAGTCAAACATGCATCTATAATACTTTGACCCAGTCATTTCTCCCCTCAGTGTTTATCCACAGGAAATGACAACATACATGCGCAAAAATACTTGTACGTTAATGTTCGTAGCAATTTAATTCACAATAGCTGAAAATTAGGAATAGCCCAAATGTCACATATGGTGGTTCATTTACAAAGTAAAATATTACCCATCAGCACAAAGGAACCAATGACTGCTATATGCAACAATGTGAAGGTCTCAGACATTATGCTGCATCAAAAATGGTGGACACAGAAAAGTATATTCTATAGCAGTGGTCCCCAACCTTTTTGGCACCAGGGACTGGTTTCATGGAAGGCAATTTTTCCATGGACCGGCAGGGTCGGGGGGCGGAGTGGCAAAGCTCTGCAGCCCGGTCCCTAACAGGCCACAGACAGGTACTGGTCCACAGCCTGGGGCTTGGGGACCGAAGTTCTACATGATTCCATTTCTGTGAAATTCTAGAACAGGCAATACTAGTTGAGCGTGGTGGGGGGTGGGAGCGGGCTGTGAGGGTGGACTGTGAGGAATATGGCGGAACTTTCTAGGGATCTGGAAAGTTCTCTATCTTCATTGGGATATGGGTTACACAGGTGTATTCATGTGTCAACATTGTATCACTAAAACGTGTTCGTTTTAATGTATATAACTTTTACTTTAAAAGAAGAACTGTGAAGAAATAGTCATAGTTGAGTCATGATGGGGGAGTCAGTGGCGGCACAGATGCAGCCAGGGGACAGGATGTGGTCATCGCTGAGGCTGGGCGATGTGTACGCAGGGGTCGTTACGCTGTCCCATTGACTTCGTGCGTTTGAGATTTTCGGTAATAAACCACTCGGGGGTCCCAGCCCTGAGGAGATGAGACATTAGCCAACTAGGTTTCAACGAGGGCAGGGGAGGGCTCGGAGTGTAAAAACACCAGAGGTGGGGGCTCCAGGAGTGACATGGGGGCTCTGGGTCATATCACAGGGCGACACTGGACAGAGCAGTGCAGGATGTCAGGAGAAACTGCTGGCGATGATGACAAAATTGTCACCTTCACAGGCCTGAACTCTTCCTCCCACCCGTGTCCCTCCCACTGTGGAGGTACCACTGGTCACAGCCTTCTCCCTCCTCCCGGGGAGGATTCTGATTCCTGCATGATTAGTTACAACTGCTCACGTGTGCATCCTGTGCCTCAGTTTCCCCATCTGTCTCACAGAGTAGTCGCCAACTTCCCTGATGGGCATTTTCTTTTTTAATGGGAAAGGGATTTTTCAGGCTGAGGGTCTTCTGGGTACCCGACTCCATGGGGTCCCAGAGAGCTGGCAAGGGGCAGGGAGACCCAGACGCACGGGCGCCCAGGTGGCCGGAAAACTGGGCATTCCTTCAGGCCGGTGTTTAAATATTCACATGACCTTTTCCTGACGGACAGAGGAAGGAACAGATTTGCTTCTGAGAAACATGGTATACTTCCTTCTTTTTGTTCCAATTAAAGAACTGATTACATTTGATTTACTAAATTAGACACCTTTTGGGGAGACACGTTAAAAAAACATAAAATCTACATAATTAAGCCCCTTTCCTCTTTCCGGTCAGACAGCACCTACTCTGCATTATTCAGTCTTTGGGGCGGTGTAGGCTTGGTGGGGTGCACATTGCAAAGATAGCCAACAGAGATGGGTCGGTGCTCTCTGAGTTTTTAACTTTGCATCCGAGGGTACCCAATCCACCAACTGCACGTGGAACCACAGGAGAGACCAGAGTGCAGATGGCGCCAACGCGATTTCAGAAAGAGGCAGGGCCCGACACAGGGGCTTGCCCGCTGTCCATCCAGCTCTGGCTCTAGGCCAGGAAGCTACGGCACCAGGCTGAGTGGCCTGTTAGCTCTGGCTAGCAAGAAGGCGGGAGCAAGAGGGCACCCGATTTCTTGCCAGCACTCGTTCCTGTGACCGTGCTTCTCCAGTGGGGATTGTGGCACGTGACCTCTTGATGCGGGTCTGGTCCTTCTGCCTTGTCCGGCCCCACCATCCCGTGAATCAGCTCGGCCAAGTGGACATCCTCAGAGTCCAACGGCACAGGGCTCAAAACCCCAGCTTAATGCCACGAGCTGCAGGCCCTGTGTCAGTTTCTTCATCAGCCACACGGGAGTGGTGACTGACACCTGCTTCCCTGTGCTGTGCGGATGCGATGAAATGATGTGCGCAGTGCCTGGTGAGACACTCAGTGACGCAAGGTGATTGAAAATCGGCTTGGCTGGAATCAGTGCAGAAGCACAGAAACTGTGCTCTCGCCTCTCTGGGTTTCCTCCGTCACTTCTGCTCTCTGCTCCCAGGTCCTCTGTCTCTGTCGCCAAATTGTTCCCTCATCAGACAGAGCACATCGCGTACCAAGTCGTGCACTAGTGCTAGAGAGTCAGATACAAATGAGACACGGAGACAGAATCCCACCCTGGAGAGTCGCAATTCCAGGGCCCACATGAGGACTGTGGGAACCCAGAGGGGGACACCGCTGAGTCGTGTCCCTCCCCGCCCTCCCCGTAGGAGATCATCACCTCCATCCTGCTGAGCGGCCGCATTGGGCCCAACATCCAGCTGGCCGAGTGCTACGGGCTGAGGCTGAAGCACATGAAGTCGGACGAGATCCACTGGCTGCACCCGCAGATGACGGTGGGCGAGGTGCAGGACAAGTATGAGTGTCTCCACGTGGAAGCCGAGTGGAGGTAGGAGGCGAGTCCTGGGCTCTGGGACGGGACAAGAGGAATGTGGGGCTGGGAGGTCATCCCTCAGAGCAGTCCCCAGCCTCAGAGTGTTTGGAAAATCTGAGTGGCATTCTAGGCCTAGTCCTCCTGCAGCAGCCGATGCGGGTATTTTCTGAGGTCTAACCTGGACGCTCAGCGTAGCCCCAGCCTGGGGCAGGTATCTGGGAATACCTGTGCACAGGATGCTGTTGGTGCTGTGAGGAAAGGGACTAGAAGGGCAGGGGGGCAGACAGCCTAGGCTGGGGCGGCCTGTGAACCTGGCAGTCGCCAGGCGGCAGAAGAAGAGATGCACAGTCAGGGAGGCAGAAGAGATGCACAGTCGGGGCTAGCTGCGACCACCACCTGCTGGCCACTCTGTCTGCCATCCTCTGCCCAACCACAGAGGAAGGAAAGAAGAAACGAGTCCCACATGGGTGGCCGGGAGCCCATGGCAGCCCCTTGCACGCTGGGGGAGGGGTTGCTTCTGCCCTTGGGGGTCCCACTCCCTCCCTTAGGTTCCCATTCCAGCTTCCCAGTGTCACCAGAGAGTGCGAATGTCCTGCCGCAGGTACGACCTTCAGATCCGCTACTTGCCGGAAGACTTCATGGAGAGCTTGAAGAAAGACAGGACCACGCTGCTTTACTTTTACCAACAGGTAAAAAGTACTTTATCTTCCCACCCCCAGTGTCCCAGGGCCCCCAGATGCTAAGTATCATCGATCCTCTTCTAGGCAGATGGAAAGGCTAAGCCCGGATTTCGAGGACCTAGTCTAGGAAGCATCTCTGGAAAACATGTCTTTGGTCCATGGTCAGCAGCTCCAACCCTGCTTCTCTCAGCTATTTCAGTGCTGGCTGAGCTGCCCAGGTGCCCCCCAGCTCCTCTTGGACTTCCCTGGTGGCCTGGGAGACCTGGCTGGTGACACAGCAGGAGCAGGTCCAAAGAGAAGCCTGCAGTGCCCGTCATAGCCCCGCAGCTCACACGCCCGCTTCCCAGCCGGCTCTGCCATCTCCTAACCTGCTGTCCTGGGGCCTTCCTTTACCTGCACGAAGCTGTTCCCTCTTCTATAAAATCAGTATGGGGATAGTAATGATGATGAATACCCACTTTGTAGGGTTGCTGTGAGGACCGAATGGTATCGCTGGCAGTGTGCTGGTTAATTGGTTAATTGGTTAAAAGTCCCGGCAGTGTACCACTTGCCAATTTCCACGGTGTACACACTCCCACCACCACCTATGTCAAGCTACCGATAGGACATTGCTTTCCTTGCAAAAATCCTGAAAATTTAGTAACGGCTCTCAGGAGTTGCTATGTTGTCCGACATGCCGCTGGATGTCATGCTTGTAAAAAAGCGCCCGGCACAGCACCGGGCACAGAGCAGGCACGGTGTCCCCAGGAGGGGCCCTCGTGACCTTCTGTCTGGACTCAAATCCCTCCTTCCTCACCCTCTGAGCTTGCTAGAGACCGAGCCAGGCTTTTCTTGGACTGCTGATGACATCTCTCAGTACTTACCAACAGGGCTTTGGATGAATTCTTGGCTCCTCCCCAAATCTCAGTTTCCTTCTCTCCAGAGTGGAGCAGGGAGAGAGTGTGTGTGGAAGTGCCTCAAAAGGCCCATGACCCTGACGTCTTCCTGGGTTCCAGAGGGAGGAGGAGCTGGGGGAGTTGAGCTCTCCGTCCCTGCCCCGTGCTCGTTCCTGGCGGGCGGGTGTGCACGAGGGCTTGGCCTCAGCGGGGCAGGACTGTGTTCTAGGAGCCCCTCCTCGTCCATGGCCTCCGCCCAGGGAAGCAGGGGTGCGGGTGTGAGTGTAACCCTCAGCCCTTCTCCTCGCCAGCTCCGGAACGACTACATGCAGCGCTACGCCAGCAAGGTCAGCGAGGGCATGGCCCTGCAGCTGGGCTGTCTGGAGCTCAGGTAGGTGGCCTCGAGGCCCCCCTGGGAGGGCGCTGTGCTGGGGTCTTGACTGGCCTGGCCTTCCCTCATTTCCAAGTGGGAAGCAAGAGTCGGGGGTGTGAGAGCCGGGAAGGGGGAAAGTGTGGCCCACAGAGGGCGAGGCTCGGAGCTGCCCGGCACCTGGTCCTCGGGGCTGCAGGGCCAGCTCCTGCTCTGGTCTGACTCCCCTGGCCACTTTACCCGCCACTGCTCTGACCTCCAGGTGGCTTCTACCCCCCGATCATCTCTGCTGCTGTTCAAGCAACTCAGCAGCTGTTCCTAGAGCACCGGCTAGGCTCAGGGGGATGTGCAAATGTAGGGATTTCCACCTGTGGTGCCCACTGCTGTGTCCCCATCTCCAGGGCACTCGGTGCATATGTGCAGAATTCGTAAAGCATTCAGAGATGCCCCCAAATGTGTGTTTGGGAGGTGACAGGTGGTATACAATTCCTCATAATATGGCGCAGAATGAGCATGTGCCTAACAGACTCCATGCAGGGGCCTCAATCCCGACAGCCTCGGGAAGAGGGTCTTTAAACTGCTCCTGGGAGGAAGAGAAACCTCAAACGGCAGGGGGTGGAAGCAGGGGTGGGGGAAATGCATTCTAGGTCTGGGCATCGGTGGAAGGAAGAGTACAGACGGGCGAAACGTGGCTTGGCTCTCGACTGGGAGTTGGGGCTGATGGCGGAAGCCACCGTCAGTACAATGGCAGGCCAATGACGTCATTAGAATGACATCACTGTGATGACATCATTAGAATGACATCATTAGCACGGCAGTCTTTCTTAGACCTTAATTTCTTATTAGACCTTATCCCTGGCTGTCAGGGGCCACTGCTGTTTGGGACAGAGGAGGATGACAAGGCTAGAGCTGTGCTCTAGCCCTGTCTTGATCAAGGCAGCCCCATTTAGTTTCAGCCCACCCCTTTCCATCCTCCCCTCCCCTTCTCGCTACCCCTTATCTGTCTTAGAGCAGTAGTTTCAACATCTGGTTGCAAATCACAATCACCTGGGAGCTTAATAAACTAGAGGTCCCCTGCCCCCACCCTTGGGAACTCTGGCTTGGCAGGTGCTGGGGGGTCCTTAGCGTATGCATATTGCACCAGCCCCGGGGGATTTGGGTGCAGCGAGCCTCACAGGGTGGATGGGGGGCTTGCAGGACCACTGGGGGGGAAACCTTGGCCAAGGATCGCTTCTGGTCAGCTGCAAATGCAGCTCCAGGGCGGTTCTGACCCTGCCTGTGGCCTCAAAGTTGACAAAGAGTAGAAGTCTGCTGCTGCTTCTACAGAGCTGGGGGGCCGCTGGGGCATTCTGGCCCATCCTGGGTCCCCCCGTGGGGGAAGAACCATGGGATGGGAAAGTGAGGTCGCACTGAGATTTCAGCATCTGACATTCTAGGCGTTTTTGACAGAACAGGTCAAGGGCAGCCTCAAGGGCTCCCCGTGGCTTCATACTAGGTGACTGGGTCTCGGCACACAGGGGCGCGCTCGGATCCCCTACACAGAGGAAGTCTGCAGCCGCCGTAGACGGTTAGAGGACAGCCCGGCTCGCCGCCATTTCTGGAGATCTTAGTTCAGTGCTGGCAGCCCAGGGGCAGTGTGTGAAGTTGATTTTATTACCTGAGCCCTTCCGTGCCTTCCAAGACCACGTGGCTCCTATACTTCCCATACAGTCTCTTCTTCCCCTCTGACATTGGGCAATTCGAAAAAGCTTATCTTTACCTTTGTGTTTATGGGCCTCGTGCCCAGGACTCTAGAACTCCTTTGAGACGCCCGTCATTTAAGTCACCTGTCAGTCATCACTCCTAGTAACATAGCAGCGCAGAGAAGAGCCATCAGCATTCTGGTTCATGTTCTTGTATCCTCCAATCATCGCAGGCTATCACTGGCGTTAGCTTCAGCCCCAGGACGTGGCTCTTGCAGACAGTCTTGTCGGGAGCGGGCAATCTGTGATGTCTGCTGTCGAACCAGCTAAGGATTATCCCAAAAGCCACACTTGTTTTGTGAAAGAGGCTATTGTTTCACATCTCCCAAGTCTGAGGAACAGAGTCAGAGAGAGGTTCCTATTCTTGCCGGTTGACCATCGAGGTACAGGGAATAGGATGTTAGGGAGAAGGCGGGAAACATACCTACGTTGTAAACCTAATAGAAGATTTCAGGCCTGATCATTTTTAAAGTTGAATGCAAAGCTGTATGTTATGATGGGCTATTTTAAAAGCAAGTGACAACTATTTCTCGCCAAGAAAGAGTCAGACACATTTCTGAAAATCAGGCCATAAGGCAGAATTTCCCAGGGCTGTGTCTCTTGGCTGAAAAGCTTCCAGAGTGTAGGCCTTCCCACAAATCATGGGCAATAGTCCTGTTGACATCATGGCTCGGTCACCTGCCTACAGATATTGTGTCTCCAGGGGAAAAAAATATATATTCTTTCCTAGCTTAAAAAAAATAGTATTATGTATGCATGAGATATGACATTAGTGAAATGAATCCTCAGCAGAATTTTCTGTTTCCTGTGTTACTCTGGGCAAGTCATTTAATCTCTCTGTGCCTCAGTTTCTGCATCTTTAAAATGGGAATGATTAGTAATAGTAGCAACCTTGCAAGGTTTTTATGCAAAATAAATAAATTGATGTATTTAAAGTACTTAGAACAGTGACAGGGACAGAAGTATTCAATAACTGTCCTTTTTTACTGATTTTTTAATCCTTACCCTTATTTTATTTCTTTCTCTATGTTTAACACACTTTATTTTTTTGAGCAGTTTTAGGTTCACAGCAAAATTGAGCAGAACATACAGAGATTTCTCATATACCCCTTCCCCCCACACAAGCACAGCCTCCCCCATTATCGACAACCTCCCCCACCCCCTGGGGTCCAATCCTTACAATCAATGAACCTATATTGACATGTCATTATCACCCAAAGTCTATAGTTTACGTTGGGGCTCAGTCTTGGTGTTGTACGTTCTGTGGGTTTGGACAAATGTATAATGGCGTGTACCCACCATTGTGGTGTAATACAGAGGCGCTTTGCTGCCCTGAAAATGCTCCGCGCTCCGCCTACTCATCCCTCCCTCCCTGCTAACCCTGGCAACCATCGATCTTTTTATTGTTGCCATAATTGTGCCTTTTCCAGAATGAGATACAGGTGGAATGATACCTAATTAATTTGTAATGATTTATCGGAGGTGGTTTATCAATGCCAAATATATTATTTTATCTAAATATCCCCCTATAAATTAAAATTTGAAATCCATGGCCTGTATGCTAGAAATTAGTACCTGCCCACTTTGAGGAACCAAACAACTTTTCTCCCTTAACCTGACACACCCAGGACCATTTCCCACCCCCAGCAGAGCCCCAGAATCCTCTGACCTAAAACATCAGAGTAAATGTGTAACCCAAGATTGGTTAAGTCGTAACTGATGATAAGTCAAGATTAGAGAAAGAACATGCAGCTTGCTTTGCTTCTAAATGTTGATAACGTGTTAATGTTTCTACTGCTGTTTAGAAGACAAACATAGCCAACCAGATTTTGCAAAGATGCTTCTTTATTTTCTGCTGTTCTCGCCTTGGTACAAGTCACAGGCTGGTTGATACCTACCTGTAGACTCCGCCGTCCGCTTGGTGTTAGCTGTTCAACTTCGCAGGCTTGTCCCCCAGCCAGGCACCAGAGGGCGCCCCTGGCAGGCGCAGCCTCATCCCCAGATGGCGGTCAGACAGGTTTGGGATAACCGAGTGCCCCTTGCTGACAGCTGAGATGACACTCAGCACAGAAGCTCACTCCCTGGGGACAGCAGTGTCTCTGACTGGTGATGGTTACTGGTTCTCCCAGACATCCCAATGACGTTCGATTGCTCTAAATGTTAGAAACACCCAGACTGTGGCCCATTTGAGGGATTGGGCACCTTCGTCAACAGCAAGGCTATAAACGATCTTCAGGGCCTGAGAGGAGGCCCTTCGGGGACATAGCGAGTGAGCTAAGCAAGCAGGAGTGAGGAGATCGGGATGCCCTAGGTGTGTTAGCTGAGCTTCCTTTTTCCTAATAAAACATTTTCCCATTCACTACCTCCTAATCGTTCTAAAATTACTATTATTTTTCATGCATTTTAATTTCTCAGTGTTAATTTCAAAATGCGTTCAACCTTTGATTTAACTAACCCTAATTTCCTTTAATTTACTATTTAAATATCCCAGGCATTCTTTCATCAGGAGTCTCAAATCTCATCCGTTCATTCAACAATGCAGCCAAAAGAGACGGTCAGAGACCACTCTGGCCTGGGGCTGGGAAGCAGCTCTCACCCCCTGGGTGGGTGCTGCATCCCCTCTGTTTGGTACGGCCTTCTTGTTCTCCTTTCCAGACTAGCAAATTCTTCTTTATTCTGGCAGCATTGGAAAAGTTACTGAGCGGTGTCACCTGCCTGCCCCGTACACTCACAGGAAACCTCAGAGCAGGCCCGGGAAGTGTCAGTTACACACGGCGTGACCATCTGCTCTTCCTCCCAAGCCAGCTCGAGGGTCTCTTCATCCTGAAACCTTTTCTGCTCCATCCTCACCCCCTCCGGCCTCCTTTGCGAAGCCGCCGTGCTATACATAGCTCCGTGTATTAATACTAGATTGTGAAATCCCATCGAATCCCGAAGTCAGGGTTAGCGCTGCCTTTTGCCTGGTGCATGAGAGCGTAACACATGCTTGAATGCATGGGTAACCTGAAAGAACTAAAGTCCTCGTCCTCGGTGGCCATGTGCCAAGAGCTGTGTACAGCAAGCCAATTTGTTCAGTTACCTAGAAGCACCTTTTGCAGCTCACTCAGCCTGGTGGGATTGCAGATGGCCATCCTGCTCTGAGATTTTTATGAATGTGGAGGGTGACCAGGTAACATTGGGCTTGGAACACTTTCTAAAGCTGCCACGATTGGCCGTGGGGAACTTTGGGGTCTTACCTGCAGCCCCTCTCCAGCCTGGATGGGCACCTCGTGTCCTATAACTGAATGTCCCTCCCTCCCTACGGTTGTCTGACTTCCAAGTCTGCAGAGCTGCCCTTAGTCAGCTAAAACGCTCCTTGTCAGGTGCCATCTTTGACCCGCTCTGTCAGAAACCCAGTGGAGAAAAGTAGGGGTGGGAAGAGCCACTCTTCTTAGTTTCCTAAGTTCTCCCCTTGGTTGAAAGAGTTTTCTCTCCCAGGCTTTCCTAACCTCAGCACTAGTGACATCTTGGGCTGGATAAATTCTTTGTCATGGGGGCCTGTTGTGCATTGTAGAATGTTTCGCAGCATCACTGGGCTCTACTCACTAGATGCTAATAGCAACCCCTCCCCCCGAGCCAGGAATGACAACCGAAATATCTCCAGACATTGCAGATGTTTCAGGCTGGCAAGGGGTATGCAAAATTGCCCCCAGTTGGGAACCACTGAATTAGATCATTGGAAGGCCATATCCTCAGGCCATGTCTAGTTAGAACTTTGAACAATCACCTTCACTGAATTGTGCTTTAATGTTATGCCATTGGTATTTACCAAAATTGCAACAGGAGAAAAAAAATATGACATTGGCTTCTTACTTTTGGTAAAATGAATATTGAGGATATTAATTTTCTTTTAATCACTGGCTTTTCAAACTTTTTAATTTAAGTAATGAAATCTATCCTTTATGGCAAATGTTTTCGCTTGATAAATTATCCTAAATGAGGTCTTGTATCTACTACCCTGGCAGCCAGGGTAGGTACCCAAATTCCAAACCTATACTAAAAGAAAATATTTGCTGCGGGGTTGCCAATTCTTTATTTCATTTCTTGATTTCCTTCTAGTCCTAGTTTATTGAACGTGTTTTCGGACTTTCTTTCCTTGGAAGAAGATAGAGATATATTTCAACATTGTAAGATCAGAATTCAATAATATTAACTGAGCCATCACAAAATGTTATGACTCCTTAATGCTCGTTTAATGTAGTCATTCTTGATTCTGTACGAAAACTTTTCTGTAAGAGACTTTTTTTCTTCTGCTTTCCCTCCATTCCAACCCACCGCATTTTAAACAGACTCACCTTGCCCCAGGTAGAAAGGCCGCTGGTTTCATTGTGCTATGGTCACGGGGCTCCATCCTTCTCATTCTCATTTTTACTTTGAATCGTTTTTGCTCCTCTAAGGGAAATAGTCAAAGCAATTGAGGAGAATGACCTGATGTGTGTGTATTGGGGACCCCAAGGGTCAAGGAGGGGGAACCATAGAGGAAGCTCATGATAAAATAAGTGGCATCTAAGAAAGGGATTCAACTTAGTCTCCAGGTAAATGTGTAGCCACAGGGCAGGCCACCTGGGCAGGCAATGAGCATGGACTATCCGATGATTCACATGATGATGGTTTGACTAAACTCACTGCCTTAAATTTGTTTTCAAGTAAAACAGGTAATATTTGTTCAATGCGGAATATTGGAAACATGTGAAAAAAACGGGAGGGAGGGTAAGAAACTTTTAAAATTACCTGGAATTCAAATGAGCCAGAGATGACCTCCACTAAGAGGGTAGATCCATTCTCATTTTTTCCAACGCATTTATTTTTCTAAATTTGGGATGATATTTGTTAAGAGAGAACTATTTATTTTGCTTGGCAATATGGTCAAAGACAACATTTATTAAAAATTGTTAAGTATATGACATTCCATGTTCTAAGTTCTTACTGGGGATTTCTTCCATGATTTCATGCTTTGGATGTTCTTTTTGACCCAATGACTTGGAAATACTTTCCAAGAATTTTGCTAGTTTTAAAATGGCTTAATTATTTACATTTATCTTTTAATTCATCTAGAATAAATATTTTAGATAGAGTATAGAGTATTCTAGATAGAGTATAAAAAATATTCTAGATAGAATACAATATTCTCGATAAAGTGAGGATCTAATTTTCCTATTTTCTAAACACAATGAACTGTCTAAATTCATTGCTTTTGAATTGTAAGTCACTTGCCTCTCTCTGATTGTAGTATTATCAGCACAAAACTGTTCCCAGATGTCTATAAGGACACTAGGTTAATGGAACACTGAGTTACTTTACTATAAGATCAGTAGAAGGGCCATGTCTACAACGGTCAATAAAATTACTAGACACAGTGACCTAGACAGGGAAGGGAGGCCAGCAATGTGAGGACATTGGCTATTGGGTCTTGGCTTCAAACACAATTGCTACAAATAAAAATACGTAAAAATCTTTATCAAAATATACACTTTTAGGAGAAATGGGACTTAGAGAACATATTTAAGATATTAATAGATGTCACGTCTGGTGGCAGGACTACAGATTATTTTCATTTTCTTCTGTTCTATGAATTCCAAAGTTTTTGTATGTGCAGTACTACATTTAATAATTATTTAGATGAACACAAAATACACATACACACATACAATATCCCAGAGACAGCAAATAAATGAAAAACGTCACAAAGGGAACCCAGGACCTGAAGGTGGAGGTGTGTTCCGAGGCTGGTAGCTCCAGCATTTTCTGCCTGGGGTCCTGTGTTCACGGAGCTGCCCTCTTCTTCCTCAGCCCCACAACCACGCAGCCCTAGAGTGGGCCTCCCAGAGCTCAAGGCTGGAGTCTTTTCTGGGAATGAAATTCGTGGGGTTTCCTTTTCCTCTCAGTTTTTAAATATCACATTTTATGACTTTTATAACTTCCTCCCTCCTGGGAATTCCCACATCTGGCAGGGAAGGGGCTTCCAGGCCAACCCCCGGGCATGGGTGCCCCAGTCCTGACGGCCCCACCCCCAAGCCATCAGCCGCCCTCCCCACACCCTCCCTCTCTCTCCAGGCGGTTCTTCAAGGACATGCCCCACAACGCGCTGGACAAGAAGTCCAACTTCGAGCTCCTGGAGTAAGTCCTGGGGCCCTACCTACCCCACCCCATGCCTCCCCCAGAGCCAGGCGGGGTCCGTCTCCTAGTCCCCAAGCTCTTGGATTGGCCAGAAGTCCTGGGGTGTGGGTGAGGGAGTCAAACGCTGCTTTTTTTTTTTTCCTTTTTTCAGAAAGGAAGTGGGGCTGGACTTGTTTTTCCCAAAGCAGATGCAGGAGAACTTAAAGGTGAGGAATCCGGCAGGTGGGGGCTCAGAAAGACCCCTTTGTGCTGGGCCCCAAGGCTAGAGCTGAACAGATCAGGCCGGGACACTGGGAGAAGCCAGGGCATCTGCCGCCTTGAGCATGGGGACACAGGACAACTGAGTGCATCCTGGGCCCCTTCTGGGGCTGGAAGTCGGGATGTGACGAGCCCAGGCTCCCGCCCATGTCAGGCTTATCTGCTTTGTGGCCGGAGCTCTGGGATGCCGCCCTGCCTCCCTCACAGGGCCATGGTGGAATGGGGGTGTTTTAGGTCATAGATTGCCACTGCGAGCACAGGCCCTGGGGCCCATCCTCCGGCAGGGGGTGGCCCTTCAGTGAGACCCCGGGAAGGAGTCGGAGCACAGGGCAGCGGGCCGGCTGACCTCGTCTCTGCCCCAGCCCAAGCAGCTCCGCAAGATGATCCAGCAGACGTTCCAGCAGTACGCCTCGCTCCGGGAGGAGGAGTGCGTCATGAAGTTCTTCAACACGCTCGCCGGCTTTGCCAACATCGACCAGGAGACCTATCGCTGTGAACTCATTGTGAGGGCGCGTCCCTCTGTCCTCGCCCCGACCCGAATCCCAAGCCCCTCGGGAAAGGGGCCGGGGCCCAACTCCAGGGGCCGGGAAAGGCCAAACTCGCTGTGGGGCCTGGGGCATCGGGGCCTCCCGGAGCTGCCTACGGTGGAATCAATGTTGATCCACTTGCCTGATGCGGGGACTGAAGTGTTGGCCGCCAGCTCCGGGAGGTGGGCAGGTGGGAGAAGTTGATGGGTTTCGGGCAGAGGAGCTGGAGGGCCCAGGAGACAGTGGCCTTTGTCTAGCCCAGTGGGCTTTCCTACAGATTTCTGGGTGATGGTGTGGGCAGAACTGGGGCAACGATCTGCTCCCCTTTTATTCCAGCAAGGATGGAATATCACTGTGGACCTGGTCATCGGCCCTAAAGGCATCCGCCAGCTGACCAGTCAAGACGCAAAGGTAGAGAGAGGCCGGGGCAGCCCTACCCAGCCCAGGCGGAGAGGTCTTTGCAGCTTTCTGCTGCCCCTGCCCCATCTGTCCCATGGCTGTCCTTGTCCCTGTCACTGACAGCAAACTCCTCCCGAGGCCGTGCCCTGGAGTGAGCAGCTGCATGGGGGTGCTTGGGCGTCGCAGGTGGGGCAGATGGTTCTTCACCACTCGCGACTGTCCTCTGCACCAAGGCTGGTGTGGGGCCGGGAGGTGGGAGTGACGGTGCCCTTGTTACTCTCCTGGCTCTGATGGAAGAGTTGCTCTTTCTCTGGCAAAATGGGGCAAGACTCCCCTGGGAGTCGGGGGGACCTGGGTGTGGTCATGGCTCTACTGCCAACCCGGCACCTGACCCTGGGCGAGTCCCAGCTCTCTCCAGACCTCGTTTTCTCTCCTGCAAAGTGAAGGGCTGGGACTAGACGATCCTTCTGGCCCGAATGGTTTTTGATTCTCTCTTCGCCCCCAAGAGAGACTCCCAGTTCCTCCTTGCCCCGCCCCCGCCCCACCCCCACCCTTGACTAATCTGCACGGCCCTGCTCCCCACGGTGGGATGGTCTGAAGGGCCCCATCCCTCCCCACAGCCCACCTGCCTGGCCGAGTTCAGGCACATCAAGTCCATCCGGTGCCTCCCGCTGGAGGAGGGCCAGGCGGTGCTGCAGCTGGGCATCGAGGGCGCCCCCCAGGTGAGTGTCACTGGGCACCGGGACACCTGGGCGCTCCACAGGGCGTCACTGCAGGGTGGGGGGCCTTGCTCAGGCTGCAGACCAGGGCAGGCAGGAGGCCAGGAGTTTCCTGGCTTTTGGGATCTTGTTAACCCAGTGCTTAGACAAGATGCCAGGATGTTGATAAATTATAAGGACATTCAGGAGACATTTTTTTTACCTGTCAGGAAGGAAATTGGGAAAGGTTTTAGGGTAGGTCAGGTGACCGGAAATCAGGTACAAATCAGAGGCCTGGGTTTTGCCAAGTGAACAATGACCCAGAAACCGAGGCCTCAGCAGCGTGGGGTTTGTGTGGGTAAAAGAGCTCAGAGTGCAGGCCCTTCTTCTCTCTCTCCTTTAGTCCATCTGTCCTGCCGCGCTCCCTCCCACTTCCCATTTCTCGGTTTCTGCCTTTAAACAAGCCAGGCCTGGGACCGGCCTTCAGAGCGCCCAGGGCGCTGGGTTGGGAGGGGTGACAGAGCGCCCCCTGGTGGCCGCGGGGAGGGAGCCGAGCCCAGGAGAGGTGTGGGTGGCACCTGGCAGGGGTGGGTGGCATGTCCCGAAGTCCTCCAGCCCTGGGGGGCAGCCCCTAGCCGAGGCTCTGGGGTCTCACCGTGGCCGGTCCCTTCTCTGCAGGCTTTGTCCATCAAAACCTCGTCCCCTGCGGAGGCTGAGAACATGGCCGACCTCATAGACGGCTACTGCCGGCTGCAGGGGGAGCATGGAGGCTCTCTTATCATCCACCCCAGGAAAGGTGGGTTCCACTTAAAGGCAAAGTGGCCGGACTGTGGATGCCGGCACTGTTGAGCCAAGTCCCCAGAGGCGGAGTGGGAGATGCTAAGCTGTCGACCGATAAGTGGATGAAGAGGCTTCTCACTGGCCCCGCCGGACGATTCCTGTGGGCCCATCTCGGGCTATAGGCCCTGTTCCTCCACCCTCCACCCCTGGCCCTTCTGGTCAAGGGCCACGCAGAGGCCGGCTCCTGGAGGGAAGGTGTTTGTCTCCCCAGGAAGTGCAAAGTCATTGCTAGAATGCGACTTGTCCCTCCAGTGTATCTCTGTTTGGGGCTGCAATCAGGACGTGGGGGGCCGGGCGGGGGCATGTGGAGTCTGGCAGGAGGCAGCCTGCAAGGAGGACCCCAGCTGTGGCCTGAGGCCTCCCTGACCCCCACTCTGCAGCTAAGGGAGAATGGAAGAGGAAGATGGGGGCCCTCCCCTGTGGGAGCCGTGAGGAGGTCAGCCGCCCACCCAGGCTCCTGTGCTCACACTCCCAACCTCCCTCTCCCTCCTCTCTCCCCAGACGGTGAGAAGCGGAGCAGCCTGCCCCAGATCCCCATGCTGTGAGTACCACAGGGAGGCAGAGGACAGGGCCCGAGCTCCAGCTGCGTCTGCGGAGAGAAGAAAGAACAAACTGGGCCCTCACATGCAGTTCTGGCTCCTGGGCTCCAGAACACTGGAACCCTGGCTTGGCTTTCACAAGGGCGCCCTCCCCCCTACCCCCAGTAAACACTGGGAGGAATACTGCCGTGTCCTAATGCCGCCTGGTGTTATCCTAGGGAGATCACTGCGGGCCCCTCCCCTCCAGCCCCTGCAGCCTGGGCCGTGCTCCCAGGTGGTGCTCATCAGGACGGGCTGCCTCTCCATATGGGGTGGGTGGAGATGGTGGGCTGAGGCTGCCCAGGGGAACATGGCTGGCTCTGGGCTCACCAGCTCCTGCCCTCTCACCTCCTCCTGCAGAACCCTGGAGGCCCGGCGGTCCCACCTCTCAGAGAGCTGCAGCATCGGTAAGCTGCCCACTGCATCCCCTGCCGGCGCCCCTGCCTCCTTTCCGCTTGCTTACTGCTGCCTGCTCTCGCAAAGGGGGCAAGGGTTTCCTCCGAGTTATAGAAAAATGACCTTCCCCTGTCACTTCCCAACGACGGCTGACAAATGTCATGAACAGTAACAGCTAGCATGTACTGAGTGGTTACTATGTGGCACCATGTTTATCTTGATCTGCTTGGGCTGCTGTAGCAAAACACCACAGACTGGGTGGCTTAAAAACAGACATTTATGGCCAGGCGTGGTGGCTCATTCCTGTAATCCTAGCACTCTGGGAGGCCGAGGCGGGAGTATCACTTGAGCTCAGAAATTCGAGACCAGCCTGAGCAAGAGCAAGACCCCGTCTCTACTAAAAATAGAAAAAATTAGCTGGGCATGGTGGCATGTACCTGTAGTCCCAGCTGCTTGGGAGGCTGAGGCAGGAGGATCACTTGAGCCCAGGAGTTTGGGGTTGCAGCGAGCCAGGCTGATGCCACTGTACTCTAGCCTGGGCAACAGAGTAAGACTCTGTCTCAGGAAAAAAAAAAAAACAACAGAGATTGATTGTCACAGTTCTGGAGGCTGGGAAGTCCAAGACCAAGGCACTGGCAGATTCTGTGCCTGGTTTGCAAATGGCGGTCCCTCACTGTGTGCTCCCATGGTGGAGAGAGAGGGAGAGAGTGTTCACACGCTCTGTTCTCTCTTTCTCTTCTTATAAAGACACTAATCCGATCATGGGGGGCTTGACCCCCCACAACCTAATCACCTCCCAAAGGCCCCTCCTCCTAACATCATCACGATGGGGTTAGGGCTTCCATGTATGAATTTTTTGGGGGGACACATATTCAGTCTGTAATGATATTAAAATGTAACAGGTACTATTTTATTCAATCTTGACAACATTCCCCAGAGACATCCACTTCACATAAAGGGAAACTGAGATTAGAGGACAGTAACCAACTTGCCCTAAATAACACGACTGGGAAGTGGGGAGCAGGAGCTCAAGCCAAGGTCCCCTAGGCTGTGTGGCCGCTCTGGAGCCTGGGATGGGAGCCCAGGACTCGTCTGGCTTCTCTGCCCACCCCGCCCCTGTGGCCCCACTGGCCTCCAGGTGGGAGCCACACACCTGGTTCCTGGCAGTGCCCACCGACGGCATCTCCCTGTCATTCCAGAGTCAGACATCTACGCAGAGATTCCCGACGAGACCCTGCGAAGGTCCGGAGGTAGGTCCTGACCCCACCACGGTGACCACACCCATGAAGTGACATCGTGAGGACTCACATGTCACCACAGGGAACATCCTTTTCTTCCTGTATCCTCCTGTGTGTGGCTCAGACAGGCGCCTTTGATTTGAAAGCCGAGATTGTTCTTTTATCTCCCTGAGCTGACTGACCTTTTGTGCACCTGTGGAGCTGGGTGGGGATGCTAAAATTGTGAACCGAGACCCAGTCTTCGGAGGGGACAGGGTGATGGCTCTTCCCTGGGTCTGAGACGATGGAACCTTCTAGACTCTTTCCCAGCCCAGCCTTTGGATCGTGGCTGAGGTGTTGTTGGGGGTTTGGTGACACTCAGGCTCTCCATGGGACGCTGGCTGTTCTGGGTGCTCCGTGACCCTCTGCCTCCTCTGGCTGCAGGCCCACAGTATGGCGTCGCCCGGGAAGACGTGGTTCTGAATCGTATCCTCGGGGAAGGCTTTTTTGGGGAGGTCTATGAAGGTGTCTACACGAATCACGTGAGTTCCATGCACTTCCCTGACACTCCTCCTCTGCTGGGCTGTGAGCTCAAATCAGAGCGGGTCAGAGGCAGCCACGTGACACGGGGCCCCTCATCCACTTGGCACGACAATCTTTACAAAGTGCCCGGGGAACGACGCAGACAGGGGTCATTTTCAAGAAGGGGAACAAAATACCAGGCTGGAAATGGAGGCAGGAACTGAAGATGTGGTTCTGAGGAAAGGAAGGGCAGGACCCCAGGCGGAGTTAGTCTCAAGGCCCCTGATGGACCAGGCAAGGCTGGCGTCTGCAGTCGAGCTTCTAGCAGGCCCGGGAGAAAGGCCAAGTCCAGGAAAAGGGCAAAAAGAACTTAAAACCTGACGATAACATCTGACGATGGCCTTGCAGGTGCTCTGCCACATGCTCCTAACTTTAGGCAGAGCATGTGGCCCCTGCGTCCTCACGTGGACAGCCAGAGGCTGGAGTTATTTGTCCAGTTCTAGCATAGCCTCACCCAGAAGAAAGGAAGTGGGGAGGAGAGGAGAGGAAGAGGAGAGAAACAGGAGAAAGACATCCCCTGCCTCCCCTGGCTGGTGGTGACATCTATGGGAGGACCAGGGTGAGGCCGGGAGGGGACATGCTCTTCTGAGCCCCAGGCTGGACCGCAGGGCCCTGAACACGCTCCTGTTGCAGAAAGGGGAGAAAACCAACGTGGCCGTCAAGACCTGCAAGAAGGACTGCACCCTGGACAACAAGGAGAAGTTCATGAGCGAGGCAGGTAGGCGTCCCCTGGGCGGGACCCGAGACCCCCGGCCTCCAAGGTGGGAGGGTCCCGGGCCTGGGGAGCAGGGAAGCAGGTGGGGGGTGATGTGAGCAGTGCTGGGACCATGTTGGAGGGGGGCTCTACTCCCCGTGTCTCCTGCCGGGACAGCACAGCACGTTTCTTGTGCTGGACTTTGAGTGCCCCGGCCGGTCCCCTTACCCCACTGCAGTGATCATGAAGAACCTCGACCACCCACACATCGTGAAGCTGATCGGCATCATCGAAGAGGAGCCCACCTGGATCATCATGGAGCTGTACTCCTACGGGGAGGTGAGCCGGAAGCGGCAGGAAGGGGACCAGGACGCTGGGCCAGGGTGGGGGCCCTTCCTCCCCAGCTTCTCTATTCAGCTAAAACAGCCCAGAAGCCTCATTTGTAGAGGAAATTCCTGGAACATCTTGGCGGCTTTGGGTTTGCCTCCCGGGAAGGGTTGGGGGCCGCCAGCAGTCTGGGACCCCTGGCTCGGTGCTAGGGTCACACCAGGGGTCTTGACGGCACCTTCCCTTCCTGCAGCTGGGCCACTACCTGGAGCGAAACAAGAGCTCCCTGAAGGTGCTCACCCTGGTCCTGTACGCGCTGCAGATATGCAAGGCCATGGCCTACCTGGAGAGCATCAACTGCGTGCACAGGTAGGGAGGGAGGGAGGCAGCCGGGCCCTTCCCCTGCCCCGGCGTCTGGGTGAAGTAGAGCTGGAGCACGCGCAGACCAGTGCTGGGATCCCGGCGTCGGCCCCACCTGTGCCACCAGCTTCTGAACCCACCTCCTCATCGGTAAAATTGAAAGAGCCACCCATGCCTCTCAGTGTTGTTAAGACTAACTCCGAAGTCTGAGGTGTCAGATGGTAGCTCAGACCTCTAGCCCCTCCCCCGTGAGTGCCAGGACAGCGCTTCCCACCTCGCAGAGCTCCCACTGTCCTCCAGCTCGTGCGCGTGGTGGCACACGGAAGAAAAGACTGGGCTGCAGCAGCTCCAGGAAGATCCCAGGGTCCCGGCCCGGACAGCACCCTGGTTCCCCGGGACCTCTGGGCTGCTGAGTCCCAGCCTCCCTGCGGCCGTGGAGCTGGTCCCTCCTCCACCTGTCTTTGTTCCGTCCCTGCCACAGCAACCTGACCCCCTGGGGGAGTCAGCCGAAGGGCACGTACCCCACCATTGACGTTGGCCATGTGGCCTTGTGCCTGATTCTACGCAGAGTCACACTGGGGGGACATAAACCAGCACACTCATGCGATAAATATCATGGCACTCCGATTTGGTGCCAGGCACTGTCCTAGGCTCTGGGACAAAGTCCTGATCAAATCAGAAAACTGTCCCTTTCCTTGGGAAGCTTATACTCTAGCCTGAGGGTCAAACGTGAGACGTCAACAGTCCTGGGCTAAGGTGGTGGGATGATAGATTCGTTTCCTTTGATCATTTGTTTATTTGAAGTCATGCTTTTAAGCCATCTTTTCAATAATAAAAACAAAGGTTGTTAAGGCGTGGAGTCTGTCTGTGAGAAGCATGCAGGCAAACACGGGGTAAACTGAGTCGGTGGTACTTCTCCTGGGAGGGGTAAGAGCTCAGCTCTGGGTAGGCTACCTGGGCTGTACCCTTTTCCACCTTGACCTGCTGGGCAGGTTCCTTCAGCTCTCTGTCCAGGTCTCCTCCCTGCACCGGGGGGCTCTGAGGGTCTCTGTGTCATGACGCGGGGTATGCGAAGCTCTGTGTGATCCTAAGTGCTCCATGGAAGTGTGAGCTGCGGCTGCTGCTTTAGCAAAAGCCTACACGGCCCTGCAGCAATGCACAGCAGCAGGACATTGCCGTCCCAGGGAGGTTGTTGGGGTTTGTCCTTGAAGAATCAGCAGGGTGACTGCTCCCAAGCACAGGGACCATACAGGCACAGAAGGGGCGCGTGGGGAGCCAGTGCTATGAGCTGGAGACTCGTGAGAAGGGTGATGAGAGGCAGCGTGGCAGCGGGAGGGAAGGAGATGACAAGGTCCTGTGCGTGTCAGGGCAGAGGGTTGGCCAGGCTCCCACCTGAGCAGTGCCTTAGCAAGACCACTCAGTGGGGACAGAGACCCACAGAAGCTGCCGGATTCTGCTCCAGCAACCAGGACTCTGGCTGGCACTCTTGTCCTCAGCCTCTCTGTCTCGCTAAAGTGTTGCTTGCAAGGGGGGCAGCACCTCAGCCTGGCCCTGACATCCCTCTTCCAGGGACATCGCTGTCCGGAACATCCTGGTGGCCTCCCCTGAGTGTGTGAAGCTGGGGGACTTTGGCCTTTCCCGGTACATTGAGGACGAGGAATATTACAAAGGTGAGGGGGACATTCTGGCCCCTGCTTTGTCCTAGGAGGGTCGCTGAAGCCTGTGGATGGGTGGCCCAGGCCAAGGGTCTCTGGGGAGTAGCTGTACTTCTGGGTAATTCTGTATCTTTCTCCCTAATTAACTGCTGTAAACCTCTTCGCCCATCTACAGCCTCTGTGACTCGTCTCCCCATCAAATGGATGTCCCCAGAGTCTATCAACTTCCGCCGCTTCACGACGGCCAGCGACGTCTGGATGTTTGGTGAGTGGTGACTGGGGAGGGCATGGGAATCGGGTCCTGCCCTCCGGGACCAGGCCACAGGGGGCGCAGGGAACAGGGCTCTGCCCTTCCTCAAGTTCCAAGAGTCCTGTTTTACTGTGGCCACTAAGAAGTCCCAGAGGTGGGGAGCCTGGTGGCAGTGGGGGTGACATGGACCGAGGGCTGGCCTGGGCCGTATGGGGTCACCTTCCTGGAAAAGGCTCTTGTGACGAGGGTGGGCTCCACCAAGCAGCCCCCCAGGACTAACACGGGGCCACCCTGGAGGGATGTTGAAGTCACAGGTTTGAGGTTGTTCTGAGAAGGAGGTTCAGGCAGTGGCAAGAACAACGGCGGGTGTGATCGGTCAGCCCCTTACAGAGCACCAGCCTGTACGTGGTCCCACCTAGTGCTCCCACGGCCACCCAGGAAAGTCTCCTTATTATCACTCCCATTTTCCAGACGGGGAAACTGAGGCTGGGACAAGTCAAAGGCTTGCCCACGATTGCATGGGCAGCAAATGTCGGCACTAAGCTTCCACCTTCAGCTCTCTGATAGGGGCTCCACTCCCTTCTAAGAGAAGGCACTGGGGGTCCCAGTGATGTGCTTTGACGGCCACCTCCTGAGCCCTAAGAGCTGCACCTCAAAGGGGCCGAGGGAGGGAGGTCATAGTTCATCAGGTCGTCAGCCCCGGGTGGACCGCCAGGGCGGGCAAGACCCCGGGTGCTGGGGGGAGAGGCAGGATGATAAGGGAGCCCCTCCCTGGCTGGGACGGAGCACCGAGGGCCACAGTGTTCCTGGGGGGAGGGCTGGCCTGTCCCTGGGCCTGAGCATCCCTCTCCGCCAGCCGTGTGCGTGTGGGAGATCCTGAGCTTTGGGAAGCAGCCTTTCTTCTGGCTGGAGAACAAGGACGTCATCGGGGTGCTCGAGAAAGGGGACCGGCTGCCCAAGCCCGACCTCTGCCCGCCTGTGCTGTACACCCTCATGACCCGCTGCTGGGACTACGACCCCAGCGACCGGCCCCGCTTCACGGAGCTCGTGTGCAGCCTCAGGTGAGCGGGGATCGAGGGCTGCAGGCAGAAGGCACGGCCGTTGGTCAGCAGCACCGAGAGGGCCTCGGGCCCACATTCCAGCCCCTCTCAGAGCTCTCCCAGGCCACCCTGCAGGGAGATGGACAAGGAAGTGGACCCAGCGGTTCCCCTACAAACAGGGGCCCCTGAGGGGCATCTTACTTTGACCTTGTTTCTCTTCCCCCATCTGACCTGACTCCTGGGCAGTGACATCTATCAGATGGAAAAGGACATTGCCATAGAGCAAGAGAGGAATGCTCGCTACCGACCCCCCAAAATCTTGGAGCCTGCAGCCTTCCAGGAACCCCCACCCAAGGTAAGCCAAGTTCTGGCCTCGTGGGTCCCGTGAGTCACAGCGGAGGCAGGTCACTGTCTGACTCACTGTGTAGGCAGGATGCCCCTACCATCCTCTCTCAGCCTTTCTTTTTTTTTTTTGAGACAGAGTCTCACTCTGTTGCCCGGGCTAGAGTGCCGTGGCGTCAGCCTAGCTCACAGCAACCTCAGACTCCTGGGCTCAAGGGATCCTTCTGCCTCAGCCTCCCGAGTAGCTGGGACTACAGGCATGCGCCACCATGCCCGGCTAATTTTTTCTATATATTTTTAGTTGTCCAATTAATTTCTTTCTATTTTTAGTAGAGACAGGGTCTCGCTCTTGCTCAGGCTGGTCTCGAACTCCTGAGCTCAAACAATCCGCCCGCCTCGGCCTCCCAGAGTGCTAGGATTACAGGCGTGAGCCACCCCGCCCGGCTCTCTCTCAGCCTTTCAACCCGGCCTGTCACACCAGTGCCCTGACAGGTGGCATCTGAGACACAGGCACCTTGTGGGACAGCAGGTCAAGAATCGTCCCTCAAAAGCTTCCTTGGAGAGGCTAGGCACTTCTAGGAGTTTTCCAGGGACAAACGAGATCCCCTGAGGACACACAGATGGGGAGTGTCCTGGGCCCCTTGGGTCCAGTCTTTGTGTCCCCGTCCTCCATGGCAGCCCTGGGCCCAGAAGCCAGCGCTCCACTGCCATGAGGTGGGTGGCTTCTGGGAGATCGGGCCTGTATTAGTCAGCTAGAGCTGCTGTAACAAAGTACCACAGACTGGGTGGCTGAAGCGACAGACGTTTGTCTCTCCCAGTTCTGGAGGCTGGGAAGTCCAAGGTCAAGGTGCTGGTGTCTGGCGAGGGCTCTCTTTCTGGCCTGCAGACGGCCGCCTTCTTACTATGTCCTCACCTGGCAGAGAGAGAGAGAGAGATCTCTGGCCTCTCTTCCTCTTGTCATTAGAATGCTAATCCCACGGCAGGGCCCCACTCCCATGACCTCATCTAACCCTAATCATCTCCCAAAGGCTGAGCCTCCCAATACCATCTTTGGGGGTTAGGGCTCCAACATGTGAATCGAGGGGGACGACACGAACATTCAGTCCCCAACAATGCCCAATCCGGTCCCTCTTGCCTGGCACGTCCTGCCCCTTCCCTCAGGCCCAGCTCCACGAAGCTTCCATGAGTGCCTGGGCCCCTGGTGGCCTCCTACCTCTGAATGCCTGTGGCTGTGGATCTCTGACTGGGCAGGTGCTCCCACACATAGGGAGGCCACACACACACAGATCATTGACCCCTCCAATTAGCGATCCCCCTGGGGGGCAGAGAGGTGGCCCCTCTGTACCGCCCCATCACTCATCAGACAATTGGTGTTCAGTAAGTGGATGCAGAAGGATTTTTAGATATTAACCACTTTGTCCCTCAACTCTCCTTCCTTCTGGACAAGGCTGAGCTGTCCCCTACCTGATGTTCCTCTTGTGAGTTGTGTTCACTGGAGGAGAGAGACAGGGACTGACCCATCTCTGTGTTCTCTCTCCAGCCCAGCCGGCCCAAGTACAGACCCCCGCCGCAAACCAACCTTCTGGCTCCCAAGCTGCAGTTCCAGGTAAACACGTAAGCAGAGGGCCGGGGCAGTTCACGGGCATCCCTCCTCCAGGTCCTTTCCGAAGTTCCGTTCTCGTGCCTTCGAGGAGCAGTGATCACCCGCTGGGGTGGTGGAGATGACCTGGATTAGCTCTTCCTTGGCACCCAGAACAGAATTTAAGCCCGGATCAGAAAAATAAAAGTGCAACCCTGCCAGGCTGTCCTCAGCTAAGACGTGCCTTACGCCCAGTCCCTCTGTCTATGGTGTCCGCCGCTTCACATGTCCGCCTGCAGCTGCCTCCCGTGTCCAAGCCCCCCCAGCCTCCTACCCTGAGCAGAGCCTTCCGAGAAGGAGTCCCAGGGACCCGGGGACAGTGACATTCTCCCGAGAATGGAGTCGCTCCCTGAGGCTCCCTGCAGAGGCTGTGGCCGGAACCAGGGTGGCCACTGACGAGCAGGCAGGGGTTCCCCGAGCTGTCCCCGCCTCCGTCCTCACCAGCCACGACTCTCCCAGGCTGTGGGGCCCCGACTCAGAATGTTTCTGCCCTGCATGTCTCTGTCACCTCCAGGAGAGAGGGAGCCTGGTCTCCTCTCATTTCTTCTCATGCCTCCCCCAGCTCAGGGTCGTTGCTCAAAAATGGAGCATCTCAACCAACAGAAACCATGCACATGTATTTGGTGCTTTTTACAGAAAAGCGGTGTCCCGTGGTCATAGATTTCTTCTCAAGGGAGTGTCCCAGGGCCAAAGCAAGCCTATCCAAGAACTAATAAATCCTCTCCATGGGGAGA
>NW_012154062.1:8166100-8170085 GCF_000956105.1 Propithecus coquereli
GCGGGGCTCACTGTGTCCTCTCGTTTGTCCCCGCCGTGCTCCAGGAGGAGGACTTCATCCGGCCCAGCAGCCGAGAGGAGGCCCAGCAGCTGTGGGAGGCCGAGAAGATCAAGATGCGGCAGATCCTGGACAAGCAGCAGAAGCAGATGGTGCTGGATTACCAGTGGCTGCGGGAGGAGGAGAAGTCCCTGGTGAGCGAGCGCCGGGCCCGGGGTGGGGTTTCCGTGCCCTGCCTCCCTCCGCGTCCTCTTCCACACCCCCCGGCTGGGTGGAGCAAACGCATTCCTGGTACTTTGGATTCTGGAACCCTAAGTCCTTTGCTTTGGTCTCCTTCTCTGCAGGACCCCATGGTTTACATGAACGACAAGTCCCCATTGGTAAGTCCGCAGGAGAGAAGACCCCCACACCACGGGACCCCCGCCTCCCGCCCCGGGCCTACCCAGCTCCTCCTCGGCTGCCCCCCATCCTGGGAGACATCTTTTCCCTGCGTGCCAGCCTCCACGCAGCTCTTTTCCAAGCTGTCCTGTGACCTGCACCCTTAGCACCGCTGTGGCCTATCACAGGGCCCCTCTGCCTCCCAGAAAGGTCCTTCTGGTCAGGAGCTCTCAGACACCGCCATCAATGGCCCTAATCTCTAAACACGGTGGAGGGGCTGGGGACAAATGAAGCGGGGAGTGGGTTGTCGCAGAGCAGTGTGAGTGACAGGTTCTCTCTCCTCCCTTCCCTCCAGACCCCGGAGAAGGAGGTCGGCTACAGTAAGTGCTCCTGCCCTTCCTTTTGGGGGGTTTCCGCTTGGCTTCTTGGACGGGGCCACTGTCCTTGCTCATTGCCCAGTGCCGGGGGCAGTGTCTGTGTGACTCTAGGAAGCACCTGTCTTGCTTTAACTCGGAGTGTGCGGGGAGGGCCGGCTTTGGGGCTGAGAGCCACCATGCTGCTCTGCCACCCACGTCCCTCGCGCCCTGCCTGGCACCTTTCTCTTCCTCTTTCAGTTCTCAGGTCCTCTCCCCCTGCATTTGTCCCAAGGAGCGGGGGCTTCTCTCCTCCCTTGTATTTCCTGCTCACTCTGTGGGAGGCTCCGTGGGGAGGAAAATGAAGTAGCTCCACCCGCCTCTCCCCGCTCACACTCATCTTCTCCAGGCCCCAGGGGTGGAAGGGAGAAAGCGGGAGGGGAAGCCAAGACAAGGGGTCTCCAAAGCCTCTGCAGAAGGCAGGGAGGGAAGAGCCAGCAGTGAGCCTGGCTGCTGCCTGGGTCCTAGAGGGGTGGGGCTGTTGATGGTGATGACAACAGTCACAGAGAACTTAATACAAGTCAGGCACAGGCCCTGCACAAAGAGGCACAGGATGGTTGAGTAACTTGCCCAAAGTCACACAGCAAATAACTAGCAAATCTCAGATTTGAACCCATACATTCTGGCTCCAGGGTCCCTTCTGAGCTAAATCTCTTATTTTACAAATGAAAATTAAGGCCCAGGGAGTGTATGTGAGCGGCCCCAGGTGGCAGAGCTGGAGGGGAGAGTAGAACCGGGAGTTCTGAATCTCACTCCGTGCTCACTCCTCCAGCGGCTCCGCTCCACAGGCGTGTGTGTGTCTTTGCTCATCAAAGTGGGAGGAAGAGCCCGGCTCTGCTGCTGTCCCACTTCCTCGGCCCAAACGGTCAACGCAAACCTTTAGAGAATCCTCACAAGTCTACCCCAGGCGCCACAGACCCCTGCCGCCTCCCGCGCGAAGCTTCTCCCCCAGGGACGGCAGGGCCGCGGCGTGCTGGTTCTCAGGCCTGGCGTCCACCAGGGAGCAAGCACTAGCCGGGGCAGGACGCCCACTGCAGTCTCTCCAGCTCGGCCGTGGCTTTGGTTTTTTCTTTCTATAAAAGGGACAGCAGTGCTTGTCCCTGGTTACGGGAAAACCAGGGAGAGCAGAAGGTCATTTTCCCTGCCATCCTGGACTTTGGGCTCTCCTGGTGGTAGAGCAGAGGGGTTCAGCAGGCACAAAGGGACGGGTTGGGGTGCTCAGAACCGCCGCCCACTCGCCGTGCTTTCCATTGCAGTGGAGTTCACGGGGCCCCCGCAGAAGCCGCCGCGGCTGGGTGCGCAGGTATGTTCTGGCTCTGATGAAGCTGATAAGACTCGATTCAGAGTTCCACGAGGCTGCAGACCACGGATTGAGAAAAATGTCACAGTTGCTCGGTTAGAATCTAGTCCAGGATCCTCATTATATAGATGAGGCCCAGAGAGGGGAGGCAACTTGCCTAAGGCCACACAGCTAATTCACGAACACCCAAGGGAAAGAACCAGTCTCCTGTCCCCTGGGGCCCCTCCCTGACCTGGAGGACAGCTCACCAGTCCAGCCCTGGTTGGTGGGGGGGGGGGGGTAGGCCTTCCTTCCTGAGCCTCTGCCCTTGGCTCCCAGCACCCTGCTGTCCTTACAGCAGCCCTGGGGTGGGACAGTGGTTCTCGCCCTGGCCTGTCCATTATAATCACCTGAGGAGCTTTGAGACCACCTGCCCCCCGTGCCCAGGTGATGGTTCAGCTGGTCTGGCGTGAGGCCGCCACTAGTATTTTGCTAAGGCTCCCCGGCTGGAAACCCACTGCCCTGGACGTGGAAGGGAGGGAGGCACCCCCAGGACAGGGCACTACTGTTCCAGAGACGAGTCCTTTCCAGTCGGGTTGGTGGCTGCGTTGGTACCAGTCGCACCTGCCCGTGAAGAGTGGTAGTGTCCCCCGACTCACCCTGCCCCCCCGGCCGTGCTTGTCCCCCTCAGTCCATCCAGCCCACGGCCAACCTGGACCGGACCGACGACCAGGTGTACCTCAACGTCATGGAGCTGGTGCGGGCCGTGCTGGACCTCAAGAACGAGCTCTGTCAGCTGCCCCCCGAGGGCTACGTCGTGGTGGTGAAGGTGGGAGCTGGGGCAGGGGAGGCGGAGGCTGCTCCCCCAGGCCTGGAAGGGAAGGGGCTGTGCTTCCTTGCTGGCCAGCCCGGCAGACCCCCTTGGAGCACGGTGGCCCAGGGGAATCGAGTCCCAGGGCAGGCACCACTCAGAAGCGCTCTCCCCAAGGGAAACGTGGCTTTCTCCCAAAGCAAGAGGTGACAGTCACCCTGCCCCCTTCTCTCCCCAGAACGTGGGGCTGACCCTGCGGAAGCTCATCGGGAGCGTGGACGACCTCCTGCCCTCCTTGCCATCGTCTTCACGGACAGAGGTGAGTCCTAGTCCTCGTCCCAGCCGGGGCCGAAATCTGTCCCCTTTCTGCTGCACCTCCACCTGTCCCTAGGTGTGCTTCCCTCCAGAGGCACATGAGGACCACCTGGCTGCCTCACTTCTGCCCTCTGAGTCCCCAGGGGGCTTCTGCACAGCACATCTGATCACACTTACTCGACTGCAGTGCACCGTGAACATAACTCTATATGCACTGGGAAGCCAAAAAGGTCATGTGACTCACTTTATTACAGTATTCGCTTTGTTGAGGTGGTCTGGAACCGAATCCACGATACCACCCGGGTATGCCTGCACTGCGCAATGTGCTAGCTAGCGCTGGAGACAAAGCGGTCCCTGATCTCTTGACTTGACGGCAGACTGCCACCTTTACCTCTGGCCATTCTCTCCGGCGCGAGGGGACGCTGCCACGAAGGGAGGGTCTGTCCCGCTGGGTCTGGGCTGTCTGTGATTTCAGTCCTTGCAGACCCAGCTCCAGTCTGCACAGAGCATTGGATTCAGCCCAGGCCTAGGGGGCTGAGTTGCCCCCAGGGAACGTCCCATGGCCTCAGCCAACACGCAGGTGGACACCCCCCCACACTCCCGGCTTCCCCATCCTCCAGGCAGAGACTCGTGGACCCTCAGCCTCCCCCATATGCTCTTCCTACAGATCGAGGGGACCCAGAAGCTGCTCAACAAAGACCTGGCGGAGCTCATCAACAAGATGCGGCTGGCGCAGCAGAACGCGGTGACCTCCCTGAGCGAGGAGTGCAAGCGGCAGATGCTCACGGCCTC
>NW_012154062.1:8170135-8171830 GCF_000956105.1 Propithecus coquereli
ATAGATTTGGAAAATGTAGGCAAATGTGTTGATCTACTTCTATGCCATTATTCTTAATTTAGAAAAATTGAGAAACAAACCTGATAACTTAGAATTCCAGGCACCAAGAACTGTTGTGAAATAAATTTCCCCTGACCTACCTCGCTTTTTTCCTTTACATTAATTGAACCTATTTTTATCTTTCCATGTGCTTAACAATAATAAAACTGCATTTTTAGGCATGTACTATAATTCAGGCTATGTTCAGTTCCTCCACCCTTCTTGCCCTTGACTCTTTATTCGTAATTAATTAAGTTTTACTGAGTTTTGCTTAAAAATGTGTTCTTTTGGAACGATGCTATTTGGCACATTTGAGGGGTAGCATTGCCTTTGTCTAAGCCCTGCTTCTGCATGAGGACTTTGTTCAGCTCCATAAAGGCAGACTGTGCAGCAGGAAAAAAAGACCTTTTGTGTCAGGAGTTTATAAGTAATTGCCATAAGGAAAATCTCCCTGAAAGAACATAATGAGCATGTCTTGAAATAAGCCCCCCCGCCCAAAAAAAGTTAAAAATATAAACTCCATTTTATGATATAGATCAGGAACATTGAGAAAATCTCTTCCAGGTAGAATGCTGAAAAGGTATATATAATAGGCTCCCTGCAAAGCATTTGAAAGCATCTAACAAAAATTCAGAGATGGTTTTCCCACAAAAAACAATTTTTCTAATTACTGGCTCTATAGCCTGACTCATCTGGGAGTCTGTGGGATGCCACGCCAGAGACGGGAGGGCAGCTGTCTCCCTCTTGGAGGACTCATGATAATATTCAATAAGCAGTTCAACATGCACCGATTGCCAGGCGCTGTCCTGGGTGCTGAAGAGGGAACCCGGCAGTTCTGCCTTCAAAGGGTTTACAGTCGGCCTGAGGGAAGAGGCCAGGTGCACACTTACCTGTTATTGCAAGCCAGCGGTTGTAAGGTGCCACAGAGAGTTCAGAGAGGAGCATAATTCTTTCCAGCTGCTGTTTTCAGCTGGGCCTTGAAGGAGGGGGAAGATTTGGACAGGAAGAAATTGGGATGCAGGGAATGGAAGAGGCAGAGGTATCAGTAGGAGACTAGATCGAGTGTTGGGAAACCACAGGGCAAGCACAGGAGCCGCTTGGCTAGGACAAGGAAGGGTACCTGGGCAGGTGAAAATCAGGCTGACAGGATGGGTCTTGGCCAAATTTTGGCAGGTGTCACAGGATGTAAAAGTTATTATAAAACACTGAAAGTACGTGATTCCTTTAAAGAGCGCGATGTAATCAGAAATGTAAGTAGCCATTCCCTGATAAGAATATCTGAGGTGCATGTCAGCACGGGTAGCTCTTAAATGTTTTTTTCATTTTCTCCTTGAGTTTTATTATGAAATTGGAAGACATAAGAATAAGTCTTCCCACATGTGTTTGTTTAAATATTTAGGACAATCAGTCCTGGGGCATGTTTGACAATTTAGTGGTGGAAATCTTCTCTCAGCACTTGTAAAACTGTGTAGTATTTTCTCGACCCTAATAGTAACTCATCCTGCCAGTATTTACCCTGGTCTTCCTCAGTCCATACATTTTTCCCTAGAAATTCCTAACTCTATATTTAGAAATTTTGATACTTAGTTCCTGTTTGTCACTATTCAGCCTGAGCAACTATGTCATTGTGTTCACAGGTGTTGACATTTAACTGGG
>NW_012154062.1:8173160-8197349 GCF_000956105.1 Propithecus coquereli
CCCGCCTCGGCCTCCCAGAGAGCTAGGATTACAGGCGTGAGCCACCGCGCCGGCCGGATAGAGATCATTTTTAGCATTTTCTGCAAGTGACTTGTATGTAAATGGCCACTTCGAAGGAAAGGAACTAAGGGACCTGCCAGCTTGGTCCCTTGGTCATTTTTAGCATTTTTAGCATTTTAGCATTTTGCGTGTTATAGAAGAATCCTGCCTCTGGTGAAGGCAACCCCTGGGCTTTGTGCCATCAAGAGGAGGCCAATAACACGCTTCCTCCACCAGTCCAGGAGGCCACAGTGATCATGGCAGCAGAAAAAAAGGGAAATAGTTTGGAGGGACTGAGCTGATAATTATGCAAGTGAACCCTAGGAAAAATTGAAGGAACATAGGCAGGCATGCAATACCTTCTGTTTCCGAACTAATAGCTGAAACTGTGAATGGGTCCAAAGCCTCACAGGTGAGTTAAAACAAGGGTTAAATTAATAAGGCTAGGGAGAGGAAGGATTTATCTTATACCTATGGAGCTATATTTCTTTACATCTTGCTCTTATTTTATCTCTTAGCTCTTGCATTTCTTCTAACCTTTATTTAAATAACCCAAGCTATTAATGTTATCTTAATAAAGAGTACGTCTTCCTAGGAAGTCACGCTCGAGGGGTGCATGCTGCTGCTCCTTCTCCGAGGCTCTGCTCAGCCACGGACGCGCGTGGGGCTGCACATTGCGGGGCTAGAGACAGCACCACGGCCTCTGGAAGCTTCCAGACCTGCCGCCTTGGTTGCTTAGGTGGAGATAAGCACCAAAGGGTTTCCAGAAGGCTGGCTTTGCATTTCTAAATCTATTAAATGACAGCAACTGTCACAAATGCCAACTGACAAAGTAATGTTAGGGCAGTCACTACAAGATAAAATGTCAGTGACAGGTCAGTAATCGTCCGAGTGCAGTGCATGTTAAACAGCGCGTCCTCGGGTTTGGCATCACATGGCAACACGGGCATGCGCTCGAGGCTGGCGCCGGATGACAACTGTCTGCCTATACGGCCGGGGGTTTAGGCGCAAACTTGCAAGAAAAAAGCAGCTGGCAAGGCCGAGGCTTGCGGCTCCCAAGAGGCTCTTCAGAGGACTGTCCCTCCTCGGAGTCCGAGTGCGGGGCTCACTGTGTCCTCTCGTTTGTCCCCGCCGTGCTCCAGGAGGAGGACTTCATCCGGCCCAGCAGCCGAGAGGAGGCCCAGCAGCTGTGGGAGGCCGAGAAGATCAAGATGCGGCAGATCCTGGACAAGCAGCAGAAGCAGATGGTTCTGGATTACCAGTGGCTGCGGGAGGAGGAGAAGTCCCTGGTGAGCGAGCGCTGGGCCCGGGGTGGGGTTTCCGTGCCCTGCCTCCCTCCGCGTCCTCTTCCACACCCCCCGGCTGGGTGGAGCAAACGCATTCCTGGTACTTTGGATTCTGGAACCCTAAGTCCTTTGCTTTGGTCTCCTTCTCTGCAGGACCCCATGGTTTACATGAACGACAAGTCCCCATTGGTAAGTCCGCAGGAGAGAAGACCCCCACACCACGGGACCCCCGCCTCCCGCCCCGGGCCTACCCAGCTCCTCCTCGGCTGCCCCCCATCCTGGGAGACATCTTTTCCCTGCGTGCCAGCCTCCACGCAGCTCTTTTCCAAGCTGTCCTGTGACCTGCACCCTTAGCACCGCTGTGGCCTATCACAGGGCCCCTCTGCCTCCCAGAAAGGTCCTTCTGGTCAGGAGCTCTCAGACACCGCCATCAATGGCCCTAATCTCTAAACACGGTGGAGGGGCTGGGGACAAATGAAGCGGGGAGTGGGTTGTCGCAGAGCAGTGTGAGTGACAGGTTCTCTCTCCTCCCTTCCCTCCAGACCCCGGAGAAGGAGGTCGGCTACAGTAAGTGCTCCTGCCCTTCCTTTTGGGGGGTTTCCGCTTGGCTTCTTGGACGGGGCCACTGTCCTTGCTCATTGCCCAGTGCCGGGGGCAGTGTCTGTGTGACTCTAGGAAGCACCTGTCTTGCTTTAACTCGGAGTGTGCGGGGAGGGCCGGCTTTGGGGCTGAGAGCCACCATGCTGCTCTGCCACCCACGTCCCTCGCGCCCTGCCTGGCACCTTTCTCTTCCTCTTTCAGTTCTCAGGTCCTCTCCCCCTGCATTTGTCCCAAGGAGCGGGGGCTTCTCTCCTCCCTTGTATTTCCTGCTCACTCTGTGGGAGGCTCCGTGGGGAGGAAAATGAAGTAGCTCCACCCGCCTCTCCCCGCTCACACTCATCTTCTCCAGGCCCCAGGGGTGGAAGGGAGAAAGCGGGAGGGGAAGCCAAGACAAGGGGTCTCCAAAGCCTCTGCAGAAGGCAGGGAGGGAAGAGCCAGCAGTGAGCCTGGCTGCTGCCTGGGTCCTAGAGGGGTGGGGCTGTTGATGGTGATGACAACAGTCACAGAGAACTTAATACAAGTCAGGCACAGGCCCTGCACAAAGAGGCACAGGATGGTTGAGTAACTTGCCCAAAGTCACACAGCAAATAACTAGCAAATCTCAGATTTGAACCCATACATTCTGGCTCCAGGGTCCCTTCTGAGCTAAATCTCTTATTTTACAAATGAAAATTAAGGCCCAGGGAGTGTATGTGAGCGGCCCCAGGTGGCAGAGCTGGAGGGGAGAGTAGAACCGGGAGTTCTGAATCTCACTCCGTGCTCACTCCTCCAGCGGCTCCGCTCCACAGGCGTGTGTGTGTCTTTGCTCATCAAAGTGGGAGGAAGAGCCCGGCTCTGCTGCTGTCCCACTTCCTCGGCCCAAACGGTCAACGCAAACCTTTAGAGAATCCTCACAAGTCTACCCCAGGCGCCACAGACCCCTGCCGCCTCCCGCGCGAAGCTTCTCCCCCAGGGACGGCAGGGCCGCGGCGTGCTGGTTCTCAGGCCTGGCGTCCACCAGGGAGCAAGCACTAGCCGGGGCAGGACGCCCACTGCAGTCTCTCCAGCTCGGCCGTGGCTTTGGTTTTTTCTTTCTATAAAAGGGACAGCAGTGCTTGTCCCTGGTTACGGGAAAACCAGGGAGAGCAGAAGGTCATTTTCCCTGCCATCCTGGACTTTGGGCTCTCCTGGTGGTAGAGCAGAGGGGTTCAGCAGGCACAAAGGGATGGGTTGGGGTGCTCAGAACCGCCGCCCACTCGCCATGCTTTCCATTGCAGTGGAGTTCACGGGGCCCCCGCAGAAGCCGCCGCGGCTGGGTGCGCAGGTATGTTCTGGCTCTGATGAAGCTGATAAGACTCGATTCAGAGTTCCACGAGGCTGCAGACCACGGATTGAGAAAAATGTCACAGTTGCTCGGTTAGAATCTAGTCCAGGATCCTCATTATATAGATGAGGCCCAGAGAGGGGAGGCAACTTGCCTAAGGCCACACAGCTAATTCACGAACACCCAAGGGAAAGAACCAGTCTCCTGTCCCCTGGGGCCCCTCCCTGACCTGGAGGACAGCTCACCAGTCCAGCCCTGGTTGGGGGGGTGGGTAGGCCTTCCTTCCTGAGCCTCTGCCCTTGGCTCCCAGCACCCTGCTGTCCTTACAGCAGCCCTGGGGTGGGACAGTGGTTCTCGCCCTGGCCTGTCCATTATAATCACCTGAGGAGCTTTGAGACCACCTGCCCCCCGTGCCCAGGTGATGGTTCAGCTGGTCTGGCGTGAGGCCGCCACTAGTATTTTGCTAAGGCTCCCCGGCTGGAAACCCACTGCCCTGGACGTGGAAGGGAGGGAGGCACCCCCAGGACAGGGCACTACTGTTCCAGAGACGAGTCCTTTCCAGTCGGGTTGGTGGCTGCGTTGGTACCAGTCGCACCTGCCCGTGAAGAGTGGTAGTGTCCCCCGACTCACCCTGCCCCCCCGGCCGTGCTTGTCCCCCTCAGTCCATCCAGCCCACGGCCAACCTGGACCGGACCGACGACCAGGTGTACCTCAACGTCATGGAGCTGGTGCGGGCCGTGCTGGACCTCAAGAACGAGCTCTGTCAGCTGCCCCCCGAGGGCTACGTCGTGGTGGTGAAGGTGGGAGCTGGGGCAGGGGAGGCGGAGGCTGCTCCCCCAGGCCTGGAAGGGAAGGGGCTGTGCTTCCTTGCTGGCCAGCCCGGCAGACCCCCTTGGAGCACGGTGGCCCAGGGGAATCGAGTCCCAGGGCAGGCACCACTCAGAAGCGCTCTCCCCAAGGGAAACGTGGCTTTCTCCCAAAGCAAGAGGTGACAGTCACCCTGCCCCCTTCTCTCCCCAGAACGTGGGGCTGACCCTGCGGAAGCTCATCGGGAGCGTGGACGACCTCCTGCCCTCCTTGCCATCGTCTTCACGGACAGAGGTGAGTCCTAGTCCTCGTCCCAGCCGGGGCCGAAATCTGTCCCCTTTCTGCTGCACCTCCACCTGTCCCTAGGTGTGCTTCCCTCCAGAGGCGCATGAGGACCACCTGGCTGCCTCACTTCTGCCCTCTGAGTCCCCAGGGGGCTTCTGCACAGCACATCTGATCACACTTACTCGACTGCAGTGCACCGTGAACATAACTCTATATGCACTGGGAAGCCAAAAAGGTCATGTGACTCACTTTATTACAGTATTCGCTTTGTTGAGGTGGTCTGGAACCGAATCCACGATACCGCCCGGGTATGCCTGCACTGCGCAATGTGCTAGCTAGCGCTGGAGACAAAGCGGTCCCTGATCTCTTGACTTGACGGCAGACTGCCACCTTTACCTCTGGCCATTCTCTCCGGCGCGAGGGGACGCTGCCACGAAGGGAGGGTCTGTCCCGCTGGGTCTGGGCTGTCTGTGATTTCAGTCCTTGCAGACCCAGCTCCAGTCTGCACAGAGCATTGGATTCAGCCCAGGCCTAGGGGGCTGAGTTGCCCCCAGGGAACGTCCCATGGCCTCAGCCAACACGCAGGTGGACACCCCCCCACACTCCCGGCTTCCCCATCCTCCAGGCAGAGACTCGTGGACCCTCAGCCTCCCCCATATGCTCTTCCTACAGATCGAGGGGACCCAGAAGCTGCTCAACAAAGACCTGGCGGAGCTCATCAACAAGATGCGGCTGGCGCAGCAGAACGCGGTGACCTCCCTGAGCGAGGAGTGCAAGCGGCAGATGCTCACGGCCTCCCACGCCCTGGCCGTGGACGCCAAGAACCTGCTCGACGCCGTGGACCAGGCCAAGGTCCTGGCCAACCTGGCCCACCCACCTGCAGAGTGACTGAGCACGGGGGCTGCCTGCGACTCCCACCCCCACCTGTCGTGTACCTTCCCTGCCTTGCCTCCGGTCCTGCGGGTCTCCTTGGGGGCAAGGCCTGGCCTCTCTGCACGACCCCCTCTCCCCACCCCAGACTGAGCTGCCCAGGCTGCAGCTGGACAGAGCGGACCCTGGGCTGTGGACATGGGGTGGGGTGACAAAGATGGCTTGGAGGGGACACTGCTGCTGCCCGGCCATCCCTCCCTATCCCAGCCTGGCCCAGCTGGGCACTCGTAGGGCAGGCGTGGGGTGTCACATGGTGCCCCCAGTGGCCGAGATGGCTTTACACATGGACACGGCCAGCCGATTTGGGAACCAAGCCACTCCTCCTCCTTCCTCTTCAGCCTTCAGAGGTCCCCTGATGCACAGAGGGGCCCGGAAGGGGCTTCATTTGTGGGGTCCGGGGGCTGGTGGGATGAGGGAAGAGCCTGGCGTTCTTGTACAGTGTACAGTGGAATTTATTTAATGTGAGTGTGGCGTGGACTGACAGCCGCGCGTCCTGCTGCGGGAGGGAACCTGGAACGCGGCCCAGGAACAAGCTAACGGGGAGCGTGGGCGCAGCACAGGACGCTGCGTCGTCCGCAGCCCAGCGTCGGGAAGGACGCGGAGAGGCGCGTCCAGGTCTGGGCCTCGGGCCGAGTCCGCTCTCTCCCTCTCCCTTTTCTTCCCTTCCTTCTTTTCTCCTCTCTTTTCGTACGCCGCCTCCTTCTACCTGCCCCTTTCTCACGTCTTTGTGTAGAACACTCTTTTACCTTCTTTCTATTTGACTTGTGGCTGAATTAAAATCGTTCCCATTTGCTTCCTGGTTCGTTTGATTGTTCCGCTGATTTGATCTGCCCTGTGGGGGAGAATGGCGGCCACCGCTGCGCTCACGCAGACCGAGGGCTGACCAGCACCAGGCCTCACCCAAGGAGGGGCGTGTGGTCCCTGTGCCCTTGCGTGGGCAGCGGGGGGCACCCGACCCCACGGCAATACCCCCGGGGACCCAGGGCAGGCCCTTCCATGGTCACGTGAGGAATGCCATGTGTCACTCCTCTCCCGCCTGGCCCCAAAGCAACCCGGGCCCTGGAGGAGATTGGGCGACGCTGATGATGCTAATGAGCAGCAGACTCGTCTGCGTTTCATCTCTTTACTCACGTGCACGACAGGAGGCGTGGATGACGCGCATGCGCATCTCCGCACGCACGAGGAGGGCAGGTCTGGGAGCCTGGGCCAGGGGGCCCTGAGGGGAGGGGAGGTGGGGGGTGGAGCCGCGTGCACAGGAGCCAGCAGGAGCCAGAGGCCAGAATGGGCCCCGCGTGGAGCATCTTGGGAGAGAAATGAGGAGTGGGGACCCGGGCCGGGGTGTCCCGGGCAGGCAGGCTTCCCTGGTCTGTCAGGGAGCAGCGTGTAGGGGCTGGGAAGGAGGGGACCCCAAAGACTGAAAGGAAACCAGGAGCTTGCCCTGCTCGGTTTCCTGGCTGAGGTCCCCACACTGTCCACGGAACCCAGTGCTGTCTGTTCGCTGCTGCGGTCCCACCCTCGGGGGCTGCGCAGAGCTCAGGAGACGCCCCAGGCCACTCCCATTCCCCGATCCCCAGGAGCAGCAGCTGGGCCTGGGCTCCGCAAGCAGCCGTGGGCCCTGGAGTGTTCAGTCCAAGGTGCAAGAACAGGCTGCCCCAAAGGGTTCAGAGCAGGTTGGACACATCTCGGGCCTCTGGGAAGGACAGAATGGGGGGACAGGCTGGGAAGGGCGCAGTCCTGCAGCTTTGCCATCTACACAGTGGTCGCAGGGTCCAAAGTGACCCAGCTCACTGCCCTCAACCACGCAGAACAAATGTCCTGGGTGCTGGACGCCGCTGGCCCGGCGCTGTGCCGCGTGCTGGACACCAGGACAAACACAAGGCAGGGGACCTGCCCTTGAGCAGTTCAGACTCAAAGGAACCGAAGCAAAGATCTTAAACTCCCACGTGAGGCGTGCTGATGGGGCAGGGACGGGGACCAGGGGATCTGCAGGCAGTGGCACTCAGCTCCCCCAGACCTCCTGGGGCTCCAGCCAGTGCTCAGCCCTTCTGCAGCAAGGAAAGGGAGGGCAGATATCAGGAGAAGCTGGTTGGGGGGGTCGGGGGAGCCACAGGCGCTTCCAGGTGGGCGGAATGGCCCAGCGACCCGCACCCATCCATCCATTCCTCCTCCAAAAGCACCTGGCCTGTGTCTCCACCTACATGCGGGCCCTGCCTTTCTGGAAGAGCCTGTCATTCTCCTGCTGCTCCTGACAGCTCAGAGCCCTGCAGGCTCAGACAGACTCTGAATTTCACGCTAAGCCTGGCTTAGAGAGACCCCAACCCGCCTCTCCAGCCTCCTCCCGCTGCTCCCCGCAACAGAGCCCCGCCCCCCAGCTGCTGTCCCAGGCACTGGGGCTCATTCCTGAACCCAAAATGCCGTTCAGAGCCCTTCCACCCCAGGCACCCTCCCTGCTTCCCCACAAGGCCCTCCTGTGAGGTCCGAGTCCCCTTCCTCTCCAGCCCAGCCCTGGCCCTCAGCACTCCTGCCTGGCCCTGCAGTGTAGGGGCTGTGCTGCTCTTCCAGAACTATCTGGTTCTACCCGGCGTTGTTGTCACCCTATCCTAACCTTCTGCAAACCCCTCCCCCTCCCAGCTCCCCAGCACCCAGAAGAGGGCCCTGCACCCAGCAGCGTCTCAGCACTCGGTATAGTGACGTCAGGTGGGGTGTTCCGAGAAGTCCCCGGCGACCGGGCAGTGCTTGGACTCCACGCAGAGGCACCAGCAGGCAAACGGCATCCACCCTGGACGCTACTCTAGAGGCAGCTGCAGTTAAGGGTACTTAAAAGGTGGCCAGCGGGGCCACCTGGAAGCAATGGAGGGGAGGGAGGATCAGATCATTCCCGCCAGGAACGGAGGGAGGAAGAGGCCGATGGTGCCCAGGAAGCAGACGACGATGAACAGCCAGAGGAAAATCCTGTCGATGACCATGGCCACGCACTTCCAGTCCTCCTTCACCTGCAGGCGGAAACCGGCTCTCAGTGACAGGCCTGCGCCTCGGGGAGGGTCAGTGTCCCCCTGTGCAAAGCCCCTGCAAGGACGACCACAGGGGACCTGGGCAATGAAGGTCGGTGCAGGCAGCAGGGGTGCAGGGGAGAGACAGGGTGGCCTCCAGGCTCAGAGAACTCCCTGGTGATTCCTGTCCCATCCCAGCCCCTCCACACAGCCCAGAGCCTCCCCACGTGCTCTCAGGTTGCAGGTAAAGGGACACCAGAGGACACAGGAGGTGGCAGAACCAGCTGGGGATTTCAGTGCAACGTCAGTTAAAATGCAACAGTTACAAAATGCTAGAGGCTTTGCTGTCCCCCACGTTGCCACCCCACCCACCTGCAGGACCTGGAGAGGAGGGGGCAGGTGAAGGTGGGTGTGACCCAGGGTGGGTTGGGGGAAGGGCAGGGGGCTTTGTGGACCTTGGGCTCACAGCCCAGGCAGGGGAGTCTGGACTCCACACTGCTCCTGGATTAGATAATGGTTAATTTTCTTATCTACTCAACAAGGCCACCTGGCAACAACCTCCTGGCCTCTTATCCTTCCCTGGGCTGATAAGAAGAACTTTGTGATGGGGCAGTGGCCTGCTCGCCTAATCATGCTGGAGCTCCCCCCCCACCCCCGGTACAACTGAGAGTCTACAGGGTTTGTGGGTGAACAGTGAAGTCTGCAAAATGCCCAGAGCCTGTGAACGAGGGGGAGGAGGAGGAGACCATGCAGGATGAAGGAGGAAGGCTGGGCTCATTTGCTGGGCCTCTCCTAAAATAGTACCCCGACCTCCAGGGCACTGGTGAGAGCTGGCGGCCTGTGGGAGGCACAGGGTCAGCCTGTGCAGTCCTCCCTCTCTAGCTCGTGTGCTCCCAGTTAGGCCAAGCTGGGCGTGCTTGGCCCCTGTGGCAGGCAATAAATGTCCCAAGAGCTGCCAGCTAGACATTCTCTCACCAGTATGTTCTAGGCTCCTAAGGGCCACGAGGGGTCCTCAGGGGAGGGCTGGCCTGAGCTCACACCTGGGGAGAGGAGGTCCCCTGCCAGGCTCGCCCCTACCCCAGCCCCCACGCACCGAAGAGTCGGCATCCTCAGACCGCAGGTGGTCAGCGATATAGTGCACACCTTCCAGTGCCTTCTGCACGCGAGGTGACAGCAGGATCTCGCTCTCCTGCAAGGGCCCCTCAGCCTTGGGACCCGAGGCCCCCGGGCGCAGGCCGCCCTGGCTGTGGAGGGCGCCGGTGGGGGGTGCAGAGTAACCAGCGCGCGCCCATCTGCCCTCCTCCGCCGCCAGCGCCTCCCTGTCCTCGCCGTCCACGCTGGTCTCCAGCCAGTGGTACGAGGGGCCGAGCTGCAGGCCCGGGGGGGCGCGGAGCTCCAAGGGCGGCGGGGGCCGATGCATCAGGAGCCAGCGGGGCACGCGGCCCAGCAGGGCCCCCCGCACCCAGCGGGGCATGGCGTGCGTGCGCGGCGAGCGGTGGTGCACATTGAGCACGAAGACGGCGATGACGATGGACAGGGTGACGAAGATCATGGTGAAGAGCAGGTACTCGCCGATGAGCGGGATGACCAGCGAGGTGGACGGGATGATCTCGGTGATGAGCAGCAGGAAGACGGTGAGCGAGAGCAGCACGGAGATGCACAGCGTGATCTTCTCGCCGCAGTCGGACGGCAGGTAGAAGACCAGCACGGTGAGGCAGGAGAGGAGCAGGCAGGGGAGGATGAGGTTCACGGTGTAGAAGAGCGGCAGCCGCCGGATGACGAAGGTGTAGGTGACATCGGGGTAGATCTCGGCGCAGCAGTCGTACTTCTTGGAGTTGTAGGTGCCCGTGGCGTTCACGATGGCCCACTCCCCGCTCTCCCAGTAGTCCTTCAGGTCCACCGACTGCTCCATCTGCTCCAGGTCGATCTTGGCCTTGTCGTAGGTCCAGGAGCCGAACTTCATCTTGCAGCTCTGCTGGTCGAAGGGGAAGAAGGTGACGTCGATGCTGCAGGAGCTCTTGTAGATGGCCGGGGGCACCCAGTGCACGGCGCCCGTGGAGAAGAGGTGGGCCTTGGTCATGTGGGTCACCGCAAACTCCCCGTCTGCACTGGGAGAGGAGAGGACCTGGGTGCCCTGCACGCCCCCTGCCCAGGCCGGGCTGCTCACGGCCGGCAGCAGGCGAACCCCACAGACGAGGGCGGACCTGGCCGGGCCGTCGGGGTTCAGGCGCACGCGTGAGCCTCTCCCAGCACACCTGAGCAGCCTTTCCCACGACCATCTTTTTAATTACAAAAGTGGGAATTGTCTAGAATAAAGCGCTGAGAATGTTTAAAATAACCACTATTCACATTTTGATGTATATAGCATGCGAAACTATTACACGTATGATCTATGTGATGGTCACACACATGCATATTTGTGACCATGGGGTATATGGAGTTTGCCTGTTTTTATTCACTTAATATTTTAGAGTGATTATTTGTGACTATGTGTTCTTTTCCGTAGCAGATGGCGAGTCGCCCCTCAGGAAGGGGTTCGTGTCCTTTGCACCTGGGACCTTTCACTCCTGCTCAGAAGAGACCTAAGGTCTTTGCTGGTGAAGACACGTCTCGAATCCACCCACGTAACATGCATTTGGGAGCCAGCCTCGCCCACCAGGGCCTCTACCAGAGCAAGAAGAGGAATGAGACAAGGTCCCTGCCCTTAAGGGGCCAGGAGGAGATGAGACACAGCAGGACCCACTACAGCGTCAGGAGGCAGCTCGGCAGCAGCACGGGGAGTGTGGGCAGCGGGCGCCCCAGACCTGGCTGGGTGAGGGGGTCACGGTGAGGGCTGCCGTTTGCACAGCGCCCTGACCCACGGTAGGATTTGGCAGACAGACGGGTGGAGAGTGAACCAGCTCAGGGTCCCCAAGGGAGCAAGGAACAGGTGGGAAGGGCAAAACTCACAGGGTGCACCCAGGGGAGGGAGGACAGAGTATGGGGGCAGTGGGAGATGAGTCTGGGACACTGTGGCACCAGGCATCCAAAGACCCACAAGGACTCTGGGGACGCTGGAACAGTGGTGGCCCGTCAGTGAACCCTAAGCCCCGGGGAATCCAAAGAATACATGGAAGAGAGACTTTTTTCCCATGGAGGAGTTCCAGGGTAGAGATATAGGCCGGCTGGAAACAGCTACTTTGAAAGAGAGTAACAAACACTTCGCTTCGGTGCAAGAATTTAAATTAAAAGCGGGGCGGGGGGCGGGGGGGCACTTTGGTCATCACACACAGTCACCACTAGATGGCAGCGTGAGCCCACCTGCTAACCTGGCCTGGGTGTCTACACTGAGGGGATCCTGCTTTAAATGTCCAGAGTTTGGTTCCGACTTTTTTTTTTTTTTGAGACAGAGTCTCACTGTGTTGCCCGGGCTAGAGTGAGTGCCGTGGCGTCAGCCTAGCTCACAGCAACCTCAAACTCCTGGGCTCGAGCGATCCTCCTGCCTCAGCCTCCCGAGTAGCTGGGACTACAGGCATGCGCCACCATGCCCGGCTAATTTTTTCTATATATTTTTAGTTGTCCGATTAATTTATTTCCATTTTTAGTAGAGACGGGGTCTCGCTCTTGCTCAGGCTGGTTTCGTGGTTCCAACTTTTGAACTGTCGAAAGAGTTTCTCATAATAATCAGGTAACACCGGTTGAAGCCTTATTGGCAATCCTACAACTGCAAGTCCTACCTGCTGTGGGACTTTGCTCCTGGCCTCTGCCAGAGGCACAGGAAGCAGAAACTAGAAGGGCCTCCGGGGCACAGAGACATCACAGGGTGGGGGGGTCCGTGAGCCCCGCGGCAGCCGCAAACACTGGACACCTGAGGTGGGAGACCTGCCAGGTAACCCCGTGGGGAACGTGTGCTCGCCAAGATGGCTTAGGCCTGGCAGAACTGGACAGTGTTAGGAGCCACCTGTCCTATCTGGGGATGCCAACCCAGAAGTGGGACTCTTTCCTCTTTATTTCATTGTTTAAAAATAGCATTTTCCAAGTAGGGTCAAAGGAATTGGGGAATGCTGGGCTGGATGGGGTTTTTAGCTGCAGAACTCCTAACAACATTTAAAATGCTATTGTGCTCTGCCGTTTTCCAAAGGACTGGGGTGGGAATAACGACATACAATGTTGTCCAAAACTATTTGACCACAGAACCCTTTTTCATACCGACTCATATCTCAAGGAAGTAGTGCTCCTTAGCATCTTTGGAAGACATTTTTAGACAAACATGACACCAAACACGTTTTAATTTGAACTGCTTGACTTTTAAAGGAAGAATTATCTGATATCAAACATGCAAATGAAATTATAGGTTTCTGTTTAGCCTATCAAAAAATGTGATTTGGGCCAGGCTTGGTGGCTCACACCTGTAATTCTAGCACTTTGCGAGGCCAAGGTGGGAGGATCGCTTGACCCCAGGAGTTTGAGACCAGCCTGGGCAACATAGCCAGATCCCATCTCTAAAATTTAAAAAAAAAAAATTAGCTAGGTGCGGTGGCATGCCCCTGTAGTCCCAGCTACTCGGGAGGCTGAGACAGGAGGATGGCTTGAGCCCAGGAGTTGGAGACTGCAGTGAGCTATGATGATACCACTGTACTCTAGCCTGGGCAACAGAGCAAGATCCTATCTCACAAATTTAAAAAATGTTATTTATTTATTTTTTAAATTTAATTTAATTTAATATTTGTCCACTGAGGCTTTCTTTAGATGCCCCTGCCTTGTATTAGCTTCTAGTCATTATGGTCCTTTTGGTCTTGAAGACAACTATAAAATAATAAGATTTTTTTTAAAAAGTGAGTTTGTCCCCTTTAAGGGTGTTATCCCAGGATGAGGCTTACCCGTTCCAACGAGGCGCCATCCTTCAACACTCCAGCCCCGAGGCATTGTTTTCTGAGCCGGCACCACATTTTTCAAGGAATACTCGGGATTGGCAAACCTTTGTCCCACTCGCACGGCGCCAGGCGCCGGTACATAGTGGGCACTCAGTACGTATCGGGGTGTGAGCGAGGGAACAAAACCAAAGGAATAGGGGAAGGTGGGCGCAGACACCCAGCAAAGCAGCGGGGAGGGAGACACCCCGGCCCATGTACCCGCCCCTCCCGGGGGCCTCCCAGGGTTCTCCCAGGGTTCCCGGCACCACAGCGCTTCCTACTTGTTGTAGAGGACAATGTCGGGCGTCCAGATCATCTCTGAAGGCACCCGGAGGGAGGTGATGTTGCCGAAATCGGCCGGGTTCCAGCGCAGCTTGTAGTCGCTCCACTCCTGCGCGTGGGGGGAGTCAGTCACCGGTGCCACCCGGGAGGGGCCCGGGCAAGCCTTGGGCAGTGGGGCGCCCCGAACCTGGCTGGGCAGGGCCACTGCTTCAGAGCACCCAGAGAGGTCCCCACCGGCCCTGCGGGTCAGAAGGGGCTGCCATGCCAGGAAAGGCTCGGACCTAGTAACCAACCTTCTCGCTTTGCCCTGACTTTAGTGGCCAAGGTCCCCGGCACACGGAGTGGACTGGACACCCGAGTCCTGCCTCTCCCTGGCTGGACGACCCGGTGGCCACTGCACTCATCTGTAGTGAAGCCACCATTGTTGGTGCGGTTTTTCACACCCTCCAGCCAGGAAGAACCTCCCTGACGTTCTCAGGGGCCACGGCGGGCTGGCTTTGGGAGCATCCCGAGGGGCAACCGGACGGTCCGCTGTGAATTCGGGTCTTGCTGTTCCCTGGCCCCTGGTTAGTGACAGGTGCTGCCTGGATTCCCGCCCCTGGCCCTGGAGGGGTCTCACCTGCTTTAGCCAGACGTTGGTGGTCATCATCTGGTTCTTCTCGTCCTGGCGGGGAGCAGAGAGAGCAAGAACAGTTAGAGGGGTGGACCCGGCCCCAGAAAACAGGGAGGAGTGGCAGAGGCTGTTTCAGGCCCCCACTCGCGGGAAGACCCTCTAATACGGCATCCAAAGGACAGCCCCCCCGCCACCCCTCCCGACACTGCCACCCTTACTCAGAGTCCCCAGGGTCACACAGGCACTGTTCCCAATCGGCGCCCTGCCAGGAGGGGCTCCCCAGGGCTGGGGGATGGGGATGGAGCTGGCCCCACCCCCAAAGTCTAGGGGAGGGCGGGGCTGGGGCCCAGGGAGCAGCCTCAAGAAATAGTGGGGGGCGGAGAGGCGTGTGTCTCGGGGCTGACTCCGGGACGAGGGCTGGGAGGACAGGCGCACCACATCGATGAGCTGGGCGATGGACAACCCAAAGCGCACGATCACCACGTCCAAGGTGTTGGGCACCGGGCGTGCCCAGCGGTTGTAGCCCCCAAAGAGGTGCTTGAAGAGGTGGTCCTCGGCGTGGGTGCGGGAGCCTCGCTGTGTTGGCACCAGGGGACCCGGAGAGGAGGGGGTGTCTCCGGGCGCTGGGGGATGTGGGCGCTGGGTTTCCTCTCCACCTGCCGTGAAATCAGAGCCACTCAGCCTCACGGGGCCTCAGTTTGCTCATCTGTAAAATGGGGATGCGAATCCAGACCCTATCGCAGAACGCTGTTAAGGATTAAATAGAAAATGTCTATCAGGGCTTAACACAGTTCAGAGCGCACCGCACAGAGATCAAGAAAGGTCAGCTGCTTGGGGACAGTAGCTAAGAAAGAGTGGGAACAGGTGCTGCAGAGGGGTGAGACACAGGGAAGTGGGGACACTCGGACCCCGAGGATGGCTGCGATGTGGGGGAGACGCCTGGTCTGAATGTGGGGAGCTGCAGGGAGAAGGGTTCCTTGGGCATCGCAGTGAGCCCGGCCGGGGTGAGTGGCGTCTGTTTCCCGCCACCTGTCAGACGGGCCATTACCGCTAACAGCGAAACCCTCTGCCACTTTGGGCATCTCCTCGATTTTTCTTAAACCGCTGGCATTTGCCACCTTTGATCAGGTTGGCAAAGCGTTGGGAAATTGATATCTCTCTCATTGGCTTTCTCTGTGATCTGCAAAGAGCTTCACCACTTCAGGGCTCTGCTGCCTGAGCAGGTCGGGAACTATGGCTCCAAAATCCAGAAAAATGTGTCAGCACCATCTGGGACCAAAAGCACAGCAGTGACAATAGCCGCCTTGCATGTGCCCTGGTGCCTGCTGCGTCCGCGATGCTAGTCAAACTTGCGCTCCGTCCTCACAATAGCCCTGGGAGGTCCACAATACTATTTGTGTTTTGCAGCTGAGGAACATCGACACTCGGGGACGTTCAAGGTGACACAGCTGCTAATGTCAGAGCTGTGACCACTCCCACCCCCTCACCCACCTTCTCCCAGTGGAACGAGCCACGCGGCTGACGGCCGCTAATGTCCCCTGCAGCTTTGACGGTTGGTTGCAAAGAGTCCACCTACAGGAGAGTCCTCCAGACAGCTTGCGAGTTTACAGGTGTGACATGAGGTCTCACTGGTGACACCCACTCACCTGTCGGAGTCAGCAGGAGCCAGCACAGGCAGAGCCTCCTCAAGGACAGGAGCGCAGGACGGGAGGGGCCCATGGCTTCAGAGGACGGGTCCGACTGCCCCTGGACATCAGAAGGCGGCAGCTTGGGGCCGTGCTGTGGGTTGTCTCTGACCACCTGCTGTGCTGAGAAGAGCCCAGGGGAGGAGGAAGCTCCGAGAGAGTCCGTGGAAGGAGACCACAGCTGGCCTCTGAATTTAGGGAGCGACACCGTGTCAGACATTTGTACCCATGGTCCAACTGTTCACTCTTGCCTTTGTTCATTTATCTTTCCACACCTCATCCTTTATCGCAGCCAATTATGTGCCAGGCGCCAGGGACAGAGACCTGAGTGAACGAGGTCCTGAGCGGACACGGTAGAGAAGAATCAGAAGGAAGGAAAATTCTAGCGTCTCATCCTCCCATCCACCCCTGATGGGAGGTACGACGTTATTGGTTTAGCCTCATTCGTTTCAAAGCCATCCTCGGAGGCCCCAAGTTCCCTGAGCATCCTTTCCAGGCTTTTTACAATTCTCGATGTCGGGAAGTTCTTCCCTGAGTCTGATTCTAAGTAAGCATCTGTTGAGTTGAGTCGAGTTGGGTTGAAAGATCGTGGTGTTGCCACCAGAAGCTAAACTTTGTCAACACCCAAGGCAAACTGCAGAGCAGGAGAAGTTTTTCCTCTGCTCCCTGCACTCATTCAAACTCCTGCCCTCCGTGGAGCCGCCTGTGTGGTTCCTTCTCTCTCTGTCATCCCCCCTACCCTGCAGGACTTAGGATTCCCCACGTGTCCCATCCCCTCCTCGTTTACCTGTAAATCACGACCACCCGGAAGTTTAGCTTGCTTGTTAAAATAAAGAAGCGTTACAGCACTCAATGGCTGAGGTGTACCACGGCACAGGCATGAAGATTCCGTTGTTTTCCTTAGATGTTAGGAAACAGGGCTGGGAAGTGCAGGGAAAGGGGGTTGCAGGACCCCCTTTGATGTTAACTCCTAAGAACAACATGCACTTGTGTAGTTTTCAGGTTTACAAGGCACCTTGGCCTCATTTGGACCTCACATCACCCCCAGGAGGGTGCAGGGAAGAGATATTATTATTGCTTTGATATAAATAAAAAAAAACTGATGTTCAAAGAAGTTGACCAAGTTGCCCAAGTCCGCCTAGTTAAAAAGTGATGAAGCTGGGATTCGAGCTAAGGTCTTCAGCTTCTAAACTATAATGTGATAAATCATCATGAGGTAGTCACCAGGAGGGCAGTTTTGTGTAAGCAACTCCGCCAGTACCTGCCTGTGTTCTGCAGACCTGAGCACCGTGACCGTCCCTGTGAAGCCACTGTCAGGACTGAGGTCTGTGGGGGACGGGGGATGAGGGGACAGACATCCCCCCCAAAGCTGGGCCCACTTGGATCTAAGGTTCTAGGAGCTTCTTCTAGGTGCAGATGCACTTACTCATCCTTCCAAACAATATCATGGCCGCAGATTCCAAGGCTGTGATCTGTTTCAACCAAGTGCGTGTAATAAAAAGACAGATTTCTCCCCACTAGCGAGAACAGGAATCCAGGCATGCCGAAATTGCATCATTTAGAGATCCAAGGAGAGCTGTCCCGTGTGCAAATGAGATGCAGTGACTCTAGAGGACTTATTCCAGCAAGATGCCTCAAATCTGCATCCCTCGCGATTAGCCCGCCATGATAATTTCATTAATATGTCACAGGAAACCGAGGAGGAATTGTTCTGGGTAATTGATAGCAATTAGAGGAAACTTCCACCTCTGGTTAGGAAGGTGTCAAAAGAGAAAAGCTGCAGACTCTGACCCTCTGAGTGGCTGGATTGGCAGGTTTGGGGGAGGCGGTGGCAGTGGGTGACGTCCCTATCTGTAAAGTGGGGCTGGGTGGGTGGGGTGCACAGAGAAGCTTGTGCAAAAGACATTGCATATGTAAAGCGCTCAGACATCAGCATCCCACTGGGCTTGTATTGTCGCTGCAGCCCTTGCCCCGACCACCCCCTCCCTACCCCCACTCCCGCACTCACCGCAGCCCCTCCCACCCACCTGCATCCTGGTTCCACTGAAGTCAAGGTAATCTGGGCTCACTTCCCTGTTCATCTTCCCACCGCAGCTGGTTTTCCAACTACTCACCCACCAGGTCACGTTCTCCTCTCTCAGGACCCACCCGGTTCTTCTCTACCATCCAGAAACCGTCCAGCCCCCGCCCCGCCACCAGGCATGGGAGTCCCAGCTCTGTCACAATTGCCAATACTGTACCCCCAAAGAAACCCCTCGACTAGAGGAAATGATATTATTTCTTCTTCCAAATAATTTCACCAGAGGTGCTTAGAGGGTAGAGAACATGCTTCTAGTTTCTACGTCTGCTCCGCTCAATAACTTGATCAATGGCAGGAGCTTAACAGCTCAAGGTTGGGTAGAATCTTAAAGGTCATCCGAACTACTACAGCAGCCGGGGCAGGGACCCACTCCACAAAGTCCAGGCTTGGAACAACCCAGCAACGAAGCACTTGCTCCCTCCCAAGTCAGTAAATAACCATCGGTGCCTGTTAGCCTTTCATAAAGCACATGGAATATTTACTGAATGAATAAAGAAAGGAGCAAAAGAAGGAATCGTAGTAATAAAGACAGAGGAGCAGACACAGTAAAGTCACTACTCCTGAGACCAAGCTATCCACACCAGCCCAGAGCGCAGGACTAAAATTTTAGGAGACTAAAATTTTTCTAGGAGCAGGCAACTTCCAGCATTCTGACATCACCCCCTTCTGAGTACCCAGAAGCTGCCAGTACCCCTTTGGCCCCACACCCACAATCTCCCCACATGCACGATGTCCCTGACATAAGCCTGGGGGCAGCTTTCTTACCTGTGGTCACAGAAGAAGACAGGCCATTCAAGGGCTGCAGAGAGCCGTCCTGGCTTGGTGACTCTGGGCAGCTGACAAAAGTCCCCCCGGAAACAGCATGGCAGGTACAGAATGGTCACTTCATTTCACGGTCAGAGGCTGAAGCTTGAGGGTTTGGAAGACACCCTGTTGAGCGGAGGGAGACTGTGGGAGGGCCCGTGGGCTTCCCGGGGACGGCTGGGCAAGCCCTGCAGAGAGCTCAGTTCTCCCGGGGCTGCCCGGCTCTGACAGCCAGAGGAGGCTTCATGCACGTGCCACCTCTTCGTGGCTTCATGAGGAGGGCAGCCTGGAGACCTGGACCAGAGGGGTCGGCAGGTAAAACCCCAGCCTGACCCCAGGAGGGGCCAAGGCTTAGCAACCAAGCGCATGGGCTCACGCTCTCCTCTCCCTCCCTCCCTCCCTCCCTCTCTCCCTCCCTCTCTCCCTCTTCCTCTCTCTCCCTCTCTCTCTCTCTCTCTCCTCCCTCACACACACACACACACACACACACACCCTCTCGAAGGGGAACCAGGAGGAGGAGGAGCCTGCGACCATTCAGTCTGTGTCCAGTGGGGACAGGCGCAGACCTGCTTTCCCCTGTCCAGTTACTGTGACGCTTCCCTCCCTGCACCACCGGACCCTGTGCTCCAGCATCATTGCCTGGGGCCCCTGAGCAGCAGGGGAGCCGCCCCTGGGACCTGGGCTGTCCCTGGCCACCAGCCCACAGTTCTCTTCTCCTCCTTCTCCCCTGTAGGACCCCCCCCCCCGCACCCAGCCACCTACAGGACCACCGGGTCACTTGCCTGCCACCTCCTTAGCCTCCTTGCAGGTGACCTTGCCTTCCATGTCCCAGAGAAGCCCCGTTTTCTCTTGTATCAAACCAGGAATCCTGTTCCTCCTCCTGTGCACAGCGAATCTTGGCCCCTGGGACCTTGAGGGCAGCCATCTATCAACAGCCCGGCTTCCTCGGACCTTCCCAGCCCTCCCCACTGCGTCCTTCCCCTCAGCCCCTAAATAAGCCCATTGCCCCACCCTCAAATCTCTCAGGGTTCCGCCTCCCCGTAAAGCTGCTCGATCTCTCATATCCCTTATTCTGTTCAAAGCAAAGGCCGGGGACAGAGACCGCCGAGGTTTGATTTCTGACTCTGCTCTTTAGCAGTGGCACGATCCTGGTCAGGTCTCTTACGCCTCTTGTGCCTCAGTTTCCTCGCATGTCAAAGGAGGACGTGAACAATGGCTCCTACTTCGCAGGCCTGTCAGGAGGAGTAAATGAGTTGTAACGGTATAAGCAAAGTGCCCGGAACAGCAGGACAGCGCATGGCGCATACAGACACACACACACACACACACACGTGCACGTGCATTGCATGTACACCCGCATATGTGATTGCTACGATCAGCTTTTGAGAAAATTAAAAGACATAAAATACAAAAAACCATAAACACCCACATTTCCACTATCCATAATTAACAAATGTTAACACTTTACCATTGGGATTCTTGGTTACAAGCAATAAAAACCTCCTGATGACTTGAAGCAGAGAACGACGGTGCTGACGGACAGTGGCTCATTCTCAGAAGCACCTAGAAGCTGGAGGAGCTGCCTGGACGGTAGGTGAGAACAAGGAAGCAGCAGCCTCAACTGCAGCCCGATCGGCCCCAGAGTGGCCACAGCGGTGGCCCTGCTGCTGCGGCGCTGGACGCAAACCTGGCCACGTCACTGGTGCTGCTGTCACTGCCGTCCCTGGAAGCCAGCCGTCCCTGCTGTTGTCACGACTACTGCCACAGTTAATTCGCCTCTAGCTTTGCCTCTCTGTGTCACTAGCTCCTGACACAAAGGTCGGGACGGATGCGTCAGATTAAACCAGATGCAAGGAAGGCTGAGGACGCAGGAATCTGGCGCTCCGAGTCCTGTGTGGAAGGAGGGCTCCCTCCCTTCAAGGTGGGGACATGCCCAAAACATTTGAAAGAGTTTAAGTGCTGGGAAATCCAGCTCTTTGGCTCCTGAAGTCAAAGCACACCCAACTTTCCACAGTCACACTTTGAAAAAAAATGTTTACGCTTAATTATCCTAAAATTTGTCCTGGGAATTTTTTTGTTTTGTTTCGAGACAGGGTCTCTCACTCTGTCGCCTGGGCTAGAGTGCAGTGGTGTCATCACAGCTCACAGCAACCTCAAACTCCTGAGCTCAAGGGATCCTTCTGCCTCAGCCTCTCGAACAGCTAGGACTACGGGCATGCGCCACCACTAACTACGGGCTCACGCTAACCCCACAGGGACACAGCCCCAAGTCTCACCGGTCACTCTGTCCAGCTCTGAGTCCACCCTTTTGGTGGTGTCCACTCCTGCTCTAGCCCTGACATAATTGTCATCTTGCAATTCTGTTTTCTATGGAGTAAATCATGAAGGTCATCAAAAACACATTGCCTATAGAGTAACAGGGTGGGCAGAAAATAAAATAAATTAGCAAAGTAAGGAAGAGAATACGGACAGGTACAGTCCTTGTAGTAGTAGCTCATGAAGTTATAACTGGTGTTTATAGCTTTCTTCTCCACCCATCCTCCAAAAAAAGCATCTACTGTATTCTATAAAAGCCAAATTGCTCCCCTCTCCACCATGGAAGGGGTTCAGTGTAATCACCTCGCCACCAGGTGAATAATTTGGGCATCTGGGCTCCAGCAGCACATCTGGAGCTCGGGCTTTGTCACGGCTGCTGGGAGGATGGGCATTCGGCAGTAGCAGCAATAGAAGCCACGCTGGAAACAGCATCTGTAACTGGAGTCACTTAATGAAGTTCACAATGACCCCCCGACATTCTACAAGACCCACCTAACTAGGTAGAGTTGGTGATAGTGAAGATTAACTGGCACCATTCCAGTCCTCCACGGTGGTCCTAATCCTTTTCATCCCCCCAGAGACATGGCATTGATGTCATTGGTTCTGTCATTAGGTAGGGGGACCTGCAGAGCTTCTTGTTGACTCTCCCATTAGCAGATCCATGATGATCACGTACCATGTACTGGGAAGCTTCACTCACTCAGATCTCAGCACCCAAGCTCCAAACCACCTCCCACACGCCCTGCAATGGAGACAATGGTCCTCTGTCACCAGTACACATCTCAGGCCTTGGAAAAAGAAGTATCTCATGGGAACTTTTCTATTAGGATGGCGAACAGGTCGTACATAAAGAAATCCATTCCGATATCCCTACTCCCCCAAGTCTTCCTTACATTGCACTAAATTCTGACATCTCGTCTTCACCTTACATGGATGACCAAATGAGCAACTGTTTATACCCTGCCCAGCTGTTCCAATTTGTAGACTAAACCGAAGTCTTTAGAAAGCCCACCCTCCTTGGTCAGCCACGCTCTACTTCAACTTTCTGTCTCTGATCTAGTACCTTAAGAATCCACTTCTACGTACGTTCCCCAGATCGTGAACACATACGAGCAGAATCTTGTGGAGATTGGGGGAGTTTTGTGTTTCTTCTCGGGTATTTCCTCAGAACCTGCATGCTGGGGCATGTGGGACTCCGACTCCAGCTCAAGCTACTCAAGTTCAGAGGCAGAAAGGGGTGGAAGGGTGGGGTGTGTGGAAAGCCAGCTAATCTGGTGGTGCATGTCCTTTAGGCCAGGATGTGTCAACCCAAATAAATGACAGAGGCAAAAATCCTAATCCATGGAGGTTTATTAAGCCAAGATTTTGAGGACGCACCCGAGAAAAACACAAACCAAAGAGGAGGTGTGGCTGTTTTTCCAAAAGGGGAGGTTGGAACCGACAGCATTTTAAAGCCATATAAGGGGAAGGAAAAAGGCAGGCAGTGGGGTAGGGAGGTGATGAGGTAGCAGTTGCATTCTTGTGAGGCCCCCAAAATTTACATTTTATGTAAAATAAAGGAGTGCAGAAAGCATCAACCATGTGGATGTCCCTGGGTAGGTGGAAGCATGTCTGATCCTGTCTTGTCTCCAGATCTGTTACCTGTAAGATAAACGTGTCATTCATCATCAGTGTGGGATGGAACAGGCTTTAGTTTTAGGTGCTGGACACAGGTGCAACTTGCACGTCCTTGCTCACGGGAGGTCAGCGAGGACGTTCCTTAACGAGTGACCTGTGGCACCAGCTCTTCACAGGTGCCTGAGCTTTTGCCTTCTCTTTGGCATGAGGAGCCAGGGGGTGGCCCTGAGCCTCTGATTTTCTTTTTACAGACGTGCCAGGATTTTCAGCTTAGGCAGGAACAAGCTCATCAGACAGAGAAAGGGAAGCATCTTGCATTGACAAGGGAGGCTCCGTGGCATTCGTCATGGGAAGCTACACAATTATTAAAGTCTCATTTCACCCCAGGCAGTGCTAATGCAACAATTGGGCAAATCCCAGGATCAAAATTTGAACTTGAAATTTAGCCATCTAGGCGGTTATCAGTTTGTTGCATGTTCAATATATCTCTTTAAGCATCTCTCCTTCAGAGCGCCCACGATGTTTTCTCAGCAGAGAGCACAGGAAAGACACTGCGGGAGGAGGAGGAAGAAGTTTCTTGCGATTTCTGGCACAGGTGGGGCAGAGGGACCTTGCAGAGATCACCTCTCTGCAGCCCTCTTGAGGTAGGAACCAGAGGCCTCGTAGGTGCCCACACTTGACTGCGGCCAGGCGTCACGCGTGAGGCAGACTGCGAGAAAACTCCTTTAGAGAAGAGAAGACAGGCAGAGATCGCCAAGAGAACAGTTGTAGATAAGGAAGAGAAGCGGCCCAAGGACTGGCCTCTTGTTAGAGATCAGGAAAGAGATTGCCGAGCCAGCGAAGAAACCAAGCAGGAGCTGAGGCAAACCAGGCGGGAGCAACCCAGCAGCCTGTGTCTTTGGTTTGGTTTTGTTTTTCCTTTTTAAAATTTTGCTAGATTTAGGGTGTACGCATCGAATCCCGTTGCATGTATACATGCAACAGTTTGGGTCTGGGCTGTTGGTGTACCCATCAACCAAGTAGCGTCCACTGAGTCACACAGGTGAGCTTTCATCCCTCGCCCCTTCCCCCCGCTTTGAGTCTCCAATGTCTATTATACCACTTTGTGTGCCCTGTGTAGACACAGTTTAGCTCCCACGTATCAGTGAGAACATGTGGCATTTATTTTTCCATTCCTCGATGAGTTCACTTAGGATAATGGCCTCTAGCTCCATCCGAGTTGCTGCGAATGACATTATTTCATTCTCTCTTATCACTAAGTAGTACTCCACAGTACGTGTATATAAATATTAAAATTACCAGACGTCGGGATCGGGCTTTACATTGCAAAAAGACATCCAGTTCCCATAGCCCCGCTGGGTAAGCTCTTGTCTCCCTGTACCTTGGGTTGCAGAAAACGTAGGGGCAGCGTGACTCATGAAAAAGAACACAGCGCAGTAAAATGCAATTGAGACCTTTAATCTTTGCTTAAGCAATCCAGCCAGAAAGTTCCGTAACTTCCAAGGCATAAAATATTCCAGGCCGGGCACAGTGGTTCACGCCTGTAAGCCTAGCATTCTGGGAGGCAGAGGCGGGAGGATCACTTGAGCTCAGGAGTTTGAGACCAGCCTGAGCAAGAGTGAGACTCCATCTCTACCAAAAATAGAAAAATTAGCCGGGT
>NW_012154062.1:8199509-8203398 GCF_000956105.1 Propithecus coquereli
TCTTAAAGACGTGCGCTGAGATTTAGAAGAAGAAAGTTCTGTCCAAAGGTGTGGGTTGCACTTTTACTTAATATAATAGCGAACTGCAGAAACAGCCTAAAGCCTAATCACTGGGAAATAGGAAAGCATCCACCAATAAATGTGATATTCAGGGTGAGATTTCAGTGACATCAGAAAATGTCTGTTATCATACAGGAAAAACCCAAACCCACCGGAATGTAAAACCATGTATACAATATGGTTTCAGCTATGGAGAAAAGCTACATGTAGAAAAATGTCTGGAAGAAATATACCAAAATATCCCTGGGATTATTAATTCCAGGTGGGATTATGAATGATTTTCTTTATTTTTCTACATTTTTTGTATTTTTCAACTTCTTAATTTGCAAGCATATATTACTCCTACAATCAGGGGGGAGAGAAGCATATTTATTTAAAAAGTTAAAAAAGAAAGAAAGATGGGCCAGGCACCGTGGTTCCCTTCTGTAAGCCCAGCTCTTTGGGAAACTGAGGCCTGTGGTGGGAAGATCTCTTGAGGCCAGGAGTTCCAGACCAGCCTGGGCAATATAATGAGACCACATCTCTACAAAAATTTTTTTTAAATAACCAAGCATGGTGGCACATGCTTTTAGTCCTAGCTACTAGGAAGGCTGAGGCAGGAGGATCACTTGAGCCCAGGAGTTTGAGGTTACAGTGAGCTATGATGGTGCCACTGCACTCCAGCCTGAGCACCAGAGTGAGACCCTGTCTCTAAAAAATGAAAAAAGAAAAGGGAAGTCATTCTGGCAACACCCAAGATAGAGGAGGAAGAGCACATTCTAAAGTACTGGCAAGATTAAGGGCAGAGTGGAAGCTTTGCATTCTGAGAGTTCTGCCCCATCTAAGGAATTCTAGAATGCTTGTGACACCAAGGCCGACATGTGTAGACACAGTATACTATATATAAAAGTTTGTATAGTATATATAGTATACTATGTAAATTAGAAAAGGCTAGCATCTGTAAGCACACCAGGCCAAAAGGGGACTCAGCACCCCCCACTTTACAGATGTGGAGACTGAGGCTCAGGGAGGGGAGTCATTTGTTGCAGATTACGTAGTAGTTAGCCATAGGTGGCTCTGGAACCAATTTTTCTGCAGCCCAGTCTAGGATTCCTTCCTCTCTGGTTAATTATGACTTTCCACCTCCCTGGCTAGTTCTGGGAAAGATCTCAATCTATCCAGAGTGAGTTATCTGACGTTGCTCTAAATTGCATCCTCCCTTTATGACATGATTAGGATTTCTCCCAGTTGCCGTAAAACAGGGCACAGCAAAGCTGGCTGACCTCAGGAGGTCAGAGCACATGACCTTGACCTTATTAGCCTATCTGTGAACCAACCTTGAAGGTATTAATTCAGAAGGTGAAGATGAGGGGCCTACCTTGCAGTGGGCATTTTCAACATGTTTCTTATGTGGTATGAAAACCCGGACATCTGCGAGGAGGCAGCATTCGGGATGAAGGCAATGCCATAAAAGGTATGAAGTTCTAAGGTGGCCGAAGGAGGGAGTGGGAAGATCTGAGCAGGAAGATCAGGAAGGCCTTCATGGAGGAAGATTCATAGGAGGTTGCTAGGGAGAACTTTCCAGGTGAGGGGAACATCGTGCGCAAAGGCTGGGAGATGGAAAGCATGGAGTGTGCACGACAACACCGAATATTCCAGTCTAGCCAGACAGGAGTTGCGGCAGGGGAGGGAGGTGGAGAAGGGGGTTGGCCCTCATTGTGGTGCAGCGTGAAAGCTGGCGCATGAGCCCGAACCTACTTTGATGGCCAGTGGGGAGTCCTTGAGGGTTTTCGAGTCAGGATGGAGAGGGAGTAATAAAATTGGAGCTCTGAGTCAAGGTAGCCAATGGTTGGAGTGATGGATCAAAGAAATTGATTATTTGAGTCGAGAGGCTCAGGCTCACGATGAGATGAGAGTTCGGGAGATTGGAGGTAGAATGGAATGGAGGGTGACACTGGGGAGAACAAGAATTTCCTGAGCAAGGAGTTTGTGGGTTGTTGGCATGGAGATGAGCAAACAATCTAGGCTGCAGGGTCCAGCTGAGGACCAAAGGAAGCATGTGAGGGTAGCGCTAAGGCTTCCGGGCAGGGCGGTGCTGAGGGTCCTGAGTGGCTATGAATCCTACCTGAGGACGGGGTGCTGGTGGCCCACGGCTGCCATGACCTCCAGAAGCAAGCGACTGCAGAGTGACAGGGGTGCACATTCTTCCAGTGTCACGCAGCGGAGGGAGGAAAAGGGAAGCAACACCATTGTTTGTGTCTGTCCGGACCCATGTATGTAGAGGGTTAGGATGCTGGAAGTGGTGGTTCCCTTGGCAATGGAGGTTGATGCGATCGGGAGGGACCAGGAAGGTGCCCTGAGAGCCAAATCTGACCCGTAGGCAGCGCGTGCTTCATTTCGTACCTCCTCGCAGCGCACCACCACGCAGGGTCTGCCGCGCACAGCAAGATGGAACAGTAGGGATGGTTACAGCACCAAATTTCTTTTGAAAATGTATGCTCTAGAACCTTGGTTCTAGAGGTGGCCACCCTTGGCAATCCTCAGTACATGTTTTTTGAGGGAGAGAAATAAGTGATCCGCTAGTGCAGTCATGCGGAAGTTGAAAGAGCATTTGATAAATAGGACTTCTTATTGTGTATCCTGTGTACCGTTTCAGTAAATATTTATTGAATGCCTCCTTCCAAGTCTTGCAGTTGCTTTTCACACCTCTGAGCTTTAATGCACTCCCTGAAGCATGTCATCTTTTTTTCTTTTTAATTTTAAAAATGAGTTTTAGGCCAGGCATGGTGGCTCACGCCTGTAATCCTAGCACTCTGGGAGGCTGAGGTGGAAGGATTGCTTGAGTTCAGGAGTCAAGACCAGCCTGAGCAAGAGCGAGACCCCATCTCTACTAAACATAGAAAAAAACTACCTGGGTTAGGTGTTGAGAGCCTGTAGTTCCAGCTACTCGGGAGGCTGAGGCAGGAGGATCATTTGAGCCCAGGAGTTGGAAGTTGCTGCAAGCTAGGCTGATGCCACGGCACTCACTCTAGCCTGGGCAACAGAGTGAGACTCTATCTCAAAAAAAAAAAAAATTCTAATGATAAAATATTCAGGTGGCACAGAATAATGCAGAGTAGGAAAGGTAATTCCTCCTTTGGGACATTTCCTTTGAGGGAAAAATTGATGGACTCCAGATACAATGCTAAGTTTTGGGAATTTAGTTGTGTAAAATTCACAAACAGGGATTATAATAGTTAACAGTGTAAGGTAATTTCATATATAGGTAATATTTTGTGGAAGACCAAAGAGGGTACAAAGTGTAAGCAATGTAATCAGATTTAAAATGATTGCTGGGAGAGCAAACGGGAAGTTAATGTTTAATGGGTACAGAGTTTCAGAAGGAAAGATGGAAAAGTTCTGGACGTGGATGGTGGTGACAGTAGCCATGCAGGTGTGAATGTGTGTCCATGACACTGAACCGTACACCTAAAAATGGTTCCAGTGGTCAATTTCATGGCATGTATATTTTACCATAATAAGAAAGTGATTGCTGAATTTCCAGTTTATCAAAAATGAGAATCAGTATTTTGAATGCAGATTGTATGAGGTACACTCATAGGGTGCTGAGTCATTGGGTGCAACCTCCGTGCAGTTGAGAATTTCAATGCCCCCTTCACAACTAGTGTGTGACTTTTAAAAAAATTTTGATCTACCTTTAAATTGACTGGAAATCTTTCTTGAATTACTTTCTCCAGGAAAGGTATGTGATGGTAAACTATTAGTTTTACACGTCTGAGAATCATTCTGCTGCCTTCACACTTGTAGAATAAGTCATTTCTGGGGATAGAATTGTTTTGGCCATTGTATC
>NW_012154062.1:8203448-8205984 GCF_000956105.1 Propithecus coquereli
TGAGACTCTGTCTCAAAAAATAAAAATAAAATAAAATACTCCAGACAAGAGCTATTTACTAGTTAACTGCTCCTGAATATATGAAAGGTCCAAGTGATAGCTTAACCAAAGAGGAAAGTGGAGTCTCATATTTCTAAGTTTCTTATTTTTCTTCTCAAAAGAAGGATTTATAAAATCCAGTTCTGTAGGCGTGTCCTTCCTCTTCACTTTGCTACTTTTATAAACAGTATTTATGTATTCACAAACAATACCGTACCAGATGCAGAATTCAGATGCAGGCAACAGAAATCACTGTAGCTATTTTATATAGAAAGAGAAGAAAGGAATTTAAGCTGGGAGATTAGGAGCCTACAAAATCTTTGAAGGGAATGGAAGAGTGAGCTCCAGGCTGCATGTTTAGGAAGGACTCCCAGAAAACACCACCACTGAACTAAAAGCTGCTACCTCTGCCCCAGGCAGCTGGATACCATGTAGCAAGAGAAGGGTCAGCCTGCCTCCCTAGAACAAACCAGCCCAGAGTGAACTCACCGCTCTTGTGGATCCAATCGATGATCACGAGATCCAAAGACTGTCCCAGACCTCTGGATTTCAGTAAGCTATCTGAAACCTCTCACATTCTCCAAGCTAAATGGTAGAGAATATCTTGAATAAATTCACAGACAGCACATTCAAGAGTGAGGTCTTGGCAGAGCACGGTGGCTCAAAGTCCCAGCACTTTGGGAGGCCAAGGCGGGAGGATCTCTTGAGCTCAGGAGTTCGAGGCTGCAGTGAGCTATGATGATGCCACTGCACTCTAGCCAGGGCAACACAGCTAGACCCTGCCTCAAACAACAACAAAAAAAGAACAGCACCTTCATGGTCTAGAGCTGTGCTTTTGGCAAGTTGGAGCACTAGGTAAAAGCACATTTTTTAAACTCCTAGAGCTACATTACAAAGGCATGAGGGCTCCAACATCCTCTACACAAGCACACCTCAAGGACTCCCAAGCAAGGTTTTAGTTTTTCTAGGAACATAAATGAGCCAATGGTGCAGAAATCGGCTATGAAATACAAACCTCGAACGTTTTTAGGCAGCAGTGATTACAAGTAGAATGTACAAAGGGAAAATGATAGCCCAAATGTATCTCTTCTAAGACTCATTCCACAAGAGATTGGAATCGAAGTATTCTGGGCTGGCGCATCACACCTGGGGCAATATATTTTATTTTCGAAACACATTTTGCCTTGGCAAAGAAGGCGTGCCCAGAGGAGCCATCAGGATGGTTAGGGATCTGCAAACAGGTGTCCTGAGGCTAGAAAAGTTGGGCAGCAAATCTATTAGTTTACTGGATACGCCAACCAAAGCGAACACAAGATGTAAATACTGGGTGAAAAAGAGTCTGACAACACACAACAAAGACACACACACACACACATTCCCTTCCAGTGGTCAGCCTGTCCAGGAGGCCCGGGCCAGGGTCCACCTCTTCAAGCGAGTCCTATGAGAGCGTGCGCGGGGAGGTGGGGGTAGGGGACTCCGGACTTCGGTTTGAGACCAGGGCGGGGGGGCGGAGGGAGCAGAGGCGGGGCCTGAGCGGGCCGGAAGCAGGGGGCGTGGCCGGGGCGTGGCCGGGCTGGAGCTGGGAGGCGGCAGTGCCTGGCCCCCGCCATCACTGGCCTCTCCGCACACTTGCTGCCTCGGCGGGAGGCGCCGTCCCGGGCTGCCATGGCGCTGCGTGTGGCCGTGTTCGACCTCGACGGGGTGCTGGCGCTGCCCGGGGTCTCTGGCGCCCTCGGCAGCACCGAGGAGGCCCTGGCGCTGCCCAGGTAAGGGGAGCCGGCGCCGCCGCCCGCGCCTGGTCCGTGCAGTTGGAGGCGGGATCTTTCTGGACGTCAGCCCCGGTTTCAGATTGCTTCAGGGCGAGAGCCCTGGCCCTGAAATACCAGTGTGTGTTATTAGAGCCGTTGTCTTTCTAAATGCTCAGTAATTAAACTTCTCAAGGATTCCAAAACTGCCCTCTATGTTGAACTTTTCCAAAAGTGAGAGGAAGTTTTCGCAGAGCTATCTGCTGCCTGATTAGTTCTACCTAAGGCAATGGATCTTAAAGACGTGCGCTGAGATTTAGAAGAAGAAAGTTCTGTCCAAAGGTGTGGGTTGCACTTTTACTTAATATAATAGCGAACTGCAGAAACAGCCCAAAGGCTAATCACTGGGAAATGGGAAAGCATCCACCAATAAATGTGATATTCAGGGTGAGATTTCAGTGACATCAGAAAATGTCTGTTATCATACAGGAAAAACCCAAACCCACCGGAATGTAAAACCATGTATACAATATGGTTTCAGCTATGGAGAAAAGCTACATGTAGAAAAATGTCTGGAAGAAATATACCAAAATATCCCTGGGATTATTAATTCCAGGTGGGATTATGAATGATTTTCTTTATTTTTCTACATTTTTTGTATTTTTCAACTTCTTAATTTGCAAGCATATATTACTCCTACAATCAGGGGGGAGAGAAGCATATTTATTTAAAAAGTTAAAAAAGAAAGAAAG
>NW_012154062.1:8209504-8217272 GCF_000956105.1 Propithecus coquereli
TTTTTCTATATATTTTTAGCTGTCCAATTAATTTTTTTCTATTTTTGGTAGAGACGGGGTCTCGCTCTTGCTCAGGCTGGTTTCGAGCTCAAACAATCCGCCCGCCTCGGCCTCCCAGAGAGCTAGGATTACAGGCGTGAGCCACCGCGCCTGGCCTGGTGGGTGCTTTTGTTCTTAGGACTCAAATCTTCCTTCAGTCCAGAGAAGTTTTCCTCCATGAGTCCTGTGAGTATTACTTCTCTGATCTGTCCTTGAATTCTTTTTGTTTGTTTATTGAAAGAATTTGCCTTCCCACAGGAGAAAGGAAAAAAACCACAACTTTTTATCTGAGGAATGCGAGAGCCCCTTTAAATTATCAGGCGGCAGAGAAGCATTTAAAACGTGACAGCAGTCACATCTCATTTCCCCCTTGAGCTAAATAATTACCTCTTGAAGCCACTGGCTATGCAGGCTCCAGACTAACCGACTCCAAGTGGCCATTAAATGCCACACACTGGACCCCATAACTCACACGTTATAGTTCAACAGTGGACAGCAAGTCACTCGTCAATGCTGTCTCTGCAAACCAGTGAGAGTTCCTGCTGGACAACTTTGTATCGGCCCACTCCTTGTTCCCTTTTGCCTTGAAAAATCTGCTTGTAAGAAAGGCCGCGCTGAGCCCTCCCCAAGGCAACTTGGAGTGTGTCCCTGGCTGCCGTCCTCAACTTCAGCCCAAATAAACTCTCAATATTAATCTTGCCTCAGCTTCTTCCTTTAGGTCCACAAAACAGATCTCATCTTTGGGCTCATAGTATTAATTGCTTTCCCATTTTACTCTGCCAGGTTTCTGCCAGGTGGTTTCCCCTGAGCTGCTTCTCCTTGGAGTGTACTTGTTATTTAGTTTACGGTCACGTATCCTCAGCTGGGTGGCTCCTTGCGGGCAAAGAGCCCAACCTGAACTGCGCTGGCATTTCCCAGTCCCTGGCAGCCTGGCTTTCTAGCGGTGGGTTCTCAGTGAATACAAAGTGTCTGTCCCCACATGCTGCCATGATGAAGCCATTGGAATGTTCATGATGTTTCTTTGTGTCTTCCAGAGGCTTTCTGAATGAAGTTTTCCAGGAAGGAGGCCCAGATGGTTCTACTGCCCGCCTCATGAGAGGAGAGATCACATTTTCCCAGGTGAGGGGGTCACCGCACAGACCCCCTTGGGTAGGCATTCTCTGCCTGCATGCTCATCTTCTGTGCTGACCGGAAGCTCACTGAGCACAGGGCCACATCTTCTTCACCCACGTACCCCTGACAGCACGTGACTCGCAGGGCTGATCTGGAAGGCCTAGGGACGTAAGAAGAGGCATTTAAGACCGGTTTGCAGTTTTTGGGCCAAGCAGAGGGAAACTTCCGAGCCCTCAAAGTTGTACACCACGAAGCGACCACAGCCAGAGCAACTATTTTAGGGCAGGGCCACCGGGTCTGTTAATTCAATAACCATCTAATGGGTGGACAAGTTTTGAATCAGAGCTCCCACTTACAGACTGTTCGACCACAGCAAGTTACTTAACTTCTTTAAATCTCAGTTTTGCCATCTATAAAATGGGGTTGATAACACCACCTATTTCGTCGGTTGTTGTGAAGCATAGAAAGTGCCTAGCCCAGTGCCTGGCACATAGTGTGTGCTCAAAAAATAGTAATTATTATCGTTAGTATAACCTCAATTATTTTTAACAAAGTAACCAGGATCTAACCACTACTTGAATTCTCAACTAGGGCTTCTCTAAGAAGAAAGGCTATTGGGAATCTACTTATAAGTATACAGATAAAACATTCTATTATATATGTGTATTTTTTTTTAATTTTATGAATTACAGCCACCTATCGCTCTGTCAGAAAACTTGGGACCCACCATGATAGCAAACACCCACTGTTTCTGTGCAGGCGAATGTAGTATTAATGTGAGGAGTATTGCAGTCACTTTAAAGCACACATACACAAAGACACACACACAAACATCATGGCAAATTGTGAATGAAAACTGTGATGAAGCCAGGTGTGGTGGCTCACGCCTGTAATCCTAGCTCTCTGGGAGGCCGAGGCGGGAGGATTGCTTGAGCTCAGGAGTTTCGTGACCAGCTAGAACAAGAGTGAGATCCTGTCTCTAATAGAAAAAATTAGCCAGGCATGGTGGCATGAGCCTGCAGTCCCAGCTGCTCAGGAGGCTGAGGCAGGAGGATCGCTTGAGCCCAGGAGTTTGAGGTTGCTGTGAGCTAGGATGGACGCCACGGCACTCCAGCCTGGGACAACAGAGTGAGACTCTGTCTCAAAACAAATAAAAGAGATTCCAGAGAACTAGCTAGCCAGCCCCTTCCACCAGGTGAAGACAGTGAGAAGGCACCGTCTCTGAATCAGGAAGTGGGTTCTTAGCAGACACTGAATCTGCAGGTGCCTTGATCTTGGACTTCCCAGAGAGACAGCCTGGCCTGCCTGATGTGTGAGCCGAGGCTGAACTGTGAGAAATAAATTTCTGTTGTTTATGAGCTACCCAGCCTCTGGTGTTTTGTTATAGCAGCCCAAACAGACTAAGACAGGGTCTTAGGAATAGTGCAATCACAGCGTGTAAATACACCACAGTCCAGGCTGCTGTTAGTGGGCATTGGGGTAGTTTCCGGTTTGAGACTCTTAGGAATAGTGCCACTATGAACATTTTTGTCCATGTGTTTGGGGGAACATATGTCGACATTTCCAGTGGGATGTGTCCAGGAGAGGAATTGCTTGGTTACAGGGAATGCATGTGTTCGGATTTAGTAAACACTGCCAGAGCTTTTCTGAGTGGTCGTATCATTAATTCGCTTTGGCAGTGGGCGCCGCTCATGGAAGAAAACCGCAAGAAACACTGCGAGGCCTCTGGAATCCGCCTCCCCGAGGATTTCTCTCTGAGTCAAATCATTGGCAAGGTGATTTCAGCAAGAAAGATCAACCAGCCCATGCTCCAGGCAGCTGTCACTCTCAGAAAGAAGGGTAAGGGTCTGATATTGGCCATTCTCTGGCCCAACCACCCAGAATCCTCGGGAGGGTTAGCTCAGAATCCAACTAAGTGTGTTTTGAGATCATAGATCTTCTGGGCCTCGATGGAAGGCTGTTCTTAAAACATGGCCCCAAAGCAAGCTTTATCAAATGGCAAAACCCAGTACTGCTACCCATAGAATAGCTGGAAAAGTGATAGAATTTTATCTAATGAAGCGATTTGTACCAGTGACTATCTCGTGAGCAAAATTCTCTCCTTCCGTGGCACTAGTGATGTCCTGACCTTCTGTCATAGTAATTAAAAAACAAAGCCTTTTAAGCAGCTGTGATTTTTCCCAGCCCCTGGGTGTCGGAGTGGCTGAGCTATGAGCTGGCTGACATCGGTGACATCGGCTCAGATGATGTCACGTGGTTTAAGACACGAGATCACGTTCGCCCGTAGGCATTTATTCAGTGTCAGTGCCCTGACACTTCCTAGGCACACTGGCAACCATCCCACTCCCGTATAAGCAGGCCTACCTGGTGCGGCTAAGCCACTCCACGTCCAAAACCCTCCCTCATGTTACGTGGGAAGAGTTTCACCATCAACCCACCGAGTCTTGTTTCCAGCACCGCCTGGTTCTCGCCCTTGCTGGTTAGGCACATAAAGCCAGGGGATAATGCTATCTCTATTTATGCTTCTCCAGTTTGGGGATGACAGCCCAGTCCCTAATAGCCAAGGCAGATGTTTTGAAATGTAATTGAGCAGAGTTTGTGACAGCATAGGCGAGAAGGGCCACAGGACCTTCACTGTGAGTGTCGGGGCAGCTCATAACTTGTCCGAGCTTTGTTTGCTCATCTGTGAGTGTGGGATAGCGAGATCTGTCTGGTCCTCTGCACGGTGCTGAGCATCAAATGAGCCGACAATGTCCAAACAGCACTCTGCAAGGAGGAAGGGGTGGTAGTGTCCCCATCTGGGCTTCTGAGAGCCCTGAATGACCCCAGCTCACTCTCAGGTCTGTGTTGGGAGGTGCTTACGGGCAAAGATAATTTTTCCCTCTTGTCACTTGAAAGCTGGGCGAAAGGAGATTGACGTAAGAGAGCAGGACCCCGCTCAGTCCCATTACGGGGCCCCTGTGGGGGACCTGGGGCATCCCAACACAAAGTTCCAGTCCATTCACTGGTGACTTTTTGCGCAGGATTTACGACCTGCATCCTCACCAACAACTGGCTGGACGACCGAGCCGAGCGAGGCGGCCTGGCCCGAATGATGTGTGAGCTGAAGCCGAACTTTGACTTCCTGATAGAGTCGTGTCGGATCGGAATGGCCAAGCCTGACCCTCAGATCTACAAGTTTGCTCTGGACACCCTGAAGGCCAACCCCAGTGAGGTACGTAGATGCTTCCTTCCAGGAGAGAAGAATGTTCCAGAGATATTGCAACCAAAGAAAACCGAGGAGTGAGCAGGTGGGGTGCATCTGGGGAGCCTGGCAGCACAGTTCTAGGTCTGCTTCTGCCAGACCAGGACTTCTCCTAAAGGACTTTTATCCATCTGTCCGTCTAGAAAATTCCACCAGAGATGGGCATCTGTCCCCTTTGTGTGGCTCTTACAGGACTTTGGTCAAAACAGGCATCATCAAAAGCTGTTAGACCAGCTGCCTCGGTTTTCTTGCGAAGAAACAGGGAACCTGGGAGGCCTTCCCGAGGCCACAAGGCTAGTCAGGGTTCCCCAGCAAAGGGCGAGTGGGGGTCGGCCCCCGGTACTGCCGCAGTCTCCTACCAGGCACCTCATGCCCCTGAAGCCTGTCCTTATCCTAGCTCCAGAGATCACCTCCCCTAAAGTGCTGTTCTCATAGCGTCTCCCTGCTCTAATCTTCAAAAGGTGTTTGGACCAGGATTAAATTCCTTCCTCTCCTGTTTCTGACCCTCCCTGGCTGGCCCCGCCTCCCCCACGAGCTGATCAGAACAAATCCTAAACCCTGGGCTCTATCCTTGGGATGCCCACTGGATCCCATCCCTGATGCCCAGTTCCCCTCCTGGACTTTGATCCTGCCCTATTCCACGCCTGGAGTCGGCAGGTAGTGCTCCGAGTCTACACGGGTGGGTGTGTACACAGATGGAGCAGGCTCCCCGTTATGGCTTTTGGGCTGGGTGAGCTGCTTAGGATTCTAGGCCACCCTTGTCCAAGACAATAAATTCACCCATACTTTCTTCTGTAACTCCCAGGGTCTGTCTTTCTTTCTTTCTTTTGAAATGGAAATCTTTGATCCATTCAGAATCTATTTTGGGGCAAGATGTAATACAAGGATCCAATTTTTCTCCCAAACAGTTAACCAGTTATATCGATGCCGTTAAATAATCTTCCTCACTAACTGGACATCTTTGACACCTTCATTAGAAACAAATTCTCATTTGTATTTGAGTCTATTTCTAGACTCTCTTCTAGTTTATAGATACGTCTATTTCTTTTCTAATACCAAACTATTCTACCTTTTGTAGCTTCATAATCTGTTTTATTGTCTGTGCTCATTAGAGTTCTTTTCCAGACCTTTATTTTGTCTATTCAAACCCATTGATTTTCCCAGATGCATTTTTAGTGTCGTCTTGACAAGTGTTTATCCTCTCCTAATCTTGCAGTTTCAGAATTGGCTGAAACCAATAGGTATATGTGGGGGTGTACTTATCTGTGTTTTATGTGTACACTTATGTAATTAAATGTTTTCAGTTTCAAGAGTAAATGGTTACATAGAAAGAAAAAGAATTTTTCATCTCTTTATCATAAAATAACCCCTGTTTGCAATTTAATGTGTTTCTTTCTGGTGTTCTCCCCCTTGCTGTTTTGGGTTCAGGTTGTTTACTTAGATGACATCGGGGCTAATCTGAAGCCAGCCCGGGACTTGGGAATGGTCACCATCCTCGTCCGCGACACTGACACGGCCCTGAGAGAACTGGAGAAAGTAACTGGGACACAGGTAAGTTGACCTCTGAGTGGCTCAGGCTTCCTGCCACCCGGCTGTCATGTGCACACGCAGCGGAGAAAACCGTGAGTGGAGAAGCCAGGTCGGCGGCGCTCGTTGCTGTGTGCATGACCCCAGGTGCACTCTGCATGGGGTCTGTCACCTACCGGGCAGTCAGCACCATGTCCTTGAAGAACATCTTGTTTCTTTCTCTGCAATCAATGCACAGGGAAGCAGGTACTCTGAGAGCAAGAATTTGGACTAGTCTTGGTGCCAGAGTCAGGGGGACCAAGGCAGTGGTGGGACATTCAAAGACCCTGACCTTGCTTTTCAGAATAAATATTGAAAAATTTTTCTCTAAGGAGCATAGCCCCTGCCCGGGCTGCCTGAGCCTGCCACTGGCACTTGGTGCAAAGAGGGAAGCCTCTTTAGAGGAGGACGGGACACCCTCAATGACATCCTGAAGCTGATAGGGTTTCGCCTGCCCCCCGGGTCTCAGGCAGCTTGTACTTTTGGGGTGACCTGAGATCAACAACCTCACTGAGTCCACGGGCTCCTGCACAGCACAGGGGAGGGGGCAGCAGGCTAGGGTGCTCGGCCCAGCCAAGGCTGCACAGCCATTGCCTCAGCGGGACCCGTGTTGGTTTGCTTGGGCTGCCATGACAAAGTGCCACAGACACGTGGCTTCAACCACAGACGTTTATTTCCTCACAGTCCTGGAGGCCGCAAGTCCCAGATCAGTGGGGCCTCTCTCCTTGGCTTGTGAGTGTCCATCTTCTCCCTGTGTCCTCACGTGGCCTGTCCCCTGTACCTGCCTCTTTCCTAGTTTCCTCTTTTTCTAAGGACACCAGTCAGATTGGATTGGGGTGCGCCCTTGTCACCTCATTTTACCTTAATCATCTCTTTAAAGGCCCCATTTCCAAATACAGTGCCATTCTGAGTTTATCATTTACTTCCCCATTTTAGAGGTCAGATAACTGAGTCACTGAGGACAGCCAGTTCTTTCTCAGGTGACACCTCAGGACGAAAGATGACAAATCCGGCAGTAGGCTTCACAGCATGTCCGGCACCAGGGTTCAGGCAGAATGAAACAGCCACGTCCGTGTGCCCAGTATCTCGTTCCTTGTCAGTTTCACCTCGGGGAAACTGATTCCAATAAATGACAGAAGCAGAGGACAGAGTGCATGCACGTCCACAGCAGCTTTACTCACACAGCCGAAAGGTGCCCGTGGGCAGACAGGTGGATAAACCACGTGTGGTGGATCCACGCCGTAGGAGGTTACTCTGCAGGCAGAAGACTGTCACGGGCTGGAGCGTGTGCTCCCGGAATCTGCACACTGAAGCCCTACGCCCAGGCCCTCAGAATGTGACTGTATTTGAATAAAGGGCCTTGAAGGGGCCCATTAAGTTACAGCGAGTTAAGAGGGTGGGTCTGAGTGGTGTCCTTAGAAGAAGAGATTAGGACACAGACACACACAGAGGACGGCCACGTAAAGACGCAGGGAGACAGGCATCCACAACCAAGGGGAAGGCCTCAGGAGAACCAGCCCTGCCCACGCCTTGATCGTGGACGTCCGGCCTCCAGAACCGGGAGGAAATGGATGTTTGTGGGTGAAGCTGCGCAGTCCGTGGCATTTTGTCATGGCGGCCTGAGCAGACTCACACAAAGGCACAGGGAGTTTGATTTTGGCTGACTCCAAGGAGAAACGTTTCAGCAGAGGTGACCAAAGATGGAACGGCAGCTGAGGAACTGCTGCAGAGAAGAAGTGTACGCACTAAAGTCCGAACTCTCAGAGACTTAGAGTGAGTGATTTTGCCTCTTTTTTTTTTTTTTTT
>NW_012154062.1:8218672-8223472 GCF_000956105.1 Propithecus coquereli
ACAGGTATTTACCAAACACTTCCTCTGAGTCAGGCAGAGGCCAGATACGAGGGTGCAGTGATGAACAAGACAGGCCTGTCCTCAAGGAACCCACGCTGGGGATAAAGAGGGGAAAAGGCCATTGAATGCCTGGTGGTCAGGGCTATGGCAGGGCCAAGGCCACCTGCAGGGGGCCCAGCTCCTGCCCAGCTGTGGGAGCTCACCTGGCCTGCTGGGACAGAGCAGGGCTGTGCGACATCCTCATGGGGTCACTTGGGGATCTTCCTTCGTTTGTCGTTGGCCCCATTTAAATGGGAATGGAGCTAAAGCTAAGAGTCAGCTCATGAGCAAACAAGGCCGGACAGCGGCTCTGGAGCCAGACACGCCCAGTGTGACTCCTGGCGTTGCCACCTAACTGCGATCACAGCCTTGGGCAAGCGTCCTGTCACTGCCATTCTCAGTACCCACAGCTCTGTGAGGAGACGACGGTAACACCTGCCCACACGGTTCCGGCAGGGATTAAGTGATGAAGCGTGACCCTGCACGTAGACCACGGGGCACAGTACCCAACACCTGCGTCTCCACAAATAGTAGCTGAGGAGCAGGAGGGCCGGTGGCCTTGGAGACATGCTGCCCTGGAGCACGACCCCACAGATGCATACTGAGCGTTGGCTCTTTGCCCGGCACAGAGAAGTGCCGAGAAGCACGCAGTGCCTTCAGGACCCCAGGCATTTCACGGTGTAATGAGACGGACATTCGCAGCCCTGTGGCTGCAGCACAGGACGAGGCCCCTGCTGAGTAGCTGTGCCCGGCAGTGCTCAGAGTGAGGGGGAGGCAGCCCCATAAACGTAAAGTGGGCATCTAAGGCTGAGCGGCATTGGGATCGTAAGAACGGGCATTTCTGGGACTGAAAGCTACTGGTTGGTGTCACTGCGGTCCCTCTTGAAGGGTGAATGTTTAGTGAAGTTGCTTCAGATCTTTTCTCTCTTGTAGTGAGGGGGGGTGAGGGGCATTTTGCCCGGGGCTGGGGCTGGGCTGTGACGTGTCGTCTTCACCAGCAGGGACAGGGTTATCCTCACAATCCTCCCGAGGCTTGTGTGTCCAGCCAGTTTCAAGAGATTCCTCATCTGACCTTGCAGGAGTGTGATCAGAACTGCATCAGGCATCCTCCACCCCCGTCCCACATTTTAAGAGCTGGGGCAGCGAAACCGAGGGGGGCTCCCAGCTGAGCCAGGCTCTCGGGGTGCTGGTGCGTTGATCTCCCCCCTGCATCCTAATGCAGCGAGAACTGGGCTGATAATAGATCTTTCTTGTGTTCTGGCTTTACAGCCAGTTTTTTTTTTTTATTTCATCATATTATGGGGGCACAGATGATTAGGTTACGTATGATGCCGTTGCCCCCAAGTCCGAGCTTCCAGTGTGACCATTCCCCGGGAGGTGCGCATCGCACTCATTGTTTGTGCATATGCCCTTTCCCTCCTCCCCCTCCCCCCTCCCCCTGCCCAACATCCAATAGATGTTATTCTTATATGTGCACTTAAGTGTAGATCAGCTAATACCAATTTGATGGTGAGTACATGTGGTGCTTGTTTTTCCATTCTTGGGATACCTCGCTTAGTACAATGTGTTCCAGCGCTTTCCAGGAGTATACAAGAGGTGCTATATCACCATTGTTTCTTAAAGCTGAATAGTACTCCATGGTATACACAGACCACAGTCTATTAATCCACTCATGTGTTGATGGACATTTGGGTTGTTTCCACATCTTTGCAATTGTGAATTGTGCTGCTATAAACATTCGGGTGCAGGTGTCTTTCTTATAGAGTATCATTTGTTCTTTTGGGTAGATGCCCAGTAATGGGATTGCTGGATCAAATGGTAGTTCTACATGCATCTCTTTAAGGTATCTCCATATTGCTTTCCACAGAGGTTGCACTAGTTTGCAGTCCCACCAGCAGCGTATGAGTGTTTACAGCCAGTTTTTTTAACATATAAAAAAAGAGGGTGGGAAAGCACCTGTGCTTGCCGAGCTACGCAGCAAGCCGCTTGGTCTCCATCCATGTTAGAACAGACGTGGGCATGAAAACATTCTTCAGTGTGAGGAGGACAGAATTAAAGTTAACTTTTGCCGAGTGCTAACGGGAAGACTATGGGACAAATTCTGATAAACAAAGACTGTAGTGCACAAGCGGGCTTGGAAAATGCCCACCAATGTTCTCTTGAGCAAAATAGCTTGTTGCAAATGACGAAAGAAACTTGCAGCATGGGGCACAGCTAGGAGCCACCTGAGAAATGGCCAAGTGGGATTGTTCCAGGTGAATTTATGTAACGTGACCCTGTTCATCCCCACACATTTCCATGGGAATGTTGAGCCCCAGCAATCTCTGCCACACCCAGAGCCCCCGCAAAAGGACTACGAGTGTAGCAAAGCTTGAACGCATTTCGTATTTAAGAGTAAACAGCTTTTAATGGAATACCCAATGTATTCTGCACATTACCAAGAGTATTATGTTTTGCGCAAAATAAGCCTCCGGTGTAAAATCTTGAAAACACAGCAGAACAGCACCGGAAACTGACGGCATGACAGCGTTGCAGAGAGGAAGGCAAAGTTGTTTTGTTTTTGATTTTTTCCAATATCATAATCTTCTCTTCAGGCTTCTTAGGTGACAGTGAAAGCCGCCTGTTTTTATTGCGCGGTGTGGCCAGTGTCTGTTCTCAGCCATCTTCATGTAACATCGATCGGGGTCTTTAGCTGAGAAAGCTGGATCATGTGAGATCCCACTCCCCTCTCTCCTCTGCAGCCCGGGGTCCGTCTGCATTTTGTGGAGCTGGGCTCCGGCCCTGCCGTGTGCCTCTGCCATGGATTTCCTGAGAGCTGGTTCTCTTGGAGGTACCAGGTAAGGAAAACCAGGGAAGGTGCACCCCAGTTGGGGATGGGTGGGAGGGGGGTCTATATGGTGTGGCCCAGCCTGGAATGTCATGAAGGAGCTGAAACCTGACAGTGAAGCATTGTTGTCCCCAAAGTATGACCATGATGCCTCAGAAATGTTGGCTCCAGATCTCAGGGCCGTGCTAGATCTTGAGGTACCTTTCTTCGCACATTAGAACAAGGGCACACTTCTTCAAGACACTCTACGCCACCTGCTGGGAAATCTTTGCAGTGAACGTAGACATCTACAAGGGCTTTGCTAGAAAGGTGCTCTCTTAGATGTGGCATTTATGCAGTGCACAAACCCTACCGCCATCCCTGGCAGCCCCTATCCAGGTGGGCTCATTTCAGCCCCATGTGAAGATAACAGGTAGTTCCATGTGGGACTTTGGATTGAGCCATTTACAGGAACAGAGGGATAGAGGGAAGCAAAGAGGGAGTGTTCACCAAGGACTGATGAGACCATGCTGGAGTGTGCCTGAACTGTTTGTCTTCTAGATCCCTGCTCTGGCCCAGGCGGGTTACCGGGTTCTAGCTGTGGACATGAAAGGCTACGGAGAGTCTTCCGCTCCTCCTGGTGGGTTAGCTGTCCTGCAGCTGTCCTCTGTTGGTCATGCCTCTAACTGTCCAAGCTCTCCACCCACTGTGCTTCCCCCGGTCCCAGCTCAGAGCTGGCAGCCCTTTAAGAGGGTCTGACCTCACCCCTCCCCGTTCTGCAGTGTCCTGTGTGTGTGTACTTTGGGCCTCAGATGTTCCTACCCCCACACTCTGAATACAGGAACCCCAAAGGCCTGTCCCCGAGGGAGTCTCCTGCTAGTCAAGGGGAAGTAGGACATAGGATGCACCGTCCGCCTCCAGAACAACTTTCGTCTCACAAAACTGGAAGTCTGTGCTCATTAAATGTCAATAACTCCCCAGTCCTCCCTCCCCCCAGCCCCTCTCTCCCTATGACTCTGACTCCTATAGACGCCTCATGTCAGTGGAATCGTACAGTATTTGTCCTTTGGTGTCTGGCTTATTTCACTCAGCATGATGTCTTCAGGGTTCACCCACACTGCAGCATTTTGCAGAATTTCCTTCCTCTTCAAGGCTGGGTACTATGTTATTGTCCGTTTATCTGTTCATCCATCCATGGACACGTGGGTTGCCTCTACCTGTGGCTGTTGTGAATAGTGCTGCCCTGAACTTGGGTGTGTAGACACCTGTCTGTGTCCCGGCTGTCGGTTCTGTAGGGCGTGCGCCCAGAAGTAGAATTGCTGGGTCACGGGGTTGTTCACAGGCCAGAATCTCAGCCCAGCGCCTGTGGATCCCAGTGGGATCTATCCAGGGTGGGCACAGATGGCCTGTGGCCCCCAGGGACAACGTGTGGGCTTATGAGCATTTTCCCGGCAGGTAGAGTCCTTTGTTTTGATCAATTTCAGAGGGTTCCTCAGCCCAAAATTGTTAGGAACCTTGGGTGTGGAGGCAGGAACGTGAGGCAGCCCGCTGTGGGCAGAGTCCTGGTCCCTCCAAGTGTCAGAGATGCAGTCAGCGGCTGCCCACCCCTTTTCTGAGCTGCTTCCCCCACAAGCAAATCCAACACACATCCGCACATCTGGCTGTGCGGTTTGAAGCCATCTGACCTGGGCTGGGGCTCTTGGTCACTCAGGTGACCGACCCCTACCAGGCCACTCGGCATGTCATGCCGGGGCGTGTCTCTTGTGGCCATTCCCTAAATGTCATGGTGCACCCATCGACTCAGCAGCTGCTGTGGCCTCTCGAATGATGCAGAAGCATTTGAGACAAAGAAAATCCTTCATTCTAAACACCCAGGGAAGTCAGTTAAGGGGTTCTGTTCTTTTTTAATTTAATTACTGAAATGTTTAATTTTTATTCACATTAACTGCAGTCTT
>NW_012154062.1:8225467-8239789 GCF_000956105.1 Propithecus coquereli
TTTTTGGTATATTTCAAATCATGTGAATTAAATATATTCTTTTTATTTTTAATTGCAGACATAGAAGAATATTGCATGGAAGTGTTATGTAAGGTAAGAAGAATCTTGGGCCACATCTGTAACATCTCTTCCACTCCAGGTTTCTCGTCAACGTAAGCCAGGAGCTCAGGTGTCCGTCCAAACCCTGGGGAGGCTTCCAGGCTATAGACTTCTACGAAAATCGAATGCTATTTGGAACGATAGCCAGCACGGATGAAGCATTGACTGTGTGTCAAGTCCTGCTCCGAGCAATTGGCAGAAGAGGAAACTGAGTCACAGGGAGGTTAAAGTCACCACCTGTGGTGACAGAGCCAGATTTGCACCCTGCAATTCTGTACTAAATTGCTTTCCATTCGGAGAATTTTTTAAAAAATCACTTTATTTCCATAAAGCTGTTGGCCAGATCTAGGCAGTTAGTGTGTGGACTGCAACAAGGACAGAGTTCCTATTCTGAGACAGGTGTGGGCACCGCCAGGCAGAGGGGACCCTCGAAATCGGTCCCCGAAACACGTATCTTGGGTCACTTAAGAGCACTGCTCTCCGGAAGAAAGCGCTTTTACCAGAAACAGACACGATGAAGCGTGCCGCTCCTTTCCCCACCGTTCTGCTCTGCGAGCATCAGTAGTGCCTCCCCGGCGGGGCGTCACCCAAGAGAGTGGAGCGCTTATGCCCACGGAAGAGCCCAGATCTGAATGTTCGCAGCGGCATCGTTCACAGTGGCTGAGGAAGGACGGAGACGTGGTCTGTCCGTGTGGGGGAGGAGGCGGAGGTGTGGTGCCCGCTTCAGCGTGAACGGACCTTGAAGACACGATGCTCGGTGAAAGAAGCCAGTGTCTGTGTCAGGGACGAGGGGCAGCAGCACATTGTCCTGGAGGTGGGGCAGTGTCCCGATGGCAATGCTTGGGCAACCCGGGGCAAACCCTGCAGGGCACTTGTCTCCCCTCCCACTCCAGGAAAGAGGCCAGGGTCACCGTCTTACAGCGGATGTGGCCTGGCTGGGGACGCGTGCTAACGTACACGGAACAATGCACATGCGTGTTTGGAGTCAGCCTCCTTGCTGAGAGCGTGCTGGACAGGCAGGCGGACGCCTGCAGGAGCCGGCTCGGGCCACAGACTGGGCGGCTTCAACAGCAGACATTCACTTTCTCACAGATCTAGAGAGCGGAAGTTCAAGGTCAAGGTGTCGACAGGGCTGGTTCTCCTGAGGCCTCTCTCCTTGGCTTGCAGACAGCCACCTTCTCCATGTGCCCTCACGTGGCCATCCCTAATCTCTTCTTATAAAGACAATAGTCATATTGCATTAGAGCCCTCCCCCCCGCCAGGTCCTCATTTTACCTTAATCACTTCTCTAAAGACCCTGTCTTCAAACACAGTCAGCATCGGAGGTACGGGGGTTAGGGCTTCAACACAGGGATTTGGGGGAACACAGGTCAGCCCATCACAAAGGCCGAGGCGAGTGGATACAACTTCTGATTGTGTATGTGCGTTTTCTTCCCTAGGAGATGGTAACCTTCCTGGATAAGCTGGTAAGTCATTATTTTGAACCGATCTCTTTGGAGAAGTCCGTTTGGCCTGGGTGATTAGAGAAAAGGTCTAAGCGTTTGAGGGTGTCGGCTGCCGGTGCCTGGAGCAGGATGGAAGGGCAGGGGGCACACTTAGGGGCAGTTGAGGGTGTGCGGGGAGAGTCGCAAAGACGAAGGTGGAAAGAACAAGGAGTGTTCGGAGGACAGTGTGGAGACAAGCTTGTTTCCTGCTTGTTTTTTAATGAAGAGCGAGTTGCAGGAAACAGGGGTAGAGACCTTTTCTGTCTTCGAGCCAGGGAATGTAGCAGGGGTACCCCCTGGGCGTAAGTGCACACTGTGATGCTTGTGCGACGTTGCGTTGTTCAGATGTCCCTGTCATTAAGCGACATGTCACTGTAGACACTCAGTGAAGGGGAGCCGATGTTGTCATTGTTAGTAGCAGCAGCAGAGAGGAAAGAGAGGCAGAAAGAGAGAGATTAAAGAAGCTTTTGAACGGTTACTGGTAAATTAATGAGGGGAGCTCCCAAAAGACCGGGGGTGGGGTGGGTAGAATCAAAATCATTCACTTAAAGACGTATGTGGACACGTGGCAGACAGTTATACTTCTTTTAAGATAGAAGGGAGGACAGGGCCACACAAAACTGGATTTGTGGGAAGGTGGAGAGGGAGGAGGAGCCCACGGCCCGTGGCCTTGGTCGGCTCAGAGAACTAAAGGGCCAACCATTTGTGCGGGGGTCTGGGCTGATGGGGGCGGGCGTGGAGGGTGGATATGGGACATTCGGAGCAGCAGCTGCCATGGGTCGGGGAGGAGGCCCTCGCATCGAGGGGCTGGCGGAGGGCTGGGCCTCTTGGGGCCAGAGGTCTTGGGCTGTCAGCACCTCACTCCCGAAACCTGCCCACGCTCGGTCCCCTTCCTTCTTCTCATGCAGGGCCTCTCTCAAGCCGTGTTCATCGGCCACGACTGGGGAGGCGTGCTGGTGTGGAACATGGCTCTCTTCTACCCCGAGAGAGTGAGGTAATCAGGCCTCAGCACAAGCGTTTGTGGGGGGACTGGGCTTGCATTCCCACGAGAATTGTTCCTCGGATCTTTAACCCCAGAAAACTGGAAAACAAGTAGGTGATCTAGGAAGGTGACGATACTGTAGCTCTTTAGTGCCCACTGACACGGTAACAAGGAGGCCTGATGAGCTACAGTTTGAGGAAGCAGCCTCTGTCCCAGTTACAGGCAGTGGGACAAATAATCTGGGGCCCGAGTGGCCAGTGGGAGCACAGACGAGTCATGGCTGACCTTGAGGGGTCGCAGTGAGGCAGCAGGGGAGTCGGGGTTGTAGAGTTGAGTGCCAAGAAGGACTTCAGCCCTGGACTGGGAGTCAGAAAATATGGCCTTCCATTCTGCCCCACCCTGGCTATGTGACAAATCCTTCACTTCTTGGGCCTTGGCGTCCTCAGCCGCAGAATGGCAGCGGTAACTCCCACCCCACAGGTGTGTGCGGCCACGCTCCCTCTGAACTGGCGGACTGCGGTTAAAACCCGCCTGACCTCCCTCGTCAGCCTGGGGTCTTAGTGAGTTAGACAAACACCATCCTCAGCGGCCGTCTGTGTCTCCCTAACTAATCCAGTTACTTGTATTTGCTAAGTTTACAAGATCAGAACCGTCAGGGAACTTGGTGCAGCTTCAGTCTGGCTCACGTGGTAGGATTATATCAAAGGCTGAAAAGAATCAAATCTCCCCACCCTTAAAAGCCAACGCAAATGCTCTCTTGTCCACGAGGTCTTCCATGACGCCCAAAGCCAGAAATTCCTTTGGACTCCTGTGGCTGCTCTGTGGCTCGCATCCCAGTCTGTCCCATAATGCAGTCATGTGTGTATTTTTCTATTCTTCCTTATTAGATTATAATAAGCTCATTGCGGAGAGAAATTTATTTTATATTCTCTCTCCCCTAGTATATAGCACAGAATTACACTCAACCCAGAGGAGACACAGTGAGTGAATAAAGGGAGGGAAAAAATGAAGGCATTTCTAAAAACTAGAGAGAGATTCGAGTGTCCCCATATTCTAATCAGGTTGATATAGTGCACGTAACGTGTGTGTGTTTCTAGTCCTAAGGCAAGTAGGTGAGAAATATTGCAGTTTAGTGGGAAAGAAACACGAACTATGAATCAAAAAATCTGAGTTCGAATCCCGTTCTCCCACACACTGCCCGTATGAGACCTCAGACACATCATTTTCCCGCTCTGGGTTTCAGTTTTGACATGCACGGTCCTTTCTGGTTCCTGCAGACCATCTTCTCACAGCATCCATGTCCTGTTGCCTCTTATTTCTGTAGGGCGGTGGCCAGTTTGAATACTCCCTTCTTCCCGGCAGATCCCAGCGTGCACCCCCTGGAGAGTATCAAAGCCAACCCAGTGTTTGACTACCAGCTCTACTTCCAAGAACCCGTGAGTGGGCCCTGGGGGCTGCGATGCCACGTTCTTGTTTGTCTTTCCCCTTCCTGCCTCCTTCCTGTCTGCATATCTCTGGCCCCTGTAATCTTCTGTGGCATTGGACAGAAATGATTTTACAAATGGGCTCGGGCGAAACTGGCTGCAGCATTCAGCTGGTGCTTTCCAGGTGGAGGCACATTTGTGCGTGTGCATGTGCGTGTCTGTGCATCTGTGTTGGGGGTGGGAAGGAGGAGGGTGCAGGGGATGGTGCACCAAGTTCTCCTGCTTCTCTGAAATTGTGGAACGTAGCCCGTAGCTCGGGGCGTATTAAGAGCTGCCCCTTACTTGTTCTCTGGCTGAGAGGCTGGTGACACCCACCTCTCTTGGTGACAGCTCTGGGCCTCTCTGCGCGGAACTGGTGTCTCTGCTCACTGAAAAATGAGCTCTGTGATTGCAGCACCCGGGGTCTAAGGGTCTGCAGCAGGCAGGTCCCAAGTGCACTTTGGAGAGGTCAAGAGGGGCTTAGGTATCAACCCGCGTGCCACGAGATGCCCCCTGAACGGTAGGTGATATGTGTGTTGGGGTGTCTGTGCCACCACTGGCTGGAGCTCTCCGAGAGCAGTGTCAAGAGTCAGTGTCATCTGCCCTAGTGCCCCCCCCAGCTGCCTTCTTCTATGGCAGGTGCCCGATACTCATCTGTTTGCAGGCTCTGGAGCCCAAAGTCCAGCTAAGTCTGGATAATTCCAGAGAGAAGAAAAGATGTTTCCTTCACTCTCCAAAGGGAGACGAAGAAAGGGATATGATTAACAAGGAGCGTGAGAGGTGTCCCCACATCCCTCCCCCAGCCTCCGCCCTCTGGTGCCCTTAGGAGGCGCCACTGCTGGTGAGGACCGTCCCAGTTTCCATTCAACGAGTAACTCTGCTCTCACGACGATTTTCATTGATAACTGGCGCCTGTGTGCTGCAGGCAGTGACCTCGTCTGGTAAGACGCCCGGAGTCTCCACAGCCTTTTGGAAAGATGCTCAGTGCATCATGTCCTGCATCCTAGAGCAGGGCCAGGGCCGGCCTTGCCGTGGCCTGGTGTGCGGGAAGCGCTGAGCTTCCTCTGGCTTGAATGGAGTCGGAATGTCCGTAGTCCGGTTGAGGTGGTCTGAATCGGAAGGGATGGATGTGATGTAGATGTGTATTACTTTGCTGGGGCTGCCATGACACAAGCCGCAGCTTCAGCTACAGACATCATTCTCGCGCAGTTCTGGAGGCGGGAAGTCCAAGGGCAGGGTGGCAGCGGGGCTGGTTTCTCCCGAGGCTTCTCTCCTCGGCTTGTAGACGGCGTCTTCTCCCTGTGTCCTCACATGGTCGCACCTCTGTGCATGTCTGTGTCCTCATCTCTGCTTACAAGGACACCAGTCATCTTGGATTAGGGCCCCCCACAGAACCTCGTTTTACCTTAATCACCTGTTTAAAGGCCCCATCTAGTACCACGTTCCGCGGTACTAGAAGTTAGGGCGTCAACACGGAAATTTGGGGGGGGTCGCAATTCAGCCCATACCAGACGGGGAAAGGGGAAAAGGGACAGTGCCCTGGTGAGGGGAAGCAGACGGGTGGCCACAGCGTGGGTGCTGTGAGAAACTGGCCTGCTCGTAGTGAGACCCGGGGGCGTGGGGCAGGAGGAAGTGACCCTCGTGTGAGACCTTGACGGTCGGCCCCGGTGCGTAGTCCGTGTCAGAAGTAGCGGAGACTCACTCCAAGCTCGTCCGTCCCCTGTAACGCACGGGTCTGCGTACATTTTTCCAGTGAGACTGGAAGCCGGAATCCCAGGCTAAGGTGTGATCTACCGAGTGTCACCTTTCTGGGGCGTTTGCTTCACCCTCGTCCACCTCCAACTGGTGAAGTAGCGGTGGTGGGGAGAGAAACTGGTGTCAGTTCTAGGCCGTTGAGTGGCAGCTGCCTTGGCCTTAGGGAACTGAGCGGGGACAGAGCCCCAAGAAAAACTGAGGAGGTGGTGTTCTGGTCCCCCCACCTCTCCCCGATCTCTGGTTCTGCCTGGCCCCGGCCCCAAGAACCCACCATCTCCCACTGGCCTCTGTGTGCCCAGAGCCACCTCCCCAGGGGACCCCGCCCCACCAGGCCCTTCCATCACCTCCAGCGCCGTAGCCACGGCTCACGTCTTTACCTTCTTCCCTCACCCAGCCCCCCCCCCCGCCTGGCTGCAGGTTACAGCAGGCCCTCAACACCCTGGCCCCCAGTCCCCAAATGGGGTATAAATTGGGGTGATGCCTGTGGGTACTTTCTCTCCCCCCTCTTTTTTCCTTTTTCTCTTTCTCATCATTTTGAATCGAACATTTGTAAGACTCTTATCTGTTGCAAAACAGAGAGGCTCCCAATGTGGGTGAGGGGTTGACCATTACAAATATGTTTCAGTGTCAGAAATGTTTTGACTGTTTCTCGTGAAGAGTTAATATTCGTTAATTCATCTAGCTGATACTTATGCACCTTTTGTCCGGTGCCAGTTTCTGCAGGAGATATGGAGATGAGTGACCCTCCAGGGCTAAAGAATTCTTGGGGGGACGGGGAGGGAGCAGACACGGGGAGAATCCGCAGCAGGAAGGACACCTGAGTCTGGCTGCCCACAAGGAAACAAAGTCACTTCTCACCGCGGGAGAGAACATGGAGATGGAGCCAGGAAGATGAGTAGGATTGGGCGGGTGGACTGAGAGGGACGGGACTCCACCTTGAGGGAACGGAAGGCCGAAGGAAGATGCAGGTAAAACTTGCTTACCCCAAAGGTCGGTATCATGGGAGATGAGCCAGCTCCTAACAGGATATCAGGGGTCCTCAAGGTAGGTTCCAGAAGGCCTGGAACGTCTTGAAATTGCTCACAGAATTTAGTATGTGTGTGCATTTTTCAAGGGGAAGAGTCCCTGACTTTCATCAGAGCCTTAACACGTCAATAGAAGCTGAGCGCTGCTGGGTTGGGGGGCCTTGCTGTACCAGGTGTGGTGCCCCAGGGGGCAGCAGCGTGACCTCACCTGGGAGCTGGTTAGACGTGCCCGTTCCAGCTCTGCCAGCCAGGACTCTGCGTTTTACCAGATTCCCCAATTGATTCATACGCACATTAACTAACCGCCCAGCCAGGGCTTCCCCGCTTGCAGTTCCCTAGCCCAGGGATCCTCAAACGTCAGTGTGCATCAGAACCACCTGGAAGGCTCAACCAAACACAGCTCGCTGGGCTCCACCCCAGAGTTCTGACTCAGTAGGTTTGCTGCGGCCAAAAAACATGCATTTGAAACAATCCCCCAGCTAATGCTGCTGGCGCTGAGGACGCACTTTGAGAACCACCAGTAGAGCCCCAGGAAAGCAGCTCCCGTGGCATCTTCCAGGTGGGGCGGGCGTGGACGGCCAGTTCTTCTCAGGGAGTGAGAGACGATGCAGGAGCAGATCTTGAAGGGCATTGAGGGTCTCAGGAATAATAGCTTTTCTTTATTGCATTGATCCTGAAACTTCGTGGAATTAGGCCCCCTTGACACTCTTAAAAATTAACGAGGACCTCAAAGAGCTTTAGTTAATGTGAGTTATACATGTTGATATTTACCATGCTAGAAATGGAAACTTTAAAATACTTACTAATTCATTTGAAAATAACAGTAAATGCGCATGTTAACTCAAACAACATTTTTATTTTAAAAAACTATATTTTTCAAACCCTTTTCATGTCTGGCTTAATAATAGACACAGCTGAATTCTGATAATTATGTCTTCATTCAGGCTACAGCGATATCACAGGTTATGTAGCCTCTAGAAAACTCACTGTATGCTTATGAGAGCGTGAGCATGAAAAAGATAAATAACACGCTGGTATTATCACTCTCTTATCTCCTAAGCCAAGCAAACAGAGGCTCTGAGGGGTTGACTGGCCCGAGACCAAATACCTGATCGGGTCAGGATATCTGCCTACGCTTGTTTGACTACAAAGCCCAGGTGCCTGTCCCTAAGCCAGGCTGTCGGGGAGCTTGGACTTTATTCTGTGTGCTGTGGGGATCTAAGCAGAGAAAGAGGAACAAATCGGGATAAAGTTCAAAGTCCTGATTGAAAAAGTGACCTTCGGGAAAAGATGCTTAGTAATTGCAGCCCTAGGACGGACAAAGTGTTTTGTTTCAAAGGTCATGATAGAAATCAGTACCTCTATTGTTCTGTGGTAGCAGCCGGGTTTAAATCTGCAATAAGAGTTTGGGGAATGGTTTTGTTCTTAAGAACAAAGCCCCTTGGCAGGGAAATGTTAGGTATTCAAATTGGTGGTCTGGTCGCGGAAAGGCACCCAGCAACCAGTTTGGGGTGAACCCGGCTGCTGGGACATGTCATCACAGCAGGGGCTGGGTCTGAAGGGGACTGTGCACAGCCTGTCTGGTCCAGACTCTCTAAGGAGTGCGTGTGCAAGACTCTCAGTTTCCACATCTGTGAAAGGTTGGTCTCCAACAGTTTTCAAACAGGTAATAGCGTCAAACTTAAGCTGACTTCAGGTCAATAAATAAAACCGATGACGTAGTAGAGCAGCTCTTTGGTTCGGGGAGGGTACTGGAACCCCTCCTCCCCGCCTCCCTCCTCCCCAGCCAGGAAGAGGCATTTACGGTGTCTCCCGCTTCTCCCAGGGAGCACTCGGGCAGCTCTAGGCTCGGGCAGCCTAAGGAGGGCTCCACCTGCGCGGTGGGTGCACCTGCCTCTTCTTTGCTGGGACCCACAGGGCGAGGCTTAGGTCAAATCCAAGTTTAGATTCAGCCACCAGCTCTGTGAGCCCTTAGCCAACGCGTTACTGTCTTGTCCCAGGTGGGCGTCTATCAAGTCTAATGGAAACTAAAAAGGTTTCTTTCTCTTTCCTTCTCAGAGAAGAGATAACAGGCTTTGCATTTGTGTGGTCAGAAAGGAATGGGGATAAGGCGGCTCTGACACCTTTCCATTTGATTCTTAGGATTCTCGAAGTCCTGGCTTAGGCTGGGGGATAGCTCAGAGCCCCTTCACACCCCCCAAATGAGAACATCTCTAGTTATAGCCCGAGAACCCTTCCCTCTCCCACCTCCTGACACTGTTCTTTTTACTTCTTCCATTTTTATTTCTTTGTATGTATTCTTGTTTGTTTGGGGAAGCGTGGGTGGCAGGCACGTGTGTGTGTTTTTGTGTGTGTCTGTGTGTCACCATATAGCAAACTAGAGGCAGATTTCAGGCACCGAAACCCCCTTTCGTTTAAGTGTTTAACCAGATGAGAAAGCAGGGAACAGAGAGAAAATGTGGGAAAAGGGAATTATAGGCAGGAGTCACGGGAGAAGCTTTCGCCTGGCTGAAGGGGACCCCAGTATCCACAAATGAGTTTTTTCTCCCTCGAAGCATTGAGTCTTTCTTAACACAGTAGCTCCTTTAGGCTACAGGGAGTAATTAGTTACAGGGTTTATTTTTTAGGCTTTTTTTATCATTATAAATAATTCATGCTTGCTATTAAAAAAAATACTGAGTTGCATAAAGTAAAAATTTAAATCTCCCTTTACCCGTATAGAAGCTACTAGTATTACTATTGATAGTTTGGTATTTTCCAAACATTTTTGAAATATGCTATTAAGCAAGTATGTGTATGTATGTACATGCATGTATATATACTTTTTACATAAAGATTAACATTTACTAGATCTTGGACAGATTTCCCGGTCAGCACATGCAGATTTATTTCATTCTTTTTAATGGCTGCATGGTGCTTCATAATAGAGGTGGACCATGGTTTATTTAACCAATCCTCTGTTGAGGGACATTATTTTGATTATTTTCACAGCTGAATAATACATTTTAAAGGAAAGTGCCGCCGTGTGCTGTCTTACTTACCAGGCTTTAACTATCATGACTAATTTTTGTGTGTTTAATGGAAGAGACCCTTGGCAATTGTCTTCCTTTTCTTAAATTGGTTGTGTTATGGTGAAGAGAACCAGCTACTGAGGGTTTGGACTCCAGCATTCGCATTTATAATCTGCCTGAGCTTGAACGAGGCACTTGACACCTCTCGACCTGCCTCCATCCGTGTATCGGGCCGCCCAACTCGGTGCAGCTGTGGAGAGCGAGAGTTAGCGCCACCAGATGTGGAGGTGGCACCCAAGTGCCTTGGGTCCTTTCAGAGCCACCCTGAGTGTGGACGCTCCATCCCTCTCTTGTCTGACTGGCCGGACAGCAGTCAAAGGTAGGCAGTTTGCTCTTTCTACCCAGATTCCAGATGCTTCTATCCACTGGCGTTTTTGACCTCAGGGACAGCCACCCTGGCTGTGTCTCTGGCCGGGGAGATCTCTGCCTCAGAGTCTCACAGGAATTCGAGTCACTGTTGTCTAGGTAGACAGAGAACACGCAGCCGAGGTGCTGGCCCCAATCCCCTGCTCCGTGGGAGGCTCCATCTTCCCTCCTGGACTGTCCTCTACTGTTAATGCCCAAGGGCTGGCGGCTGGGCTCGGGCTTTGTGGAAGCTGCAATTTGATTTAAGCAGCTGTCTCCTCTGTCTTAGCAAAGAAACAATAGACGCAATTAAGTGCATCTTCTCCGGCACTAGGCAAGAACAAAAGAGAAGATTAAGGAGGAGAAACTTGGCTGGGGTGGTGAGGAGGGCAGCTGCCCCTGGGAGGAGGTTTGCGTGATATGGCGGAGGCCATCCCGTGGTCCTCCTGCCTGGGGGGACCTCCCTGGAAATGCGGGACAGAGAACGCCACCCCTGTCTGCACTGCGAGCGAAAAGTGTGGACAAAACTCGGTCTCCTTCATCACGTCGTGCCGTTCTGGGGCTCCTTTGGCAGAGGGTTGAATATGTCCATGGGGCGCAAACCCTGGGGTGAAGAAGAGAAGTGGGACTTCCCAAACCCCACCCCGTGGCCTGCGCATCTGCCACCTACTGCTCCCCAGGTGGGTGTATGGCCACACCGAGCCTGAGGTGATGTCACCCTGGTCCCTTCCCCCCCCATTCCCCCCACCCCAAATCAAGATACTCCTTGAAGAGCTGTATCAGTGTCCTGGGGCTGCTGGACACACTACCACAAGCTTGGTGGCTTAAAACAACAGAACTTTATTCTCCCACCGTTCTGGAGGCTAGAGGTCCAAAATCGGGTGTCAGCAGGGTTGGTTCCCTCTAGGGACTGTGAGGGAGAACCTGTCACCATGCCGGCAATCCTTGGAGTTCCCTGGCTTGTAGCTGCGTCAGTCCGATCTCTGTCTTCACGTGACCTTTCCCTCTGTGTCTCTGCGAGTCTCTCATCTCCCTCTCCTTCTCTTGTAAGGACAACGGTCATTTCATCTTGAGATTCTTAATTATGTCTTACTATATTTCCAAATAAGATTGCATTCACAGGAATTGTGAGTCAGGAGTTGGATATATGTTTTTGGGGGAGCTACTGTTCAACTCAATCCATTGGAGTATGATGACCCTGGGATGTGAATAAACTATATTTCATCAAAAATTCTATTTAGGCCGGGCGCGGTGGCTCACACCTGTAATCCTAGCACTCTGGGAGGCCGAGGCGGGCGGATTGTTTGAGCTCAGGAGACCAGCCTGAGCAAGAGCGAGACCCCGTCTCTACTAAAAATAGAAAGAAATTAATCGGACAACTAAAAATATATAGAAAAAATTAGCCGGGCATGGTGGCGCATGCCTGTAGTCCCAGCTACTCGGGAGGCTGAGGCAGGAGGATCGCTTGAGCCCAGCAGTTTGAGGTTGCTGTGAACTAGGCTGACGCCACGGCACTCACTCTAGCCTGGGCAACAGAGTGAGACTCTGTCTCAAAAAAAAAAAAAAAATGAAAAATTCTATTTACCTTTATTGATTTTTAAGTTTAATTTTAATCATCACATTGAGGGAGTGTGACAAGATATCTAGATGGACATGTTTCTCAGACAGTCGGAAATATGTCTCAGGAATGTGGGGAAATCGAGAGAGACTGATTGGGAAGCCACAGACACTCAAGGAGGTGAGAACTAAAAGTTTCCTTCTAACAACGAGTGTCTGTGATTTTAAGTTTAAAATAAAGAGGGGAAGAGAAGAGGGAGGTGGGTAGTGAGAGAGGCCGCTCTTGGAACTCGGATGAATTCTGAGGTTGGGTTCACTCCAGGACACTCATGTGGTTTCTAAGTTGGCTCTAAGGGTCTCTTTGTCCCTAAAGGACCTCAGAGAACCGTGAGACAAAGCTCCTGGCGCCATGGGATTCCTAAGGCTCTGTTCTGGGCGCTTGTTTCAGAACCTAGAGGTGTCTTCAGCATGCCTGCCCCAGGTGATAGCTTTTGTCCAGTTGACTTTGCTCTGTGGGGTGCTGCTCCGCCGGAATTAGCTGTTCAATGAACTTGATCAGAAGCCACAGGCCGTGTGGCCCAGCAAAGTCTGCATCCCACACTCTTTCATTCTTCCTTCCTCTCTCCTTCCCGCCATCTCGCCATTTTGGGAAATCTACCATCACCACGCTAGGGCAGTGGGAATAAAATCACGAATAAGATAGCGTGTGCCCCTAAGAAACCCCCAGGTTGGCGAGGGGACCAGGTCTAAGCACAGATAATTGCGATGAAATTCCGTAACTTTAATGCTGGAGGTGTTAATGATAATGAGAATAACGGCTACCGTTTACCAGCGTGCCTCCTATGTGTCAGGCATTTATTTGTAAGAAGCAGGTGTTATCTCATTTAATCCTCACCAAACCCCCATTTTACAGATGAGGATACCGAAGCTTGGGGGTAGGAAGGTGCCCAGCCTAAGTGCCGGTACCTGGGCTTGAAACTGTGTTGGATTCTAAAGTTCATCCTTTACTGTCCCTGCTCAGGACCACAAAAGGAGGAGCCCCCATCCAGCCGGACAGACAGGAAATTTGTCATTGCTCTGTGGGACTTAAAAATACAGTCTCACCCCATGTAGATGAGCGCTGCGTGGGCTCGGCTGGGCACACAGCCGGAGCACAAACACTGTTATCTTCCTCCCTTCCTGACCCTGATCTTTATCCCATTCTCCCTGCCCATCTGATGTGCTGTTTTGATTTTTTTACTTTTTTGTTCTCTTTGATCTTTTATTGATCCTTTCGGCATCCGGCATCCGTTTGCTCTTTTCAAGATCATATGAGGGCAAAGCCCTGTCCAGGCTCCTGCACGTTCCCCCAAACACTGGAGCGCATCCCCGAGCTCGTGAACAGCCACTGTTTCCGGGACGGGGACAGCTCTCAATAAATAAGAATGACGACCGAGGGCAGCACGCAGGGCTGAGCAGGGCTTGCATCGATCACTGAAATGTACTTCCTCCCGCGGCCGCTGCCTACCTTCGCATTCATCGTCCCGCCGCAGAAGGCCCCATCGATTCTTCACTGTAATGGAATCTTACAAAGTGGAGGGGGTGTAATTAACACACAGACGTGGCTTTCATCGGAAAGTCTCCAACCACAGATCCAGCACCGCCTGGTGATAAATGTCTTCTTTCCTTCCGTGCTACCATCGCACAGATCCCGAGCTCTCAAGGGGAGTGATGTGCAGAACAAAAAAAAAAAGGTGACCTCTGAAGTGTGCAGGGACCCAGGACCACGAGTCACTGGGAGGAACCCTTTGTAGATGTGGCTTTAGGGTCCTCCTCTCTGGGAACGTACACCCAGCTCCTGCTCTGTCCCAGGAGCAGCTCCAGCTGCTGCCGAGGACAAGATGAGTTCCTGCCCTCGCGGTGGTCCCGGGAGAGCATACCCCGGGCCCTGCGGGATCCAGGAAGAATGGAGTTATCTATCCTTCGGTGGTGGGAGAAGGCGGGACTTCATGGAGAAGGCAGTGTTTGGCTTGGGCGTTGAAGGCCAAACCGAGAGAAGTAGGCGCTCTTGGTGGAAGTCACAACCTGTTAAACCGGGGAGGTGGGCCAGTAGGGGCCCTGTCCCAGCTCTTCAACAATGGTAACCTTGCTGCCTTGTCTGCAGGAAGACAACCCACTGGCAGTCTGACGCTCTGTGATTCGGCCCAAATCAAAGCAGCTCGTTTTGAAGTTATTATAGCAAAATTTAGATGCATGAACAGAATAGCTTTTGGCTCAGTTTCTGGCTTTTCCACTTGGATTCTCAGAACCCTCCAGCCCTTCTCTTCTTACCACCTGTCAGCCTCCAACCTGTCCCTTCCAAGGGAGTTTTACGAGTCACACGTTCTCGTTGTGGGAATTTTGGAAAACACAGGAGAAGGCAGCATCCATAAACCCACCTCCCGGGGACACCACTGTTAGCATCTTGCATTTTATATTAACCTTCTTTAAAAATGTGTGGGCCGGGCACGATGGCTCACGCCTATAATCCTGGCATTCTGGGAGGCCGAGGTGGGAGGATCG